>NW_019174442.1:1032795-1232110 GCF_002260705.1 Seriola dumerili | reverse complement strand
CACTTTCAGATACAGTGTACTGTGATATCCCATGACCTCGATGACTCCTGAATCTTCGTAGACACAGACGGGGAAAGTGTCCAATGGCAGACAGAGCAGAATGCCAGCTAAGAGCTCTAATCCATCAGCTATAAAGTGTGATTATATTGCAGCAGACTTATTGGTGCTGCTGGATCTCACTGCGAGCTGACGTCTCTGTTTATCACAGTGAAAGAAAAGGATGGAGTAAGGTGAAGAGAGAGACAGAATGGGGGGGGGGGGTAGCAAATATAAAATACAGCGTTACTGAGTCACTCTTTCCCCGCGTGCAATACAAAAGACAAAAAGAGGACAGAGCAGAGTAAAAAATGACTTTACTTTGGCACAGCGGGGCTTTGAGCTAAAGCTAATGTCACCATGCTAACATTCTGATACTGACAATGCTAACATGCTGGTATGATGTTGGTATGTTTCCCATGTTCACAGTCTTATTTTAGCATGTTAGCATGCTAACATTTGCTAGTTAAGAGACTTTGACCTGATGATGAAGGTAGATTAAATAGTTGTTTACAAACAGTATTTTCATCTGGGTTAACTGACCATCCCGAGTCACAGTAGTGCCATCCAAAAGTATTTAATATCAAGGAATCCACATTACATATTGTTATTGTTAGGGCATTAGCATACCTGTGGGGTTTGAAAAACAAGGAGGGTGAGAGATTGTGGAGTGAGAGATATAGGAGGAGTGGGAGAGAGGATGAGGATGAGGATGAAAAGGAGTTGAAGTGTTGTATGTTTCTACCTCTGCTTCGCTCCCCGTGCGGTTTCTCTTTGTGTCTCCTTTGATAGTGACTCTGCTCTCCAAGTTTTTCCCCTTCTCTCTCTTCTCCATTCATTTCCTCACCGTCTTTGCTTTATCAGTCCACNTTTTTTTTTTTCTTTTTACAAGTGCAATGTTGACTAGGTGCAACAATGGATCACATCAGAAATGCTAATGACTGTATACTGAGAAATAAAGATGTATCAGCATGTGGGCTTCATGAAATATGCAAATACCTCATCCAGCAGAAAGTCAGAACATCCAGCTTTGCATCACAAGGATGTTGTGTTTTCTTGCAGTAATTTCATCCACACAAATCGCCTCTAATTTCCTGATTTTTTGCAACGAAAATCTTAAAAATGTTTCATGCAGAACAGTTAGACAAGTTTAAACCATGCAAATCATTTACAAGACCCCCACATAACCTGTTTCACTATTCAACCAACACAGAAGCATAAAATTAAGCTTCAATAACAGTAAAGTGAACATATGGTACATGTTCTCTGCGAAAATCATCTGCTTAAGTGAGACATATTTAAATGCCTGGCTACCGAATGAGGTTCAACTGAATTATTCATTAGGAAAATAAAACACAAATTCACTGTCACAATGTTGAAATTGTTAGTAAAACTAATTGGTCCATATACAATGCTGTATATTAGGTTTGAGTGTGCAGATTTTTTTTTTGCCTCACTTTCCGCTAGCCTGCCGCTCATTAGCACTGCTGTGTGTTTCTCTGCTGCTCTCATTAACAGAGTATTCCCTCAGCAGCCCGAGTGAAATGAGAGACAAAGAGGTTTGGTTCGATGAGAGCAACGAGAGGAAAAGCTGAAAGCACGGTGCTGAATTTATTATGTATTTGAGGGGGGAGAAAATGAACTAAATGTACAAGTGGGTCCTCAACATACAATATCTTAACTCAAGGACGAGCGGGATACGTTGTTAGCGACTGCCTGTTCGTTTCTTGCAAAATGTGGAGCAGCAGGCCTCATGCTGCTGGACACTGGAGCACCTATATGGTAGATTCATTTCAAAAGGGGCACCTCACCAATAGTTGTTGACAACTCACCCGCCCACATTGTCGCAGCTCATTTGAAGATTCGACCTGGCAACCCTCCAAATATAAATCCACTCCTCTAAGTCTTTAGGCCACTGGCAACACATTTTATCATCCGTTTATCCTTTACTTTCCCACTCAGGTTTATTTTCCTCCATAGAAATCAGGCATTAAAACACAAGATCAACAAAAATGGATTCAAATAGACAATGCCCAATTGTATGCATTGGATTTTGTTGGAATATCAGCAGGTATCACCTTGCTTATCCAGAGAATTTTCCAACAGTTTCTGTGATTGAGAAGATTTTGTATATTTAATAATCTTTCTTTAAATGTGTTGAAGGATTTCTTTCTTCCTACCCTCCGTTAAGTGTTAAGAAGTGGCTAACGCAGTAATTTTCTTCCCTCTCACATACTCAACTACAACAACCCCTCTGCACTTGTGTGTTAAGTCTGCAGCCCAAACACTGGACTCCTTACATCATCTACCACATCTGTACCAGTATCAGTCCAATGTGGCCAAACATAGCCTCATCCTTTTTTGGAAAAGTTCCCCTTGTTGCAAACTGACCAAAAGTATGCTGGCTATGTTAACGTGTTGTAAACAGAAAATGGTCACACAGGCTGCATGAAGGGGTGGGGGTGGGTGGCGGGGGGTGGGGGGGTGGGGGGGGGGGGCACTTTCAGATACAGTGTACTGTGATATCCCATGACCTCGATGACTCCTGAATCTTCGTAGACACAGACGGGGAAAGTGTCCAAATGGCAGAGACAGAGCAGAATGCCAGCTAAGAGCTCTAATCCATCAGCTATAAAGTGTGATTATATTGCAGCAGACTTATTGGTGCTGCTGGATCTCACTGCGAGCTGACGTCTCTGTTTATCACAGTGAAAGAAAAGGATTGGAGTAAGGTGAAGAGAGAGACAGAATGGGGGGGGGGGGTAGCATATAAAAAATACAGCGTTACTGAGTCACTCTTTCCCCGCGTGCAATACAAAAGACAAAAAGAGGACAGAGCAGAGTAAAAAATGACTTTACTTTGGCACAGCGGGGCTTTGAGCTAAAGCTAATGTCACCATGCTAACATTCTGATACTGACAATGCTAACATGCTGGTATGATGTTGGTATGTTTCCCATGTTCACAGTCTTATTTTAGCATGTTAGCATGCTAACATTTGCTAGTTAAGAGACTTTGACCTGATGATGAAGGTAGATTAAATAGTTGTTTACAAACAGTATTTTCATCTGGATTAACTGACCATCCCGAGTCACAGTAGTGCCATCCAAAAGTATTTAATATCAAGGAATCCACATTACATATTGTTATTGTTAGGGCATTAGCATACCTGTGGGGTTTGAAAAACAAGGAGGGTGAGAGATTGTGGAGTGAGAGATATAGGAGGAGTGGGAGAGAGGATGAGGATGAGGATGAAAAGGAGTTGAAGTGTTGTATGTTTCTACCTCTGCTTCGCTCCCCGTGCGGTTTCTCTTTGTGTCTCCTTTGATAGTGACTCTGCTCTCCAAGTTTTTCCCCTTCTCTCTCTTCTCCATTCATTTCCTCACCGTCTTTGCTTTATCAGTCCACTTTTTTTCTGTACATCCATTGATTTCTCTCTCTCTCTCTTTTCCTCTCCTCTTCTGTCTCTCTCTGTCAGAGCAGTACAATAAGTGGCAAAGAAGAAGAAAGAGAAGGAAAGAGAGGCCCAGCAGAGCGTAAAATGGTCTGAGCTTTTACTACAACTGGCAGCAAAAGGCCGCATATTGCACCAGCCATTGCTGCGGTTACCCACAGCAACGCTACACTAATGGAGCAGCACGCTGAGGAAAAAAAAACAAAACAAAAAAAAAACCCAACAAGTAAAGTTGGTGTGTTCTGCGTTGGAAAAGGTGTTAACGGGCAAATTGAAAATATGCGTGAACTCACACAGACAACAAACACACTTAAGTTTGTTGTAGAAAATCTCGTCTTCCTGAAGGACTTCTTAACGAATTCAAATATGGTTTACCTCGATTTTTAAAGCCATAAAATGTGCACAGGCAAAACTGAGCCCTGAACCCAACCCAACATCGTGGGACCTGACCCGTCTAAGCCCAAGCCGTTCTGCCAAAACTGAGACCTGAACCTGACCTGACCCAAAGTAATACTTCATTTATTCATTCAATAAAGAGGAATATATTTGCCTGCTTTGGACACATAGAAAGTTTTTTCTCATGACACTATAACATCTCATAATAATAATCATTTATCTCAATTGATTCCAAACTTAACGTCATTTTTCCCCCAGTATTGGCCAGATGAACATGGCCGACAAACCTTGAACCTTGTTTTTACCAATTGAACTTGGCAGTTCGAATCATGACATTGAACAAAACTAGCGATGTGGTCATACAGGTCATATTGTTCCCACAGTGAAGAGAACCTTCCCTGGATCACTGAGGAATTTTGGGGAGCTCCTCTTCAGCATGTTTTTGTTTTCTTACATCCATTAGTAGCCATTAGCTTTCTGAGTGAACACAGAAGCTACACGTACTGTCTGTTTCGGTTTTCCTGCTGCTCATTGACTGTCATATTTAAAAACACACAATGCAAAAGTACAAGATAATCCATAAAAAAAAAAAAAGAAAAAAAAAAGAAAAGCAAAAGAAAAGCACATCCTGAGCCCCAAATGTCCCCAAGTCTCAACAACCTGAGTCAAGTATCTGCTTACAGGTAGCACAACTCTTAACACACAGTTTAATACATTCAATTGAAATAATCCAGCACATAAACAATAATGACACATCTGTTTCACTTTACCTGCCAATTTCATACACACACACACACACACACACACACACACACTTGGCAGTCTTCCTGCCTCTGTGGTGCCTCTGTGACTAACGTGGAGGATAAATAACCCGGTGAGATTCAGTTCCAATATCACAGGCCCCGCTCGCCAAAAAATTAACATCAGCATAACAGTATTAGCCTGCTCATAGTCATCCATTAAAACTACTTAGGGCAGACAGGCAGACAGGCCGGGGAGTACACCAGCGCTCTTATTAAAGCGCTTCCCTTGTAGATAAGCACCGAGCAAAGAGCCGCACCACAGATGAGGAGATGCCACAGGTTTGAATCTGGCTCTTGTCTGCCTCATCTTCATCATCAAATTGCCCCTTAATTGACCGTGTACAGGAGATGAGCAGATTGAGCAGATTAGTTTGACCTGGTTAATTGTGCCAATGCATTGGAGGACAGTTACAGCACACAAAGAGAGAATGATGAACTGGGTTAGAGAGAGTTAACCTTTTAACTTAAGAGCAAGTGAGAGGGTTTAGGACGTCACAATGAAATTTCACTTAACATCCCGCATGAGCAGATGTAGGATTTTGCAGTTAAAGCCCAACAATTCATAAATTCCTCAGAGATTTGACAGAAGCAGATGAAAGCAGCAGAAGCAGATAATCACTGATTCTGGTCCCGTAACATGAAGCAAAGCAGAATCAATCCTTGAAGTTCTCTCGTCAAAGCAAGAGTGTACTTGCCACATTGTTTTAGGGAATAATCCTTCAAGACTCCCATCCTCTGATACTGAGATAAAACCTTATCTTTTGGCTTTTCACAATAGAAGCCTTGACTGTAAACACAGCACTGACATGCGGCGTATGTTTGTGTGAGCAAACGCAGACCTATCAGCCTATTGTCCTCGCTTTGAAAACGTGCCAGAGATTTAGACCTTTGCTTTCTGCAGTCCAATCTTCCTCTCCGTGAGTCTCAGTGAGCAACGTTCACGGCTCCCAGCTACAAAGTCAGATGTCAGAAATAAAGAGGAAGAATCAATCTTCAACTGGTTCAACTGCCCATACTTGTTTCAGGGGCTGGATTCCCAAACTGTGCAGGGGAATTGTAACCCGAGCTGTCACTGACAAATGGGTGGGGCTGTATAATGGGATAAGCCTTTCCTCAAGCAGCTGAATGGGCTGAATGGGCTGGACGGCAGAGTTGTGAATAGGAGCTGTGACACGGTCGGTGAAATGAGTGAGCCTTGTCTTGGCCAGAGGTCGTCTCGCATAGCAACATCCATCTCTACAGCGCTGTGTCAACGCTGGAGAATTATCTGGCCGCACCATTATCATTCTGCTGTAAGGGGAAAAAACCCAAACAGTCATCCTGGGCGGCGCTAAGCCCCAGGATGCAGCAACAGTGGCCTTACAAAATGGTATTCATCCTCCGGGGGGAGGCAATCACCGTTCCTAACAATAAAAGACGCATCGTCTGACTGCATGATCCAAATCTTCGTCAACGTATAGGTGGCTTGCTCGGACGATGATGTTGTTTCCCATAGCGATGACAATAACGACCTTACACCCACAGTCTACAACAGTTGAGTCAGACAGGGCCAGAGTCAGAAGGACATCTGTGTTTTTTAATTTCCCTGAAACCACCTGCTAATCAAAGAGTACAGGAAGTACTGGGACATCTTTTCCTTTGAATTTTACTCTTAATAGCTTCCAGATCTTTTTGTTTGGAAAGACAAACAGCATCACTTCCAAAGACCTGCCGCACCATTTTGTGAGAGCTTTCATGGACTGTTCGCGTCGTGTCATTCTGTGACTGAGTTGCAGCCGAGTGCACAGTGATTGATATCAGAATGTCATGGAGTAGTGCATCAAGTAGCTGTTCAGCAGCGATACGCATAGTCAGTTTATTACTGCAAAATGAGTCATGGCCTCTTGTTTGCACTGATAGATCAAAGTCAGTAAATACGTACACTTAACGTTATCAAAGGTCACATCTGGCAGTAATCAGAACAAATAACGGGAAAATATAGTTTGTCCATATGGCCTCTCAATCTATACATTCCTCTCCTCCTCTCCATCTCTCTCTATCACAGACCTCCCTCTGTCTCCCTCTCATGTCTTTTATCACTCTACTCAGTCTGTCTCTTTCTCTCTCTCTCTCCCTCTCCCTCTCTCCATCCCAGCGGTTGCCAAGGCGATGGTGTTTTGTGGAGGCAGTCGGTTAGGGCTCATTTGTCAAACTACTGACCTGCCCTCCCTTCTCTTCTCTTCTTTCTCTCACTCTCTCTTCCCCGTCTTTTCTGTTATTCACTGTAGTAAAAAAAAAATAAAAAGAAGATTGAATAGGCTAATTTTCACGCTCGTATATCCTGCACAGTCATGCTGTACAGCTGAAAATGGCATATTTCAGTGTTGTCCAGTTCTCTCATTATGTTTATGGGATTGTCAGTGAAGGTTGAATTCATCCGTTTTGTTTGGGCAATAGGCCGACACCAATTTACTGCTGTATACAGTGAATAAACAAAACTACTTTGAGGATTGCATAATGATCTTGACAAGGGATTTTGGAACATTGATTGCGCTCTCCTTAATAAGAAACATTGTGGCAGCGTGCCTGACGAAAGAGCTGACTTTAATGGAAAGTAGGGTGAGAAAATGCCTGAACATGATGTCAGTCTCTAGGTTTTCTCTTTCCCCTTTCACATGCTCCTACATGCTTACTTTCTCTTGAACTCTTGCTCCTTCACATAACTAACCACTATTCTTCTTATTCACTTAAAAAGGTCCCATATTGTATAAAGTGAGATTTCCATGTCTTTTTTGATTATAAGGCAGGTCTAGGTGCTAAATGAATACAATGAAAGTATAAAAGAACTCAGTCCACTGAGAAACGCACACAGCCTTTATTCAGAAACTGAGCCTTGAAACGAGCTGTCAGGACTTCCGTGACTTTGTGATGTCACAACTGTCAGTCGTTGAATGGCATATCTGAGCCCACCATCCAACCTTGCAAGATTTGGTTTCTTTGAGTGTTTAACTGAAATCTGTTACATTTTCATTCAATCACTCGGAAAACAGTCAGCCAATCAGAAGAACAGGCTCAGAGCCTCCTCTCCTCTGATTGGCTCACCAACCTGTTGTTGCTAGAGCTCCAGAGAGAAGCCAGAGAGAGAAGATGTAAAACTACATTGAGATGGTTTTTGGTTCTTAAAACCACAAATACATCTTCTTAAGGATACCAACACTTCAGATTAAACAACAGGAAAGTGCACAATATGGGACCTTTAATCTACTGATCTTTTTTATCATTTAATTAAAAAGTACCTCAAATAAAAAAGTTCGTCATACCCTGTGTGACCACAGCAAGAACATCTTAACAAGTAACAGAGTAGTAAGAGTAAATAATCAGAATTATAGCTGATTTGTTTTCTGTCAGTTTCTCTGTTCAAGTAATGTGTATTATTTAAGCAGTAAAGCGCAATCGGTTGCTTTCACACTCACATGCACACACAGTGACAGGTGTGCGACTCCTGCCAAGAGAGGTGTTATTACCATGTACTCTGTAACCTGAGAACACAACCCTCGCACCTCATAAGCTACCGTGTGTGTGTGTGTGTGTGTGTGTGTATGTGTGTGTGTGTGTGGGGGATATTTTACAGTTTGCTTCGTTGTTCAGCGACACAGATGAATTTTTTAAAACATGAAAATCAAAGACACCACAAAGGCATAGTCATCACACACAAACACACACACACACACACACACACACACACACAGTCTCATCGGTCCTTTACAACAGAAAAATAAAAATAAAAACAGGCTTTTATGTGGTTTTTACTAATGGTACCACACAAGGATGAAGTGTGTATGTGTGTGCACATGTGACCTACAAACCTCATCAAGCCTCATTAACCTCTAATGCCTCACTGATATGAGTATGTGAATGTGTATTCAAGTGTGTATGTGTGTGCACAAACGTATGTCTGTGTGTGTTGGCTGAAGTGCTTGTTTTTGTGTCTGTGTGCATGTTTACAGGCTGGAGTCTGCACAAATTCTTCATGACAAAAAAAATGGAGACAGTATGGCTGTAGTCTGCAGATGTTAGCCATGTGATGTTTCTGCATTGTGTGAGTCTTCAATTAAGCTTTTGTCATCACTGACTGACTGTTGCAGTAAAGTATAGTCAGTATACTCTGAACAGCCTCCGAGACCACAACCCTACACACCTTCATGCCACCAGAACTGAGGGGTTTACATCTGAAAACTTCACTTTTCATTTATTAACAAAAGAATTTCTGTCACTTTTCATGTGTACAACAGATACCACATGACGAAAGCCGTCCAGGACACTGTGAAAATGTACGCCATTATTCCCATAATCATCATCACATCTCCCCCCTCTCGACTGGCTTTTTACCCCTTCTTTTTACATTTGTCTCTCGAGGTCGGACGACAGTTCAGTTTTGAGCATCATAACCCGGCCCTTGAGTCACAGCTGGTTGGTCAGACCAGACTGTATTGTTGATCATTGTCTAATTCAGTTTTGAGCTGTATGAGTAACAGCTGCTATAAAAATTCAGATGTTACTGTTGGAAGGTTTGAGAGAAGGGGCAGTTCTGTAACTATCACACGAGTCAGTAATCTGTGATGTTTTTGCTCTCTCTGACAAACAAGACACAATGAGTTTAAAAGTTTGACTCTTGAGCTGAAGGGTCACTAACATTTTGACCTGTTGTCATAAATTGGTGAAGCTGATGTATTGAAAGTGGAATTTGAATGATTTTCCCAACAACCAAACTCAAGGCAACCATGAGCTCTGCTGGGAATCTTAAAAGTAAAGTCCGATTAAAGCCTGATTAAAATAAACCTTAAACACAAGCAAGATGCCATTTCAGAGTCTGAGCAAATCCTCCTCTGGCTGTATTGTTAAAATACGAATGCACCGCATACGCACATCACACATTCCTATATCTTAGGAAGCATGCACCTCAACAAGGCCAATCTGTGCTGGTTATTGGGGTGTGACATCCCAGTCTGTTCAAGTGTGTGTGTGTGTGTGTGTGTGTGAGTGTGTGTGTGTGGGTGTGTGTGTGTGTGAGTGTGTGAGAGAGAGAGAGAGAGAGAGAGAGAGAGAGAGCCTTTTGATTCTCAGCAGTACCATGTTTCTTCACTGGTTGCCACTGTAAATTGCATAAACAGTCTATGTGTGTGTGTGTGTGTGTGTGTGTGTGTGTGTGTGTGTGCTTCTGTTATTATATGTGTATGTTTGTTTCACATATTGTTCAACCTCACAGGGTCAAACAGAGACTGAGTACAGGTCAAAACCAAGTAAAACAACTGCTTGAGTATGCATGTGTGTATAAATTTGTGTGCATCCACCTTTGTGCTCTGTTTTCTCAGTTCTTTTCACCTTGATGTGTTTGTAAGTGTCTTGTTGCTGCAGAAACCCCGCTCGTACTCGTACTCGTCGTCTCCCGCTTATCCGGATCCGGGTCGCGGGGAAACACTGCTTGATTGATAACTAATGAACCACACAGTATGGATTCATTGTACATTTTACATGCTAACACTTATTCAACCTGACTCTCACTTCTTCTCCGTCTAAAAATACAGTTTCAATGCAACAGTTATAGAAAAAAAAAAATTGCTGGCCTATTTTGTATTAAGTGGTCTGATAATTCCATCAGGACCAAGCATAATAAAAATAGAGCCACTAAGGGTACTAGAAGGTGCTCTGGATAAAAACGCTCATCATATGACAGGTGTGATGATGCTACTTTTTGGTAGTAGATGGGCATTAGCAGTAGTAGTTGAAGCAGAAATACTACAGCAAAAAATGTCCATACTAACAAGTTAATTAGTCAAGTGTTCAGCCTTCAAACTTGCTGAAAGGAACAGTAAATGAAGAGCCAATAGGGTGAAAGTTTTAACCATGTTCCCTGTGCAGTTTTCAAATGACAAAATTACAGCCGACCCACATTTGATTCTAACTTGCAAATGAAACTTTCAAAGCTTAAATAAGCCAAACAAATATGCCACTGCATTAGAGCTGAGTGTCATATTGAAGTCAATTATTATTTCTGTACTAAATAATAAACTAAATGACTTGTTAAGACTGAGGGAGCATTAGAATTAGCATTATTACTAATAGTAATAATGCTGGTGATGGCTGTAGTAAGTCAGTAACAGTAGTAGCCATGGAAGTAGCAACAGTAGTGGTAATGGCAGTGTAGCCATAGTGGTTCAAGTGGGGGTAGAAACTGTTGTATTAGTAGCAGTGGTACTACTTGAAATAAAGACAACTGTTTAATAAGCCTGTCAACATCTGGCATCTGTATTGGTGCATTACAACACAAGGTGGATAGCAGAGTACACACACACACACACACCAGAGACAAACTGCACTGGACCTCTTACAGACAGGGAGAATGGACTGTACAGAGATAGAGGAGAGAAAATGGGGGGGGGGGGGTAGGAATGGCAAGTTAGGAAAAGTCAAAAACTTTAAGTGGTCTAAAACTTTTCTCCCCGCCCTGTCCACTCCATCATTTTCTGCCAAATTCCTCCCATCAACACCTCCATTCACACTCGTTTATCTCTCTTACTATACCCTCCCTATATCTCTCCCTCCCTCTCTATCAGAGAAACAGAAACAGGGTAGAGTTAGCCTGGAGGCAAGTCTATTTAGATCAGCTATTTTGTAATTCCTTTTTTTCTGCAGTAAAAACGTCCTCAGCTTTTCCCTGAAGGGCGCTAGCGGCTCATTTATGACATACACTGTGTATTTCTATGGCAACACATATTTTCTAAAAAAGCCCATCATGGGACAAGTGCCGCAAATGAGTTTATGCTATAAATACTTTGGCATGTGGCCGTTTATTTAGTGAATATTCTTTATCTATGCATGTGTTTTTAATGGTATGTGTTCATTTACTGTGCATGCAACAGCACAACCAGCAAGTCTATCGGCTTTTTTTCCCACGGAGGCTATTTTTAACTCTCATCACATTAAAAGTGTGAAACTTTACCCAGAAGACACAGCACAGCCCAGCATTTTCCTAATGTAGCTAATGTATGCCTGGAAACAAATATGCATCATTTTACATGTTAAAAGATTAAAGATAAACCCATAAATAATAAGTATGTCTCTGAAATCTGGAGGGGAACTGAAAGGCTGATATTTAGGGCAGTAAAATGACAGTACAGTGTCTAAAATCTAGAGGAAGTAAAAACAACTAAATAAAGAACAATTTTGATTCTTTACCACAAGTGTGTTGCTGGAGTTTTTGTTTCTCCATACACCTGATTTTCCAACTGGGCTTCTAAAATCTAAAAAGGTAAACTGGGTGATATTTTAAGCAGTCTCACTTCACCCACTTTAGCTTGTTAGCAGAAATTAGCTAGTACAGCTAACATAGCAGCTAACGAGCAACTCCACTACCCTCCTTGATAAATTCCTGCAATTCTGCCAAATTTGATAACAGAATTTATTGCCGGCTTATTACACAGTCAAATACTAACTTCAGCCTAAAAAATCTAAAGGCCTAATGTGTGACTTGTAAATGGGTTTCTGTGCAAACATCATCGGTTTTTGACCTTGAATGTGCACGCACCTATTGGCTAATGTTTGTAAGCAAGAAACCCATCTACAGACTATGCTTGTAGTATAAACCGCTAGTTATTTATTTACTTTCACCTTCCACAAATCCACAGGAATCCATCCGGTCCATTCAACAAAAATCTAGTTACTTAGGTTTTTATGCGTCAATGTCCAATTGCTTTTTTGTTTGTTTGTTATGTGTTTTTCTTTGTTTTTTTTTAAGAATCAACTAAATTCACATCATCATGTCATAATTTCTTTGTCTTCTAGGTTTGAGTCTACAAGCAAATAACATAAAATAGAGTTGCTTTAGAAAGTAGTCAGCAGTAACGTTGTTTGTAGATAAAACACAAAAGTACTACCATGGTCCTTTTATATGGAACAGTAATTAGGCTGCTATACATAATGGCTGCCGTTGTGAACTATATGTAAGATCATACCAAAATTCACCAGAGATATGGAAATCAAACTTGGCCTCTCCCTACATGTAAATACATCCATGGTCGAAATGCTCCTCACTTCAGTGCTACTGGAGTCTAGAGTGATTCTGCTCCATCTCTGGGCCTCTCTTCCCTGAGAAACACACACATGTACACACAAGCATACACACAGCCAGTAACCAGGATAGCCAGCAGGACAGTCCATCATTTGATTTGGACAAAGTGTTATTAAAACCCACTTAGTCCTGGCTGTAAGAGCTATAAGCTATGGAAACTATGCAGTCGGCCACAGGCTGAAAAAGACAGGCCTGCAGACATCTGCTTCAAATCTGACCAAAAACAGCAGAGAGTGAGAGGGAAGAGGCTGGGAATACTTTGAGAATACTGTTACTAAGACAGCATCTCTCCCATTCATTCATCATGACAGCACACTTTGTTTCATGTCATTATAACCCTTCTTCCATCTCAAAAACAATCTGAACATTTCCAAACAAGCACTGTAAGCAAACTTCTGGTTTCCAAGGCGAACTACTGCAACTAACAACTGATGCCTGCCAGCTGAAAGAAGACAGAGCTTTACATGCCCCACACACACACACACACAGTGCATGTCTAAACGAGTCGAGTCTAGTTTATGTTGTATAATCCCATATCAAATCCAGCATATCAATTCATCTTCACAGGCCCACAACAGCAGGCAATGCCCAACCAGTGATAACAAGCTCTTTAAGACGAAAAAAGAAACTTCCCTCCAAAAGATCTCAAGACACGAGGTCACAGAGGAAAGACAGATCCCTTCTTCTTGGATGGTGGGAGTGAAAAATCAAAGCAAATAAATAACAAAAACATTTTTTAATTTTGTAGAAATCCAAACCACAACCATGGGATGATAACTTAAAAATAGATTTATAACAGTCCCAGCACTAATTCAATATTTAAGAGTAGACTTGTCCAGTCAAGTCAGTTCAACTAAGTAAGTCCATCAATATAATAAGTCCAACATCAGTTCTTGATAAAAGATTCATTTAGGCAATATTCAGTGGTAATTAATGGTCCAAGGCGTTCTCCAAGTTTACTGACTACTCCCATAAACTAGCACGTGGCCCAAACAGTAAAAAAATGCCGACCGCTGAAAGCTGTGAAGTTTATTGTATTCTCACTACAGCTACGAGCCCAACAGGCCCACAGGCCACCAGGAGAACACTTTACTGCAAACAGTAATTTGTGGTGACATCGTGAACACGCCCACTGCCGTGTGTGTGTGACTGTGAGTGTGAGAGACAGAGACAGAGAGACAGACAGACACACAGAGAGAGAGAGAGAGAGAGAGAGAGAGAGAGAGAGAGAGACCAGTAGCCCACCTTATTGTGTATTGTACAGAAAACAATAATTTTTGCTCCAGCTCGCTGAACCCCCTCCACCCCCAAGCAATTTCACCTCTCATTATAGGAACATTGCCACGTGTGTGTGTGTGTGTGTGTGTGTTCAGTTTTACATATGTGCGTCCATATCAAAATAGCTTTGGAACAGCTTTTCAACGATTGAATGGTAACAACACACGGCCAAACTGATGGTCAATGAATAGATTTAAATCACAAAAGTCACAAGCACAAATCCATATGAAACTGTCATTATGAAGAAAATCAAACACAGATTTGTCACCAACACTGACCTGGAGATTTGTTCCAATAGTTCAATTTAGAAAAGCAACTATAACAGAGTCTGCGTGCAACGTGATGATGCTGTGAGTTTGAGCTCCACCGTTAATGAGCTCAATTTAGTAACTAACACTGTTATGACGTTGTAGAAAACGTTATGATCAAAATATCTGCTTTATTCAGAGCCAATCCCTATCACTACTGTCAATACCTGAGTCAACATTTCAGTCAGTGTGTCATACAGAATTAGCAGCTAATGCCAAGTAAGGATCAAATAAAAGAGTGGGAAGAAAATAACTCATTTAGTCACAACGTGTACTCACAGCAATCGTTTTCACAATAAAAGATTTAAAGAACAAAGGAGCACTTGGAAATTTGGTTTGGTTTCAACCCAACGTGGTCAGCATTGTACAAACATTTGGCCGATGGCTCGAGCTAATTCCCCACATTGTGAGCGGGTCAGGATGACGGGCACAGCAGCTGGCTGTGAGCACATTCACCGCTGCGGTGAAAAGGCCTCCTGAAATGTGGTCCAATAGCAATCATGAACCTCACCATGAGTCATCAGCAGATAATAAGGCTCCTCCGTTTGGCTAAGGAGAGCTTTGAACTGTGGCTGCAGCATTTCACAGCAGGAATCCTTAAGTAGAGTTTCAAGTCCTTTTCACAAGGAATGACAACCAAAAAAAAAATAAAAAGAGTAGCTGGCTGCATGAGTGGTTGCTCTGGGATGTTCTCAGACCGTATAAAACCACCTAAAAGGGCAGCTTGGATTTATTACCAAAAAAAGAAGAAGTCTTTGTGTATCTGAATTAAGTTGACTAGATAGATGCTCTTACTTAGCATTGCCCTGATTCCCTGCTGCTTATTGAGTTCTTGTACTGTTTCCAGCAACCAGCTCCTCCTGGGTTCCCATTAAGTGCCTTACTTAAAGAAACTTCAACACTTCTCGTTCAATTTCCAGGTCCTTAAAGACCATCTGCTTAAAATCCAAATCATCAAAGATCCAACAAATAACCCACTTTCCCTTACTTCTGCAACTCACAAGACAAATCGATGGTGCTGGCTGTCCAGCAATACAGAAACCAATGGATCCCACAGCAGACTAAAACAGCAGCACAACAGAATCCAAAGCAAAGAGGAATGAAGAGACTGGTGAAGATAAAAGAAGTAAATGAATGAGTCAAAGTAGAAAATAGAGACAAGGTAAAAACAGATAGAGGATTGGGGAATTCGGATTTCGTCAAATCCCCAATGAGCAGTCCGCTCATCGTGACCACCACATCACACTCACACCTTCACGTTCTCACACCATCAGCAGTAACGCAACATCACACGGACACAGAGCATGAAACGACTGCACCGTCATTATGATTCAAATCTACTCACAAGATCTCGTCGTTCTGAAATTCCAGGATGCCGTGAGCGTCTTCAAAGTCCTCTCCGCTGCCTCGTGCTGTTCCCTCCACCGTCTTGTAAGGCAGCATGACCACGCCGCGAGCCCCCGACGTTCTCAGCACCTTCACCTCCATGGTGCCAACGCTCTCGCTCACGTGGCATACAGGCTCCTCAAATGTAAAGATACCGGCGTGGTCGTCGTCAAAGATGGTAACGGTCGCTGCGGAGGGCAAGCCGAGACAGGCCACCGAGTCCACGTGGTTAGCTGACTCGCTTTCCTCGGGCTCCTCGCCTTCTGACGTCAACACCTTGACATTGGATAGGTGAATCAGGAAGTTTTCATCCTCCTCAAAGATGTCATCGTCAATGATCCCCACACGGATCTCCTTCATCGTCTCGCCAGACTTGAACACCACCACGCCCTCTGTGAACTCGTAGTCCGAGCCAGCGTTGGCTGTGCCGTCTTCTGTCCGGTACTCCACAGAGACCGTCTTGCCCAGGTCACCGCCACGACGCACCACGTTCACCGCCACTGTGCCGCAGTTCTCGAGACACTGGTAAGAACCGGGCTCGAAGTAGATCTTAGAGATGGGGTCGTTGTCACCCACATCAGAGCGAACCTCGTGCATGCTGACGGCCTTTCGTGCCTGATCGGCAGCGTGTTTCTTCAGGATGTTGCCAGCACCTGTCATCAGCCTGGTGGCCTGGCAACGGTAGAAAGCACGACTCTTCTGCTGCTGGCTCAGGACTTGGTAGTTGGCAAGCTCGATGAGTTGTTCCACCTGGTAAAGAGAAAAACATAAAAGCACACAAACAGTGTAAAAACATGTCCTCCAGAATGATGAGTGGATGTGGTGTCGTATCCTCTACTGCGGGGGACAAAAAAATCTTTTTTATTGTCAACTTGTCTGCTCGAATAAGAGTCATTGTTGAACACTGGGCTTGACTGGCTGAATTACAGACATTCATCTATCTCGTCTGGATAAATAAGACTTAAAGCTGCGTCATGTGGATGAATCTAACATTAGAAACAGTCAAAGAACAGTGATTTTAGAATGAGTCATGTTGTTACACATCAAGCACGGTGAAATTTCAATCAACAGTGTATATGGCATATGGATCAGATTATCCAAGGCTTCATGTGAGGTCTTACACAGCTGTACATGATGTGTAAAGTGAGACAAGAAAAGCTTGATTATTTCATAAGTACAGTAGTCATTCTTAAAAGGAGAGGATCCAGGTTCAAGCCCACATGAGCAAACATCCATCCTGCTGAGGTATTCTTGAGAAATGCACAGAATTCCTGGGTGGATCTCAAGGTTTTCCTTCACTCCACTAGTCCTCCTCTCTTACCAGATTATTATTGTAGAAGATCAGGGGAATAGATTGGACTAAAGTTGATGATGTTCAAGATCAGAGACATTTGCAGTAGCTTATCTCTCCACAGGCAACTGCTAACAACAAGGTCGTGCCAGGCTGAATAATGGATGGTCAATTGTCAATTTTTATATTCTCTTTGCTAATAAGTAAAACATATGTCTACAAAAAGGAGTAGCTTCATCCTCTTCAATATCAATTTCCAGGTCTCAAACAAAAATGAAGTTGTACCTTTAGGATCCAACTCCTCTCGGCTATAGATATAGATCCACTGCAACCAACAATGCAGCAGCAGTGTCAAAGCACTGGATGTCGAAATACGACTGTGAGGCGAAAGGATTTGAGCAAGTATTGGACAACAGGTTAATCAGCCTCATTGTTAATCCATACAGAGATGAGGGCAGAGGCGTAAAAACCTATTTTAGCAGGCTCTCTCATGCATGTAAGAGGAGTTGCCATTTCAGCAGCTTGTCTCGATGCTCGCGGCTTCCATTATGCTTTTTAGTGGTAAACCTCAGCCAAACAATAAGACGAGCACAGGCTGGAACAAACATCATCACGCCATACTTGATGGCTACAATATATTGCTGTTTTTTTTAAAATCTTTTTTCTATTTAAATCTATTTAACTTTTATCTGCCAAGTCAAGGTAGGTTCTGTAAAATTTATAATCTATGCAGTACTATACAATACCATACATCCCACTGAGTGCGCCGATATAATTTCTTACACTGTAACTGTATACTGTACAATATATCAAGACCTAAGTAGACACTATAAGACTCTATGTTAACAATAAAGGTCTGCAGCAATAAGAAATTCCTATATTTTTATGATGCCTAGGGGACTGAACTGCCAATATTAGAACTGGACTATCTGTGCTTCTCTTTTTATTTATATTGATTTAATGGCTTCTCCATTTCCTTTGCAATTTTCTTTTTTCTAAAAGATGTATCAATATCAAATTAATCTGAGAGGTTGTGATGAGACCTTAGCTGCATTCATTACCATACTCAACTGTGATAATAGAAGGAAATAGAAAGTGCACCATCTGTTCCTGTTTATTTTGTCATTTCATTTCCTAAACAAGAAAACAACCCTGACAGGAGCCGCAGCGACAGGATGTTTTTCATGTCAAACTGCCATTGCATTTTATGTGAAGTCCCGCTCACCTCCTTGTCGGGGTGTTTCTGTTTGAGCTCCTTCAGGATCTTGGCCATGTCTCTCCGCGTCTCCTCCTCGTCCAGATCCTTCTCATCCAGATCCAAACCCAGCGGGCCATCCAGGAAGTCAACACCATGAGAGTTCAGCATCTTCCCGTCCATTTCAATGTCCACCTTATGAACAGAGAGGAAGGAATTTTAAATCAGTGCCACAGAGTTTGATTCTTTGGAGCAACATGCTAAGTCTTAAAGCACTCTCCTGGCGGTATCATGGAGGTAAACTGAGAAGTGGCTGTTTACAAAGAATGGTTTTGAATATCAATAACAACCATGTAAACAAAGGCAGATGGCTGTAGTTTTTGAGGTGTGGTGCATTCCCTGGTTTTGTTATAGCATCCAAGCAATTATTCAAAATGAATCTTCATGTTCATATATGTACTAAAGAGTTTATTTTGGGAGGATTCAGCCAAGTTTTAAGAGTTGACTGCTTTGTGATATTTTTACTAATTTCCCAAACCACACATGTACATTTTTGCTGTGCACATGACTAGACTTTTATAGCAGCATCAGCTTTTATTAGATATGTTAATACATTAGCCACCTGTTTCTGAAAATCACACCATTTTATAGCCCTCAGAGAAAAAAGGTAGACATCCTATTTTCCATTGAGTACAGTTTTATTGGTGAAATGTGTTTTTGTTCTTGAGGCAATTTAAAAACTTGTAAATTATTAGGCATCCCCCTCAGGAACACTGTTTGGTTGGGTTTTATTCACCAATTTCTTTTTCGACAGAAGTTGAAATGAAAAGAGCTCTTCATGTACTAATGGAGGAGTGATTCTTAATAATCTCATCTAAGAAACGCGCAGAGATAATAACAAGAAATTTTCAAATTTGGAAGAACAGACAGTGAGAGACTCTCAGTTAACCAAGTGGTGAATAAATGCCCCCAACACCACATCGCTGAAAATGTAATTAGATGCGTACAAAGCAGCAGATAGTAGTCAAAACAGGAAATTAAAAAGTAACAATACTTAAAAAGCATTTGTGTGTGTTTGCAGTAAGATGCTTCATAGCATTAGTTTGTCTTGGCAGAATTCCATTCAGTAATGCTGATAATTATTTCAGATACGCATTACTCATGAACCCACTTCCGCCTACACACAGAGTGCTTTATCTGCTTCTTTGTTTTTTCCGCTGCATGTTTGGATGGGGACAGCTTAATTAATTTTTACTGGTTGGCTGGTCTAAAACTATATGCCCTTGGAAAAGAGAGTTCCCAGCATGACTTGTTTTCTTTAGATTCTTTATAATAGTCAACGGAGGGATTTTAGCTTCTGAAATGCTCCTAAGAATCCCACACTTACATGAGGCACGATCCAGACATAGCACAATGTAATTTTAATCATTTGTAACATCATCAGCATCATGGATTGATTTCGAGAAAATATTTACGAGAAACAAACTGTTTTTCAGGTGAAAAGTCCAAATATCTGAGCATGTTAGATTCAGCTGAATTTAGATGAAATAGCAGCAGATGGGATTATTATCAGAGGTAGTGGAAGAGGTTGTTATTACTGCAATCTCTACAGCATCTAATGATGGTGGTTGAAAGAGCAGTTATAGAGTTAGAGTTTTTCACAGGTGTGAATCTCAACATATTGCTTGCAATCAATACTAAAGGATAAATGTGGTTTAATACCACTTAGGAATTATTTTCATAGCTGTGACCATCATTTCTGTCAATATAAACAAAGAGATTGGTGAGAGCAAACCTGTGCTAAGTTGGTTCAGGGAGACGTTTCATTAACTGTGATGGAAGTTTAAAACCAAAGGTTTGGGTGACAATTTTTTTCTCATCAAAATAGATCATATATCAATAGGTCAGTAATTAACTTTGACATACATGTACCAACAGAAATTATGGCCAAAACTATGACAATAAGCCATGATTGACAATGACAATGACCCATGTTGAAATAAACCAGAATTAGGCTTTAAAGATAAAAACCATCTCGGAAGTTGATCATTGTGGTAGAAACCTTTGTTGGCTGTTAATCATTTTACCGTTTCAGCAGCTAAGGAAAGCTTTAGTATGGTGGTGATAGGGGAAATACTAATAGGATTACTTTAAGTAGTAGTGGTAGTAGTAGTAGTAGTAGTGTGTTAAGTATACCTTGGAAGGAAGTGGACGATCGCCCTCTGTCTCAATGATCATTCCACGTTGCTTGCCAGTGCGGTAGCGTTTGTACACATACTTGTAGAACAGCAGGCGGCGGTCGGCCACCCAGGCGAACACCACACAGATGGGGAAGAAAAAGAACGTGAGCAGCCCCTCCCACACCTGCACCACACCAGGCGAGATCACAGACAGGATCAGGTAGAGCCAAATGTAGGCGAAGATACTCCAGGTGGCCGTGACGAAGAAGACGCGGAGGTGCTTGACCTTCCTCGTCTCGCCATCAGGCACGACGTACACACAAATCCCGATGATGACAAACATGTTGAACGCCGCAGAGCCCACAATGGTGGAGGGGCCCAGAGTTCCAGCATGAAACCCATGACCCATGACCTCTATGACGGACAGCAGGATCTCAGGAGCCGAAGAGCCCAGAGCCATGAGGGTGAGATTGGAGACGGTCTCGTTCCAGATCCGAACAGTCGTGGTGGTGGTCTCCCCATTGGGTTTCTTAATGGTGATCTCCTTTTCCTGTGACGTGATGACCTCTATTGATGCCATGAAACGGTCAGCAATGATCGACACACCCAAAAACATGTAGACCAGAGCCACGAAGTAAACTGTTGCCCGAGCGACCTTGTCACCAAACGATGGGTTTTGGGGCTCCCAAATAGGTAGGATCACTCCCCTTGCGCACGCCTCAGCCTTGCTGCATTCAGTTTTATTGGTGGACACTGCAGAAACGGAGCCGCCCAAGCTCGTCTGAGGGGGGGCCCCGGCCGATGAGGGATGGAGCTTGAGGAGGAGAATCACCGCGACAACTGCTAGCCTCACGGCAGGGGACAGGAGGGAGGAGTGATCCCAGCGGCCCATGGTGACGTCTAGACCAGTACTGTGAGGTGACGATTAATGAGGATCTTGAACCTTTAGAGAGAAGAGAGAAGAAGAGGAAAGAAATCACATTAGACCATCACAGACCTGATGAATGTTGTTAGAAATAGTAACATATTTGTGTGAAAAGGGTTTGATTCCCTCCTTTAATTTGAGTTTACACTGCAATAATCTATATTATTTCAAGACTAAGTATGGCACTTACAATCATTTTAATACCCTTTTGTATCTAGGAAACTAGATGTCACTTCTCCAACAATTTGTAGAGTGTAAACTCTCATTTCCCCTCTTTCAACTCAAACGTGTAGATATAACAGATGACATGATTTTGTGTTGTAGCAAAAAGACAAAACAAGTTGAAACCACTTTGTTGAAGCTGTGTGTAACAACTTTGGTTCATATTTGTTTAACGTCTAGTAAGCAGTGAAAGGTCAAATCTGCATCCTGTCTGAACGAAACACCTCTGCAGACTTGATGAGCACAGAGGCTGCTCACTTAATGACACACAAAAAACAGCCCAGTTCACTTCCAGGCATGAAGAACCTTAGAAACACAACATCACAAAACCAAAAACATATGTTTCAGGTAAGAGATTTGCAGAGCTTTTTAGGGGCAGCGAGTTCGAATGACCACACCAAAGATAAACTTCAGCTCCTGGGCTCAGCACTATACATTTCCAAGGAACAGCCACATTACTGTAGCAGTAATATCCTCATGTAACCTGGCCAGGAGTGGCTTTCTCTGATAACAGTCTGCTTCACTTCTGTCAACAACACCGGGTTATAAATTAGGTTACTTCAATCAGACGGCTTTGTGGCCAGTTGGCCATCATTCGAAGGTAATTGTGTTTTCTACATTGTATTTCTAAAGGCTGAATGGTAAGATAAGGAAGGCTGCCGGTAAACTTAGGAAGGCAGTAGTGCATACCCATACAATGGGCTCTGAAATTACCATAAACGTTTATTGATCTTTCACAGTTTTGAGTCTTGGGAAAAAACATAACATCATAAGCCCCACAAGTCTTCATTTCACATCTGTTGTACCACCTTGTACCGGTGCTGCTTCTATTGTGTCAGCACCCAGTAATTGGATTTTCTGACTGAGCAGGGGGCAAACAAAGATGTCCATTTTTTTTTTGTATTTAGCTCTTCATCAATAAGCTAATCTATTAAAACAACTAATCAATAAATCACTACACAAAATTAAGGTTTGTCATGCATTAAGTGTTTTAATGTACCGTATATTCAACCTTTAATCGTATCAATTTGAGATTTGACATGTTTGTTGCACTCAGCTGGTTCCATTCTGGTCTGTTACTGTGGGTTCGTCAGTCCACTTTCTCTTTTATATTGTAAATTGGTGGAATCGTAAATGCTTTTTTGTGTATCACATTTTCTACATTTCTGTCTGTTAAGAAAAAAAAAAAAATCAATTGCAGTCACTGAGAAACTGTTTAAATATCATTTACGTGCACTGAGGAGGATCTGTGTGGACCACTATCAGAGAAACCACAAAATCCCAACACAGATTTCAAATTAGTCATTCAGTTTCCATGTAATTGCTTCCACCGAACATAAACAGAGGCAACAGATTGAATGTACAAAAAACAATTTGCCTCAAATCAATTTCAATGATGCAAGTGTCCCTGTAGCCCGACGCATATTCAGCACAGCTACCACTTATAATGAGCTATTCGCACATTGTTGGGTCATTTTCTGTGGGTTGAATATTCCATCTGACTGTAATTTGTATGGTTATGATCCAGAGAGTACTCATATTTTTGTTTAGTTAAAACTCCTTGCTGTATATATGAAGGTGTGCTTTCAGGCAGAGTTATAATCATAACTGTAGACTTTATAAAAAAAAACTGTTTTCTGAGCCTTTTTATACAGAATAGAAAATAAACACATACATCCATGAGCAATGTTTCCTCATTGTGCTGGAAATGTGGACAGCATTAAGTTTCTCACAAAGCAAGACTGTTGCAGATTAGTAGCATATAAACAAGACTTGCTATCAGCGGGAATTTAAAAGAACTTAAAGAACTTAAAAGAACAAATGTGCATACTGTAGGTGGTCTTTAATCAGAGAAAGGGAAGCAGACGCCGGGAAAAGGATGTGGGTGATTCTATATTTTAGTTCAACTTTCGGAGAACCATCCCCTCCTGAGGTTTTTAGGGGATAAAAAGAAAATGCAAATACCCCCATTTCAATGCTGCCACAGAATAAGTGAGCATGCAGACAGATTTTGAATGTGTATGCCGATGTATTCTCTATGGAGCTGACACTGCCTAAAAGCACTGAAGAGAATGCAGTACCGCCTGTGGCTCAGCACACCACTGTGCCAAATTTGTGGCAATCCAAATCTCACTCATAATGACAAATCTCAATCTAATGGTGGCATCAAAGCAAAAGTCCAGTGATCGCCACCATCATTAGGATTCATCCTCTGGAGATCATCAACATTGGTACTAAATTTCATGGCAATTCATCCATTAGATTTCAAGATATTTCACTAAAAATCCAAATTGTCAACCTCAAGGTGACGCCAACATCAGCAGGATTCATCCTCCGGTGACCATGAATTTCTGTACTAAGTGAGCAGCAACCAAATAGTTGTTGAGAGATTTCAATCTCAACCAAAGCAGCACATCGACCGACTAAAAGACTGACGTTGCCATCCCTATCGCCATGCCATTAGCATGCCAAGAAATATCATTTTCATTGTGATATTGATTTCAAATACGTCGCCCAGTCCGGTGCCAGAGATGGTGAAAGTGGAGCTCTGGTTACTCTGGATTTTCAAAACCAGAAGAACAACTCATTTAACTCTCACACAGCTCTAGAGACTTGTCGACACACATTGGAAATTAAGACTGAAACAGAGCTAGTGTGGCCTGGCACATTATTAGAGAAGGGTTTTGATTTTCTAGGTTGTAGGCAGCAAGTTCAGCTTTGTTCTTGTCGATATCTTTGTTTCTGTCTTTATAATTGTCTTCCCACCTTTTCCTCAACAGACCCACATTGCCTAAAGACAAACGATAGATCCGTACCTGCCTGGTCATCACACACGATGTTGGTCCTCCTTTTACTCACCCTCACATCTGGATAGACATTTACCCAGGAACAAACTTTTACAACTTAGAGCTTTAAAAGAAGGCACTGCTGCACACACACAAGTAGTAATCCTTTTAAATCAGCGATCAATAACAAGAACCAAGATCCGAAACAAAGATCAGCTTAGAACTCTCCTCAAACAAGCTTCTTCCACATATCCCTGCATGCCAGCATCCATTTCCTGATAATTAACTGTTCACACTCTTCATGCAGACACAGCACAATTCACCAGACATCAATAGTTACATCAGTACTTTCCTGCTTTTCTTCCTAACACAATACTTATTATAGATGAAGCTGTGAATTACCTCACAACATGAATCACATTTTCGCTCACATAACGTGCAGCGAAGCTCGGCAGCCGTGGGGCCCTGACACTGTTTAAAACTCAATGAACAACACAGACTACGTCTCCACTGTGGATGTCATCAATGTTTGCATGTTCAGTCTAGATATACATTATATACTGTAGAATGTGTGTGTGTGTGTGCAATGTATAACCAGTCCACCAATGGTGAATTTAAATATTTAGGCTGAACAAACCATGCGTGGGCTCAGCTGTGCTGCGAGAGCGTTTTGCTCAGATGTTAAGAAAAATCAATTTCCAAATAAAATCACATGTCTACTTAATTAAACTGCAATTCAGTGAGCTCATAACCGAGCATTTTCCTTCCTGGCTAATGCAAGCTCCCTGCCTTCTACAGTCTTCTTGTGTGGTCACAGAGGGCTTTGTGTGGCAATTCCAAGTGATCAATAATTCAGTGTGCTTTGGGATTTGGTTGTTTTCACTTAAGGATGTCATTTTTTCTAACAGGCTGATGGCTGAAGAGGGTTTTCTGTAGCTTCTATACACCAGTGGATTCTCAAGGCGGGGCCCAAGAAATTTTGGATAATAGAAAAAACCTAGTAAAAAAATAGTAAATATAATTGGATACATTTAGGTAAAAAGGGCAAGTTAAACAAATGTTCGAATGAAATCGTATCATCAGAGCAATGTGTGTAAAAAAATACAGTGGAAAATCTTACAAACAAGCTGTCAGAGGTCTTAAAATGTTAATGTCACAGTTCTTACGAGCACGACTGAGGAGGCAGATGTACAAGTGAAGAATCAAGAGTGCAAAAATCCAAGCAGCAAACAAAGTGAAAAGAGATTGGCTGAGACAATATCCAAAAAACACAGGCAAGGTCCAAACGATGAATGATCAGGATCAGGATGAAAACAGGCAGGAAAAGAAGAGAACAGAGCGCTGGCGAGCTAAGGCTCATGGCACAAAGACAATCTGGCAGAGAGCAAGTGGAAACAGACAGACTTATATACTAGGGAACTAATGAGGGAATAGGGAACAGGTGAGCAGGTGAGTGAGGAGGAGGAGCCAGTAAGGTGAGTCTATAGGCGGGAAAGGCGGGCAGGTGGGAGGGGCAAGGTCTGAAATGACAGCAGAAAAAGAACATGTACTGTCCGCACAAACAACTGGACCGGGTGAATGAGAGGATGAATGAGCAGACTGACACAGTAAAGATGACTCAACAATAACCTCTGTCATCCTGGCTGTGACCCCGCCCTCCTCATGACATCAGCACCTGTGCGTCTTTACAATGGAGAGAAAGCCACATTAAAAAAAAGAGAAAGTTCTAGTTGGAGTCTGATAGATTCATCACAGGCGGGAAAAACGGGCGATTTATGTCTTGCACTTTAATTTCTTTTGGTGAGTCAGCTCATTCTCACAAATTCAAGTAACTGTGCAGGTATAAAATCTCCCTCTTAAAAGGTCCAATGATGCTTAGCAGACCAAGATTTATACATCACGGAAAAGCGTTTTAATCAAACCCCACAGCTTTTATGGCTTATTATCTCTATGTTTCCTTTACAACCATCTAATCAAACAATAATCAAAGGTTGATTAATTTTATTGCTGCTGTTCTGGTTGCCCTGTGACCCTGAGCATGATAAATGGGAGGAGGAAGTGTACGGGGGCAAATGAATTACGTCACAAAACAAAACGGAAGTTGCTAAAAGTCACCTGGGCAGCAGTTACTGAGGATTTTGTTATTTTCCAGCTGGTTTGTGAGATTTAAATCAGCAATCTACCAGTTACCAGCCTTTCTCTTTTCCTATCTAAAGCCTATAGATGTGCTTGTATACCACGCCTAACGTCAGCATATAGTGCCACAGCTGCTAATATGAAACCCAGCTCATTTATTAACCCAGAGCCAGTGCTCTAGTTTCTGTCCCTTCCTGTGTTTCTTCTTCCCGGCTCGCTTAAGATTCATCATCACGAACTCAAATCCTTGATAATGTTTGCTTACACAAACCTGATTGCTTTGCACTTCATCAGGAGATAACACTGTAGATTACTTAAGATAATTACCTGTTCTGTTTCGAGTTCCATTTTGTCGTACTACCGCAGAATATATCCTGTGGGAACGTCTGACTCAAGTTCCCTCTCTGCATTAGAATCATTACTGGCTATTTGATGAGGGAAAAATTGATGCCCTGGCCGGTATCAGCGCCAAACTCAAGGGTGTGTGTTTATGTGTCTGCTGTTAACACTAGAGTGGCTAAGTCGCCGAACAGTGGCTGCTAATTTTGTAATATCAGGTTTCAGGATATCCCGCCATGATATTCCCAAGTGTTACAGCCTCAAAACTTGACTCCATTTCAAGAGGAACACAACATAAGACAAGCCAATCCAGCTTCAGAAAAAAAAAAGTAAAAACAAAGACGCACTCAAAAACTGGACCTCTGCATCCTGAGGCAAAAACCAAGGCATAATACATAAAGTTAAGAAAACCAAAACCATGTGCTGTACCGACACAAGCTGTTCCCTCTCTGCCCCAGTACTGTCATTCCCTGGGAGCCTCTGAAGGCAGCACCCAAAGGTGCCAAGAAAGGGAACCGATTAGACCAACAGGCAGCAGAGAAAAGAGGAGGACGAGGAGGAAGACAGGGGCAGTGTGTTAAGACATGAACACAATTAATGTTTATCATCAGAGACTGAATCATGCACAGAAATTGCCAACATTACAAGTGACGTAGAGGCAAAAATCATTAAAAAAAAAAAAAAAGGAGTGGATGCTGACCATGTGCACGCCAAGTAAAATAAACCTGTGTCTTGCCTCAGCCTGCCGCTCTGAGGAAGCAGTCTGTCTTGAGATGCATTTTCCTCGCTACGGGGCAAGAGGCAATGATAAAAAATTTAAAACAGCGAGTGAAAGACAGACAAAGAAATATGGAAAAGCAAATACAGAGGGTGGAGGGGGAGGAGGGTGTGTGTGTGTGTGTGTGTGGGTGTGTGTGTGTGTGTGGGTGTGTGTGTGTGTGTGGGTGTGTGTGTGTGTGTGGGTGTGTGTGTGTGTGTGGAGAGAGGGAAAGAGACTAAAGGAGAGAGATGTAATGAAAGATGTCTGGAGGAAAAGAGAATGAGAGATAATATGAGATGGGAGAAGACTAACAAAAAGGTGCTCTCACCTTCTCTGATGATATAAAACCAAAGGAATATTCCACTGTTTGTGTGAGGGCAGAGCAAAACATCCACACACACACACACACACACACACACACACACACACACACACACACACACACACACACACACACTAACTGCTGCAAACAATTGAAGATTAATGGTCTGCGTTTACCATCGTTACAGTGATGTTTAACACTTTTAGCCTGGATCCGCCTTGCGGCCGATCCTTGAGCCAAGACGTCTTGTCATATTATTACACTTGGGGAGGAGGGAACGATCCAGACTGGCACTGTAATACACACAGGACTAATTCCAACTGCCTGTCACTTTGTCCGTCCATCCTTCGACATTATCTGTCAGTGTGTCTAACCAGGACGTGAAGACAGACATGAACGTGTGGGAAAGCAATGATGAGCTATGGGAAATGAACAGGCAAGACAAAAGAAGAGGGAACAAAAAAAAAAAAAATCATTAAAAGCTGAAGAGTCACATAATCACCTCCTTTATCTACCGTGCTCCATTCATCCACAGGAGAAGAAGCATCCACAGGCAAATATTTACCTACATCTGAGTCCTCCTTCTAGCCGTGGGTGGTATAATCTGTACAAACATATCTGCCATGATGTGCATTTGGACAAAGGCTGCTCCCTTCCTTAGCTAGCCTCTGTTCCACGAGCATTCAGATGGATCTTCTCACAGCCTGCTTCCTTCTGGAAATCTGAAACATGTTTTCTCTCTGTACTTCTGCACTGGGCAGTAGGCTTACAGTTTGAACACCCAGTCATTTCAACCAAGATAAAATCAGTGTTTATTTTCCAGCGTATCTTGCCGCCAACCTGTCAACGGTTCATGGCAACTTCAGTTTTTTTTTCTAGCCAACAGTGCACGCAAAAACTCGCAGGTCTGCTGACAATGTATAAGGTGACGTTTGTAGAAGGCTAACAAACAGACACAGAAGGTTCCCTCAGCGTTAGCATCTTTCTTCTCATTGTTTTCATTTCACGTTCTCAGCAGGATGAGGCAGCTGTTATCAGCGGAAAAAAAAAAAAAAAAAAAGCTCTGATAAACCCTCCATATACATCAAACTGCTGACGGACAACGTTAGCGACTACAGCTGGCCAACACAGTGGAACATTTAAAAGACGGATATTTCCATCAGGAGCTGCGAGGAGAGTGAATATTGGACTTACATCAGTTGGATCTCCAGAAATACCCCCCCAAACAAACGCTAATGTTCCTCTGTCTCCCGCTGGATGCTAGCCCGCTGTTTGCTAACACATTTGCCATCGCTTTATAAGCTGATAATAGGCTATATGTTGCCTTTATAGCATCATCAGTGTTTTATCTGGCAGAGTTTTATTTAACAGTTCTAAAGGGATGGGGTTGAATAGGTTGTACAGATTGTAAAGCGCTCTGAGACATACATGTACCTATTCATATGCTTTACACATTAAACTCACATGATTTAAATTGTCTGTAAACATGCTTTTATCACACTATGTTATACAGTGCAACACTACTATGCTATGCATGTAACCTTGTTTGGATCCATCCATATTTTATCACTGGGCCTATATGTTGTGGGGGGTTGTGCCTGCTCTATACAACCTTTACAACTACAAACAAGGACTACTTTTTATCTGCATGCTTGTGAAGAGGTACATGTATCATCTATTTTTCCACATCAATTTAATTATAATGCCTTCATATAATAACTGTAAAAAAAAAAAAAAAAAAAAAAGAAAAGAAATTGAGGCCATGTTGGAGACAACTGGTAGCTTCATCCTTGAAGTAATACTCTGCAGGTTTTCCAGAAGTAGCCCATGTTTTCCTGTAAACACTGTTCCTTTCTATCATGGAGGTAAAGTTACTGCAGGCTCTGTTTATCACGGGTAAACACAGATTGAAGTTTTGCCTCTTTTTTTTTTACCCTGCTAGAACAGCGCCCTCCTGTTTATGTGCTGTAAAGGAGTCGAGCATTTCTGCCACCAAATCGCATCAAATGCAGCGTACTGGCTAATGAAGGCTGGCACTGACCCGTGGCTCATGTGTTTACAATATTTTTTATGAGATTTAAGATTTAAATGACAATTACTTATTTGTTTTACTGAGCTATAAGTGTTGCCTTTAACAGAGCTGACATCATGTGTCAGTCTGACAGTGTTAGCGGTTTCCTGCTCTACACATCCCTGCTACAGATGTACAATATATATAATATTCATGTTATGTTGCTTGCGAGATTAGCAGTTCAGTAAGTGAGAGCAGCTGTTGTCCACATGACGCTGAAGAAACAACATGTGGACCCCATGCAAGCCAATCTGGTGTACAGGAATCTTGTTTGTGTTATTTCATTATGTGTAACACACACATCCGTACTGAACCTGATGGGCTAACAGTTAGCATGCAGTGTCACGTAGCAATACACCCACTTATTAACCTAAAGACTTACAATTGACAGCGGGGGTCGCACATATCAGCCCATCAGCGCGACTACAATTGACCTTTGATAGATGGTGAGTTTGCAGAGAACCCACCAATCAGAATATTGATTTCTAATTGATGAGCTCTTCCTCGGGGTGATATGGGTGGCTACCTATTAGCTTATTAGCTATTGAATTATATGATGGAGGTCACAGTATCAGCCATCGGTATAACTGCCTTGTCTACAGAATTCACTATGCTGCAGTATTCTCTATGCTACATTAAAAGGGCTCATCACAGCAGTTTAAGATTAGATTTTTTTTTAGAAATTACAATAATTTATTTGGTAGAAACTGATTTGAAAATTTAAAAAAAATGCCATTTACTTCATGGGGCTCCTTGATCTGCAGCTCTTTTGCATTTTGTCCTGATTTTTCACTTTATTTCACATTAGCAGAAGAGCTTCATGACCTGTCCTTGCTATGACATGACCCAGTTTACTGTAAACTATAGTGAACAGGGTTCCCTTTGTAGAAAGAAGCACAATTGTTTGGTGTGTGAGAACATAGGATCTGAGTGAGAAATCATTTAAATCTTACTTACTTAAAAAAATTTAATCTAAGGCTTTTTTCTGTGAAATGAGGTCATATTGAACCACCCTTTTGAGGGATATTTGTAAAGTTTAAGCTTAAAATTAGGGATATTACAATCTTATAATGCAAAAAGCCCCATTTTGCATCAATATGCATAAATAACTAGTGAGTGATGGATTCAGCCAGGTCAGGCTTTTATATCAAAAGATAAAACACAAACAAAATTTAAACCTAAACTAGATTTAACAAAACTCCACAACAACAAAAAGAAAAGTCACATTATACTTGAATAGGCCTGGCAACAATCTTCCAATGAAAATACTGTATGTGAACAAAACCACTCACATCATACACATACACAGACTACACTGTGGAAGGGTAAACCTGCTTCTTCCTCTCAGCCATTTACCACTGATTTATTTACAACATAGTGACCCAGCAGTTGTTGCACTGCGAGAAAGTGTGTGTGTGTGTGTGTGTGTGTGTGTGTGTGTGTGTGTGTGTGTGTGTGTGTGTGTGTGTGCGTGTGTGTGTGTGTGTGTGTGTGTGTGTGGTATATTATCTCCTTTCAACCATTTTAAGAACAGGCCTAATCATTGCTTGCTTGATGCAGACCCACTGAGAGACGGCCTGAATCTGGCATCAGAGCGGAGAAAAAAAAAGGTCAGTTTTTTTTTTTTTTTTTTGTTTGTTTTTTTTTGGGAGAATCAGCCACCTACTGCTCATCTGAACCTGCTTTTATTGTGAACCCTCAACGCTTACTGGGGATCGACACAAAAATCTTCCATTTCATCAATGACCAACTCCATCACTGCTGGGAGGTAGATGCAGCAGCGGAGACCTCTGGCCGCCTTTCAGTTTTTCCTTGTCATAAATAAATGTTTCATAGCAGCCACAGTGGATGAGCTACAGTTCCTCCGTGCCATGCCCATAAAGCCCCGACTGAAGTCAGCTGGAAAAGAATTGCCCGGAGAGCCTCGGCGGTACCTGCCCGATGTGCCTCGCACTCATCACAAGACGAAGCGCTTGTAGTGTCACATCAGGGGAATATAAAAGCGGCTGTCTGCTGCCTCCTCTAATGTCTTATGTGCCAGGTTTACAGGAGCAGTTAGGTGATGTGTGAAGCTCATTTCCCTTTCACAAGATTTTCCAAACAGCAAGCAGAGGCTGAACTAATATTTAGTCTTCGGATTTCTCCTTTAAGAAAACAAATCCCACTGATCCGGTTCTGTCTATAATTCAGAGGAGACGCTACATTAAAAACATTCAAACTCAAGCACAGAGTCCGATTCACCCCAACCTGCTCTGCGCTGATGTGCAATCGCACTCCCTCGCCCCCCCTCACAACAGCACTGCACTGTTTGGCGCAAAAGGATGGAGAGGGGGGGGGGGGACTGCAGGATTGCGCAAACGACACTCTCAATGCGCTTTTAACCGACCGGCTCATCCAGCCTCTGCAAGGATTACCATCTCTAAAGGGGAAATTCAGCCCGGACTGCGCATGTTTGTCACCCAACTTCCACATCGAAAGCCTATAAAAGGTGCGAGCGCGGTTATCTGAACGTGCTCTGCATCAGTAATGATGATTCCTCTAGAAATAAGCGAGGAGGCAGGCGGTCAGACTTAAACATGCGAGGGGAAGAGGGCAGGGAAGGAGGGTGGGAGTGAAGAGCAAAAGAAAAAAAAAAAAAAAAAAAAAAAAAAAAAAAAAAAACAGCCCCTGGAGCGAAAGGAAGCAGCCTCCGGAGTCTGGCTGCTCATTTTAATGAAAAACAAATGACAAACACACCTTCCACCGCACCCACGGTCCCCTCTCTCTCTGTGACTCTCCAAATCACAGAGGAGGAAAGGCGCAGTGTGGAGAGCGTGGTGGGGACGGAGGATGTGAGGAAACATCGTCTCCACATCGCATCCAAACCCTTCCGACGCATGGTGCTTTCAAGTCTCCAAATGGGGCTGCGTGAGGCGACACTGCCCCCATCCCATTCACTTCTCCTGCCTCCCTTTAACAAAACTTGCCTTCAGCAAGACAATGCCCGCGAAACAGAGGCAAAGACCCCCAGCATTCACCATCGTTAACATCATTAACCGCACAAAGAAAACTGCAGAATGTCCTACCTTTCTATCCAGAGAGTGTCCACAATCCGGAGGAGAGCGGTTCGTAGTAAAAAGCAGCACTGTAGCTCTTCTAGTAATAGTAGCAGTACGAGGAGTAAGAGGAGGAGGAGGAGTAGCCTAGGAGAGGTAAGCCAGTAGTGGGGAATGGTAATGGAGACGCAGGGAGCTCTTATACGCCAGCCAAGACGGCGTATCCACCGGCCGAGACGCACAAAAGGAGGGGAGAGGAGTCCGGATTCCCATGCACTGACAGTTTTTTTTTCTTTTTTTTTTTCTATTTGTTGCTGTTTGTCTGCTGTTGCCTACTCCTCGTTTCCATGCGGCGCGACCCGAGCGACCTGTATGATCGGATGACCGGAGCGGCGCTTCATCAGCAAACCCGCATTTGTTGGGACGAGGCGCGCAGCACAGCGGACTTCTTCCTCATTCTTCCCTTCCCGTTCCCCCTCTCGCTCCGTGCAAGCGCAAGAGCAGGAGAGAGAGAGAGAGAGAGAGAGAGAGAGAGAGAGAGAGAGGGAGAGAGAGTGGAGGAGAGCGAGAGTGTATGAGAGTGAGGGAGAGTGTTTGTGAGTGTGTGTGTGTGTGTGTGTGTGTGAGCAGGTCTCTCCTTCGTCTGTTCCTTCACACGACTGAGTATCAGCTCGCTCTCTCTCTCTTCCTCTTTGTGTGTGTGTGTGTGTGTGTGTGTGTGTGTGTGTGTGTGTGTGTGTGTGTGTGTGTGTGTGTGTGCCTCTCTCACCCTGTCACCATGTGTCATTACTGCCTGCCTGTCTCTCTCTTTCTCTCTCACACACACACACTTTCTCCTGGTCTACCCTCTCTTTGTTAGTCACTACCATACTCACTTTACCCCCTTTTTAGAATTAATATCAATATCCATCCATTGGAAATAAATAGAGTCCCTCCCTTTCTTTCTGTCTTCGCAATAATAGATATACAAGTTAAATGATGGTTTAAAGCCAAAGTGTTATTTCTAGCACTTTCAGCCTGTTCATTGTCCATGAAAAATGCTTTTTACCAATTGGCTGGCAGGTGTCCATTAAAACCTTCAACTGGGACAAAAGCACCATTCTGAATCATGACATTAGACCTTGTAAAAAGCAGGTATCTATAATAAAACTTAAACAACTAAACTAAACGGGAAAATGCCGAGCTCCATCTCCAATATTTGAAAAAACTGAAAATATAACAACAAAAAACTTTGAACAAAGAGCGAGCAGCGCCATGTTGAAAATAAACTCTGAAGAGTCCATTGACTCACTGACCTCTTCTCCTGGCTCTGCTTTAATAAACCTCAGCAAGAGGAAGTGGTTACTCAAAATGCTGAAATGTGGAAGAATCAGTTTGACATCCCATATGAAACTATAAGATTGAACACACCCCAACAGAGTTCAACTACACACATCCTCCTCCTTTTGGTAAGCAGAGATGGAATACGAGCAGTAATGCACAGCTGTGTGAATATACAACATAATGTAACTGTGAGAACACATCATCCGTTACCTCATCTTCCATCAATTACAATATAATATATTAATATAATATAATTTATATATATAAAGAGAGAGAGAGAGAGAGAGAGAGAGAGAGAGGGGAAAACAGAAAAAGTGGGATGTACTTTTGGGGTAATCTGATAAAAGTCGTAACAAAAGAAAGCAAAAAGCACTGATTGTTTGAATACTGCCATAAGACGGAGACTGACACAATAAACTAACACCACTAGTTCATGAGGAGTAAAACAATGTACAACAAAGTGGCACCTGCTCATAAAAACAAACAAACCCCATAAAGTTACCAGATGTAAAATAAAAAAGTACCACAGGCAAATATATGCAACTTTTTCTCCAACCTACAACCCCTGATCTGTAGTATATGAAAATGTTTTATATGAAAACGCTTACTTGTCAAAAAGGCGCGTTATCAACCACAATCGCACACACACCCCGTCATTCCACTACAGATCTGACCGGGAGACACCGACAGTGAATGACTAAGAGCAGCATCCACTGATTGCAACAACTCTCAGACGTTTTTTTTTTTTTTTTTTTTTTTTTTTTTAAACAAACAAAAACATGAATTAAAAATCTTTCTGAATGCACCATTTAAAAATGAAAACATGTACTTTAATGGTCATCTCCATATTATAGCCAAATTTGCTGTTCTACAAAACTAGTGCTGTGAAACTCTGTGTTTTGTTGCTAAATGTTGTGCAATTTAGGCCAGTAGGGGGCAGGATACATTATTTACAGTGCTGCTGATATTGTGAGAAATAAAAATATTAACATCTATAATTGAGTTTATGATGACTGTTTTTGCAATCATATAAAATTCATGAATCATCGAGTGTGCGTCAGGTGCATTCTTTCAACTTATTTCTCTTATTTTGTAATTAATATTCATTTTTTGCACTGGTAAAACAAGGACCTATACATATTTATTTCATCAAGTAAGGATGTAGGAATCTGTACAATTTATAATCTCTGACAATGTGAGTCAGCACAAAGGTCATTCTGTCAGAGTTCAGGTTACTCGTAATGGAAACAAGGACCTACTGTAAAGCAAACACTGAAACTCACCTGGTGAAGTAAAGAGCACCTTGCTAAGTGCCAATACTCAAATAGCTGGAAATTTTCCAGACAGACCAGGAAAATAAATCCAGAAATCGGACGGTAAGCCAAACTTTGCAACAGGACATCTGAGTAGTTAACAATACAGGCCTGAAACAGGCAGGCAGGAAAGGTTCAGAGGAAAGCAACTTAAGCAATCTTGCAAAACCTGTCTGAAAACTGGCCTCTGTATTATATTCACTGGGGTTACTTGTGAATGAGCACCTGGGTAAGCAGGTAACTGGGTCAGGGCGATCTCTACAGGAGGGGGAACTAGAAGGCAGGTGAAGCAGGAGAGGGTATTTCAGAACAGACACATTGGGAATAGAAGGAGAAACAGGGGAGAGGGAGACGAGCCGCCGGGCGGGAAACTGAGGACAGTTCAGGACAGGATTTTCCCAGGAGAAACGATGTGCAATGCTGATCATCATGCTTGTAACTGGGGTGTCAGCCTGTGGCACATCTAACAGATGGACAGCGCATTTCCATTGCTCATGGTTGTAACAGGGAGCACAGGTACAGAGACTGTAGCCAAGTGGATTTCCTGAGCACAGATGAAATGGGAACACTGTACAGGAGGAGGTTCTGGACTCTGGAGAAGCAGTTATTCAAGTAGGCCAACAGGATTGCAGAGGAGGATCACTGGACCAGAAACGGTCAAAAGAGAATGAGACAGGCTGACCTGGGTCTGACAGGTTAGATGTTGGAGAACAGGGTTTTGAGGAAAGTCCACAGGGAGCAGGCTGACAGTGAAAGGACACTGACTGGGGCAAAGATTTAGGGGAGATCATCTGGGACACAGCCCTGACTTGGGAAGCAAACGAATAGGCACAAATTGAAGCGGAAGCGGGAAAGGCAAGATCGACAGATGCAGGGAGCTGAAACAGAGGCGAGCTTTGATGGGCTAAATGGCACCGACAATGACACCCGAGGAAACTCTAAACACAGGATAGATTAAAGCTTGATGGACAGAAATAGACCGAGGCAGTGAAACAGAAAAGACAAGCTCTCAAAAAGACACAGGCTAAGAGGCGGCTATAAGCTCCTGCTGAGACAGAGAGGCAGGTGCAGCCAGAGAGACAAAAACAGATGCAACTTCGGGCAGAGAAGCAGATAAGAGGGGAGACAGGGAGAAGGTTACCAGATTGAGGAAATGACAAACTAGGTTTCAGAAGTGCAGCAGGGGGCATGCATGAAAAAAGAAACAGCTGGAGGGCTGGGCAGCGGAGAGACAGATAAGGTGGCTGACTGAGGAAGTGAATGGCTGGTTACTGAGGTTAGAGAGGCTGAGAAGCTGAACAAACTACTGCTGGAGTGTCTGGGCAGCAGAGGGGACTGTCACGTGGAGAGACCCAGAAACCAGAAGAACCACTCTTTGATCTATAGGGGCCATTAGTTGATATACCAGAAAGACGACAAATCAACATCCCACAAATTCCACCTCCTGGTACAGACGGCTCTCCAGCTGATTTGGTAAAGGCTTGACAGGCTGATGCCGCGAGATGGACGAAACACTGGGAATCTGACATGAGGGTTTTAAGGACCAGGGAACAGGATGGCAGTGGCTGCGAGGATGTAGGCCTAAAGCTGTCTGCTAGTGATGCAACAAACGGCTTGATTTCTCAAGATAAGTCACGAGTCTTTTACTTAGCATTCAGTTTTTTCAGTGCTCATGAGTCACTTCAGTTTAATTCTTTCAGCTCTTCATAAGAAAAGCACATTTCAAAAAGGTGTTTACCAAGACTCTCCTGATCCAATTAATCAATAATCAAATGGATGAACAGATGAATAGGTGAATTTTTGTAGTATCAGGAAGGGGTAGCATGTAGCATGTTAGTGGGCCTACTATTTAATCTTGTGGTATACCAAGGTTATTTAGATACAATTTCAAATGTAATGAATTTAGAAAATGTTAATCCATGTGTTTTCTTTCCTCGTCCTGGTTGGCTTCTATGTTTGTATTAGACAGGTGAGAAATTCATCCCAGCATGCAATGTAAAATTTTCACTGGGTGCGACGTGACCAAATGGCGCATCAGTGACACAATGGTGCATTTGCTCTGCTGTGCTTAAAATTTATGAGTAAAAATGTGCTGCTATAATCTAAAATAGTGGGAAAACTGAGAGAGTGCAGAGTGGAAGCTTGTATATTGGTTTGAAACTGTCCTCCCAGGAAAAGCATTATTATTCCCACAGGGATTTGTAACAGATTTGGAGGACACAGAGGAATTATGTGTTGTATGTGTCATTCTAGAGTACACAGACAATCAATGTAGAGTATTTGTTGAGTGATTTGCAAGAATTTGTTAAGTCTTATTATAGTTATGACATTATGCAGGACCTTTGCTGGATGAAACATCTGTAAAATCTCACATACATGGTTTATTTTTCCACATTTTACCACTCCACCCAATCCAATAATAATGCAAATCATTTTTATTATAACTTTATACTAAAAAATTCAAATAATTTTGTCACAAGTGCAACTTTTACCGTAGTTAATATTATGCTTTCACTGAATAATATTATTATTTAATAGACTTGGCTTTATTTCTGCCATGACAATAAAGTAGCCCTATACTTAAATAAAATTAGACTGGAAGAGAGAGAGAGAGAGAGAGAGAGAGAGAGAGAGAGAGAGAGAGAGAGAGAGAGAGAAAGGAGATAAGAGAGAGCCCTTTGCAGATGTGAAGTCGACACAGGGAGGTAAAAGCTTCAGCCCGTTCATTCATAATTCAGCAGAGCTGCACCCCGGGGTGCCTCCTTAGAGCACAGCCATTCTCACACCTGTCAATCACACAATCCTGCTAATATTGTAGGAGCCCAGCAGAAGCTCTGCAGGTGACATAATAACTGTGTATAGAATAAATGTGTATAGACTGACAATGCAACAGGGATGCAGGAGGTCAAAGACCAAGAGAACAAAAAAAACACATTTATCTAATCAGTTTTTTTGTGTCATGTTCCAAATATCTACAGTTATTTCCTACATTATTTAAAGCCACTATTTGTATATATTTTTAAGAGAACACCAATAGTTGATATCACAGGTTGGAATAAGACAAATCGTTTGAGGTGTTTTCAGTGTTTTCAGTGTTTCAGGGTGAATTTGCCTATTACTGGGTAATATGGTGACTCTCCTTTGTGAATACAGGCTGTGAGGCGTGCAGCATCTCTGCAGGGATGCACTTTATTAGACTGTCACCATCATTATCATAATAGCAGACTGCTGTTTTGAAATAGGATAATTTACATTCTAGTATAATTTGGATGTGGCAGGGTAAAATATGGGGAAGACCTTCAGCTAAAGATGAAAATTTATCATGCAGTTGCAAAGACAGCACGCACGCACACACACAAACACACAGGGATAAGAATAGGAAAGTCACACACATGATCTAGAGAAAGCCCTCTTTATTTAAAAAGTCTTTCTTTCACACTAACATACACACACCCACTCACACCTGTGCTCCATACAAGCACACACACAATTTTAATATCACAATGCTGACTAACCCTAATGCATAAAAAGCCAGAGGGGAAAACATTTGCAGTGTTAAGACATTGTCCCCCAGGAGCAGCTAACAGCTCAGATTAAACTTCAGCCCAGTGATTCCTCTGGACACCCACAGCTGCGGTACAAAGCCACTAATGGACTTGTTACTCAAACTACAGTCTTAAAGTAGACAAATATTACATAACACGTTACATAAAGTGTTTATAAGTGGACAGTTAAACTTAAATTACCATCACAGCAAAAAGTGGAGCGCTTTATTAAACTACGTACCCTACCCTTCAAAGATCTGTCCTGGCCATTGTTTATAACACTTTTCTCATCACCTCCCTGGAAGCGCATCACCTCCACTGGTGCTATAGCTCCACAGTGAACGCAGACAGGTGAGGTGACAAGGAAGGTGGGAAATGAAGAAAAGAAAAATTTGCGAAGTAATTCGACCTCTAGCCATTTTAACGCCTGAGCGACCTGACCAGTGGCTGTGGAAAGTCAGCATGACTTTGTAAAGTTACAAAAATCGAGGGCAGTGCCCCCTCTCCACTCTGACTAAACATATAAAAGGAGTTTCACCACCTGACCTGTCAAATCAGAACTTTCCCACATATTGGTCATTCACTCTCCCTTTACGGTATAAATGTTTATTTCACAGTTTCCACATTCTAAAGGAAAGAAAAGGAAGAGCCTCTGTAATAAAACACCAGCTTGAAAGTCAGTGTTGTTACAGGCCTTCAAAAACCTGCCGTTAAGACCCAGGTCTGGACCGTCTACTGCTCTCACTGGTTTTCTTTCCCACTGTTTTGACTGTGTTTGCAAGTCTGCTTGGCATGCACCTACACTGAGTCTGTCAATTGGAAATTCACACCTTAATGACAACATTTGCATAATATTGACATGTGAATATTATTCTTGAATAGAATATAAACATTTTTCTGGTTCATTTAATGGTGCCAGTAAAGTATCTGTGTCAACACCGTGGTAACCAGTAAGGGTCAGTGGAGCTGGGAATGAGCAGCCATTGATAGATACATATATCTACTCCATATTTCATGTGATCTCCATGTATGATTTACTACACGCACGCACGCACGCACACACACACACAGACACACACACCTATACACACATTCATGGGAGGGCACTGATTCTTTACACACTGCTGAATTTGTCTTTATGTCGTCTCTTATTTCCATGGAGACGATCATATATTTACACATGCAAGTTTGCATGTGCACGTGCACGTGCACACACAAACACAAATATGCACAGGTTGGCTGGAGCAGACTGGAGGTGAGTAATCATGCCAAAGGGGACATCTACAAATGCAACGCTGAGTCACTCAGCATATATCTCTGTCACACACTGTCTTCCCTCCCTCCCTCCCTCCCTCCCTCCCTCTCTCTCTACACCACCCTCTGTATCTCTCTCCTTCTCTCAGTCCAGACAGTGTCAGGGGAGTTGGTTCTCTATCACAGAGTGCGTATCGTGTTTGACATGTTCATCCAACTCTGACCCTCTCTACACCTTCCACCACCTTCTCTTTGATGAATTTGTCACTTCAAGTGTTTGTGGCATCAACGCACATTTAATAATAAAACGGTGATACACTGTTTTTGAAGTGAGCCACTGCCCTTCAAAATGTCCTTAACAGAGGCAGTGTGCATGTGAAAATGGAGTCAATGACAGCAGGATATCAGTGTTTTACCCAGTTAATGATGATATCTGTGGGGCGTGACAGAGGAATTTTGTTTGTGCCTCAGGTATTTTGACCGGTATATTATCAATTTAATCACATAGCTTTGATTGATCAAGTGCAAAACTGGAAGAAAGCCGCTCTCTGAAAGATTTTGCTCACAGTTACCTTTAGGTGAACACGACCCTAATGGGCCCAAATATAATGGAGCCAATTCTGTGAGTGCCTCTTATGCCCAAAATACACAGAACCACATGTCAGATGGGAACGGGCAAAAAAGAGGAAAATGCACAAAAAGGGTTCAAGTTAAAGGGGACCTATTATGCTCATTTCCAGCTCTGTATTTTTATTCTGGGACTGGACTAGAGTAGCTTTGCATGATTCAGTTACAAAAAATAAATAACCTGATTTATCTCAGACTGCCCGTTATGCAACCTCTGAGTTGAGCCCCTGACTGAAACATTTAACATTAGCTCCGTGCTCTTCAAGGCCCCCCCCCTCCCTAAAAGGCCACTTTCTTCTGATTGGCCAACTTCTGTGTGAGCACCGCCTGAAAGCCAACTGTAAAACTCCGGAGCAACATAACATAATTGATCGTAAATGGCCACTTCTCAAATACGTTGTTTTCGAGCCTGAATCCAAACCGGAATATGAGAGTGGACGGCACGAACATCCGCAGCAACAAAGATTACAGCAAGACGTCTCTGTTCGGTGAATATTACGCCCACTACCTGCTTATCGTGTTGCATAACGGTGGATTAAGTCTTTTAATCACAATCTGTATGTAAAATTTTTCCTATATGTGCCCCTGTTGACAGGTGTAGCAATGCCAACTGACGTTTTCCACGTCACTCGGCATTGCTACAAAAGCTAACGCTGATAGTAAAATGTTATATACCAGCATTATTGGTTGTTTGTATGCTAGAGGAAATTAAATGTATATGATACTACCCAAGTGGACTGTTTTGGGGGAATGAACTGTGCTTGGAGTGAGTGTCTTTATAAAGACAGGAAGTAGAAAAACGCCTGAGCTTTCATCTGACAGGTATTACTTTTACATACGTTTACTTCATTAATATATACAGTATATATATATATAATAGGTCGGCTTTAAGCATCACCTTCAAGCTATTCTCCTGTCTTTCCCTAGTTTATCCAGTTTTGTGAAAAACACCAGTAAAGGTCTGTCCTCACCAGAGAACAACCGCCATTTCTTGTTTGTCCATATTGGTAAAATGTATACATGTATATAGAGACGGGTGACAAATTAAAGGAAAAACCAACATTAAGTGTTTTAGTAAGGTGTTGGAGCAACGTTCTACACGTCTGTGAACTCTACTGGAGGGATAAGATATTCCCTTTGGTGTTTTGAAGCTGGTGGTGGAGAGCGCCACAGCGAATGATTCACAGGTTTTTCCTTCAATTTGTCGCCAGTCTGTATTTATAGATGTCTCAACAATGCATGTGAACTGGGAACAGGAAATCGCCGTTCATTTCCAGTTTACCACTACAGTCAGTGTTTTTGTTTTTAACTATGACCGTACATTTTTGTGCCTAAAATTAAATGTTAAAAATAGCTGTGACAGGTGAGAAAACATGCGTGTTGTTTTGGAAGGCAATGACAATTTGGTCATTTAGTTTGGAGCATTTGTTGGTAGGAATGAAAAGCATGAGAGAAGATCATTAACTTGGTATAAGTGCACAAAGCAGTCAAGACACTGTCAGGTCAGTCATTCAAAATATAACCAGTGTTTCTGTGTGGTGATGTATTAAAAAAAAAGAAAAAAGAGAATTTTTGCTGTGTCACATGAGCGGGCATGATTGTGTTTCCCTCCTGCTGTGCCGGCTGGTGCACCTGTTCTGGGGCAGGTTGATTGGCTCAGGACAGGTGCAAAACATGCCCACGCACTGACATTGTGGCACTGGTGTCATGATGTCTAAGTTTAGCTGGAGAAAACTTTGGGGGAAATAAAACACAAGTGATTGTACTGCAGCTTTGATTGAAGATGTTTTACCACTGGCCGAAAGGTTTATGTAACTATTGTTTGTCCAAATCCTACATGCATGTATTTAGATTTGTTGTTATTATAACTTATTTGCATATAGATATAGTTTAATATGGTTCAAATCAAAGAAATAGATGGGAATTCACAGGAAAAAATGAGCAGGTTTGTTGAAAGGTTGTCCTTGTTGAGTAGTGGAGCTCCTGCGGGGCGGTGATGATCAGTCTGCCGAACTGGATTAGTCTGAAATGTCAGGAGAGGAAAACTGTAACAGAGGTGAAATGAAAGAGGGGAGAGTATCAGACATCAGCTGTGAGGAGAGACCAGCCTGCAGTCTGCTGTGTCCTTAAATACAGACACACACACACAAAAACATTGCACGTGTACATATAGCATTCTCTCATCCTTTCTCTCTTTCTCTCTAAGGCAGGAAATCAGTTTGCCAGCAGACATCCTAACATATTTCTGAACCCAGACTTATAACTTCATATATTTGAAAGGATATAAGTGACACATGACTCTGCAGACTGAAGACTTTGTTCTTTGTTCAGACACTTTGTAACGACGGTGCAGTAACTGGGGCGTTTAATGGCATCTAAACACACTGTGTGTTGTTTCAGACATGAACCATGACCTTTTGATGATTACATTTTTTACTGGCTATATTAGACCTCAGGGAAAAGACAGTTACGCAACACACACACACACACACACACACACACACACACACACACACACACACACACACACACACACACACACACTCTCTCTCTTTCCCTAATGTCTACTGGAGTTAACGTTACAGGTTGGACCAATAAATGTCAAGGTTTACTCCCTTTGAAGGAACACAGAGGTCACTACGCAACTCAGGTGTACAAGTGTGTGTGTGTGTGTGTGTGTGTGTGTTTAGAAACACAGACACTGAGTGACTGAGGATTAGTAAAATAGATTATGATTGATCAATAAGGCAACAATTCTCACACAAAGTTGCCAAGTACAATCATTCCTTGTCCCAACAACACAGAGTCAGGCTAACCCTTCCACAGAACAAGAACAAGAACGAGGGACAAAGACATCCCCACAGATTGGTCGAGATGCATATCAGCTTGTTTAAAACCAATGACAAACAACCCCGAGACATACATTTACAGGTCTACTACTTACATATATGTCCTTGAACACAAGACACCTGAAATTACAAAGACCTGAAATTAAAAAGACTCAACCCACATGCAACCCCCTTGACCTTTCAGATAAACTTTTTTGAACATTAACAAGACGAGGGGAAAAAGTGGCGCCTTTTCAACATATTTACTGTGAATGATGCAATCAGTGTCACAGGAGAAACTCAACACTGAATGAGTGGTCAGCTAATAACTTCATGTCCACAATTTGGTATCAAAATGATAAACCAAACATTTAATCTTCTATTACTTTCACAACATACTTCCCAATGATGAGGGTGACAGGTAATAATCTAATCTAATCTTCGCCTCGCTGCACATTGAAACGAGTGCAAAGAAGATGGAGCATCGAGTCAGGCGTTTGTGTTCCATCTCCTTTTTGTTATGTAATGAAAATGTCCTTGGCCGACCCGATAACGTGAGGCAAAACGTATCATGTAACTGACAAAGGTTTGAAATCAGAAAGAGAAATGGACTGTGTATCAGATGGTTATGGTGATTGGAAGATGATGATAGGTGTGAAAGGCAGATGATGTTCCTTTCAACAAGGATGTCATTGTTAACAGTGACAGGGAGAAAAATAAATCCACTGTGCAACACAAATCAGCTGGAAAAAAGAAATGATAGGAACACGAGCATCCACCTCTGATGTGAGATAGAAGTTACCACTCCTCTCCCTCGTCTTTTTTGTTCATGTAATTGCACACAGGCATCGTAATAAAGGTAATTATGACGTGCTGATATTAAAAAGTACACTTCTATACGTGTGTGTGCATCTAAATAAATCATATCTTTGTGTTTCGTTCTTTTTTACCACATGAATTTTGGACCGTGCTGACGTCGGGAAGAACAATTATGTCTCTATCTCTCTGTGGCTCTCTCCCCCTCTCTCTCACCTGCAGCCACTCCTCGGTTATTGGGGACAGCTTAAAATAAGGGAACTATTTTGAAGGGAGGGAGGGAGGGAGGGAGGGGGGGCAGGCTAAAAAATAGCCCTCGGCTTCTCTCTTTTTTCCTCTCCTCCCTCCCTTCTCCTCTTCTCTCCTTTCCAGTAGCCCTGGGCATCAGTAAAAACAGAGCAGTGCAAAATAAAATAGTACTCACTGGGACAGGATGACACACAGTATAGCCCACTGCTTTACATTACAACACTGCATTACAATAAACTAAAGTCAAGCAGAGCAGGTTTTATTGCAATACAGTGGGTGACAGAGAGGAATGAACTGAAGAGGTCACAAAGAAAGGAAGGCAGCAGTAGATAAGATATTATGGACCACTGAGATAATGTGTGAAACATGTGCAAATACTGTGTGAATAACTTCCCTCATGCTGTTTAACAAACTTCTCCTTTATTGATGAAATATTTGGAGGCCTTTAACATATGTTCACACGACATAAAGCGTCCCATATTTTACACTTTTCTAGTGTTTTATTTGTTTTTATATCCATAAGAAGAGGTATTTGTGCTTTTAAGAAGAAAGAAAACAAACATATCTCCTCTCTCAGGCTTCTCTCTGGAGCTCTAGAAACAACAGGTCGGTGAGCCAATCAGAAGAGAGGCTGTGAGACTCTCTTCTGATTGGCTGACTGGTTTCTGAGTGATCAAATAAAAAATAAAGCAGATTTCAGGTCAACACTCAGAGAAACCAAATCCTGCAAGGTTGGATGGTGGGTCCCGGTGGGCGGGGCTTGGGGCATGGCTGAGGGCAGTGATTGCTTTGTTGTGACATCACAAAGTTACAGAAGTCCTGATGGCTTGTTTAAAAAGGCATAGTTTCTGATACTTTCACAGTATCAATATAGAAATTAGACCTGCTTTATAATCAAAAAAGACATGGAAATCTCACTTCATACAATATGGGACTTTTAATGATTATAGATCCGCATCTCCTCTCTGAAGTAAAAGACTAAAAGACCTCACCGACTCACTTTGCACCATTGACAAAAATAACATAGCCCACTATTCTGCAGCAGAAGCAGAGCAGCTGAATGAAGCTATGCAGGTGGACACCGTGGCTTCTTCTCTGAGCTCTATAGAAGGAGTTCAATGAACGTCTGCAGATTTAGATTGATCAGTGCAAATGTGACACAGTGAAGCAAAGGACCATAGTGATGTTGGTTTCTTTATGCCAAGTTTATCTATAGTGATATCATTTCAAAACATCCAAATTAATGTACAGTTTCATCCCTTTTATGCATGAACGAGTCAGATTGCTGGAAACCTTAATATATGCTAATTTTCATGTGTAAAGAGCTGCATAAAAACCTGTGCACGCAGCTTGATCACAGTGCATGGCATACACAATTCAGTGAGTGTCGCAGTAGTTGTGTCTTGGTTGTGTTTTGGCCTAAGGCTACAACCTGCAACAGACAAGTCACACCTGCAGTGTTTGCCGAAATCAAAGCGGCTTGACGGACAAAAACAAAAACCAACCTATGGATCAGGACCGACCTATAGTTTCTCTGTGTTTTCCAATAAAACCGATCACAAAAAAGGCACTGGAAAAAAACCAGAGTGATAATGAACAGATGAACAGAGCTGAGCTGAGCAGATGAGAGGGAAAGAGGGAGAGTGGAGCAGAAAGGAGAGGAAAGATTGATGCAGTGCAGGTGCAGTGCAGCCCAGTTAACAATAGAGCTGATACAGGACGAAGAAACGAAACACACCTCAGCCTCATGAAAAGCTTGTTAGACGTCAAACTCACCGGGTGTGTTTACTGTGGATTAGTGAGGGAGCTGAGTAAAGAGAGAAAGAGAGAAAGAAAGAAAGAAAGAAAGGAAGAAAGAAAGAAAGAAAGAAAGAAAGAAAGGTGTAAGAACATGGATGAGAGAAAAGAGAAATTGAAGAAATGTAGGAAAGAAGAAGGATGAAATAACAAATCAAAGAAACAAAGAAAGAGAGAAAGAAATTGAGGATGAACTGAAAGGATGATGGAAAGTGATGAAGAAGAAAGGAAAGTGTCAAGATGGAGGATTAAACACACAACAGAGGAAAAAAAAAGGAAAGGAACAAGGAAAGAAAAGGGAAAAAAGTAGTGGACGTACGAATGTATGAATGGAGGAAGGGACGAAGCATAAAGGTAGTTTGTGATTTATCTTTTTGTCTTTTCATCTGTAATCACGTCACTTGAACATCGAAGACAAAGACGCTGGGAACAAACACCAGACATCATGAAAATCAAATATGTCTCCACTGACGACAGATGTTTCACAAGACTTAAGATTCAAAATAGAAAAAAAAAAGGTTTGGGCAACATTCGCTGTTGTAGCATACTTGAACAACAGTCTGGCCTCCTGCATTTTTCATCCTCCTCTCCATTCATCACCTCTTCTCCCCTCTCTTTATCTAAACTTTGCATCTCTTCCCCCTTTGTATTTTCTCCTTTCTTTTCCTCTCCACTGTGTTCTTCCTGCCTCCACACCTTTTCCTCCTCTCTTTTTCTCTCATCTTCCTGTCCTTTTCTAACCTCTCCTCTCCTTTTCTTTACTGAAACCATTCTCTCCATCCTCTCCTCACTTCTCCTTCCTCTCTTACATTTCCTTCTGCTCTTATCTCACCAAACATTAAGTCCCCCCCCCCACCCCTCTCCCTCCTACACTTCATATTTTTTCTCCTCGCTTCATCTTTCCATTTCCATCTTTTCCATCTTTTTTTTTTTTTTATTTCTTCTCTCTCTCTCTCTCTCTCTCTCCTTCTGTCTCTCTCCCTCCCTTTAAGATCCAGAGCTTTGTTCAGAGCCTGCATTACAAACAAGGTTGACATTTACACAAGTGCTAATCGCAGTGGACACGTCTCTGTAATGTTTCCGGTCAATCTGAAAGCACACACACGCACACACACGCGCACACACACACACACACACACACACACACACACACACACACACACACACACACACACACACACACACACACACACACACACACACACACACACACACACAGGCAACTTGGGGTAGAGAGAGAGAGACAAAGAGAGTTCCTCATGAAGCCTGCATCTCCCTGTACTGCATAAGTACTGTATTATGTATTACTTCATTTATCCCAGCCCAAATCCATGGGGTGTTATTGGATTCACTGTGGTGGGATTTGTTTTTTCTCCTCCCATGCTGCCGTTCAGTTTGCGAAGAAAAGAACCAATAGAATACGACACCTTGTGTAGAAATGTGCAAATAAAAGTGAAGCTAAAACTTTCAACAGACTTTACAAGGATACAACGCCAACTCCTCTTGAACATGGATCCGAATAATCTCTGAAACAAGACTTTAAACCACAACCCTCCTGTGATCCACACATGATTGAAGACGTCAGTAGAAACAAGAAGAGTTTCAGTTTTGTTTTAGTTTAATTACTTACAGTGGATATTTATAAAGGGACATGTAGAGAAATCATTAGCCTCATACAAGGAGATGCTTTATACCAGATTGTGACTTTCCATCTGCAGCCCCAGGGAAGAGAGACACAAACAGAGCGACTCATACAAGGCGAGTTTGTTGTTTGGCGTTCAGACAACATTTGGCCTGAACAGATCAGTCAACTAGATGAGTTCGAATATTATTAGGCTTCGTCTATTTATGTGTGAGAGAGAAAAGAAAGACTGGAGTTCTCCGGAGCGTGAAAGTTGATTCCTGAGCTTGGAAGTAGTAGTTTTACTCAAGGTCAACTTACAAGCTTTTTCAAAAGCTTTGGACCACATCTCATAGTATTCCTCATTGGATAGTTTGCCCATTTGAAAGCTCTGTAAAAGGCTTGTTAAGTGAACTTGCGGTTTTTTGGGTTTTTTTTTTTATCTAGGGTTGTTAAAAACTGGTGATGTAGACAATGCTCCGGTTATAAATAACACTTAGTTGTCGGACCAGCTGGACCGACCTGTATGACAGATTGTTAGTAACTGTCTTGAGCACATTTAGCACATTGTGTATTTCTTATAAAGTTGCATTAATGCTGAAAATCCCGTCTTATCATGAATGTCAAAATGTTCCTTCTTCCTTTGTTATTGTGTTCACGTCATTAATGTGTCCCATACCTGCCGGGCTCCTACTGCGAACTGTTACACAGCTCAGTGAAACAGGTTTACGGTTGTAATAACATGAAAACACTGATGATGTAGATGTTCTGGGTGTCAGACTAAAGCTTCCATTTTTTTTTTTTTAAAATCAGTGAATAATCTCTGTGATATTTTGTCTTTCCAAATATTGATCACATCAGGCACTTATGCTTTAGCAACTGCTCCGTTGTCAGATTATAAAGCGCCCACTTCTCTTGATGTGATGTACATTCATTGATTGCAGACCTTTTAAGCACCCTGACTTGGCATATCTCTTTGGAGAGAAATTTCCCACGTGTGCAGAATAGTAATAGTAGTGTGAGACCACACCTGCCACCAATCAGAAATTTAAATGGTCTTATTTAAACATTATTCTAGTCTGGGGAAAAAAACACACTGTACATCCATCTTGTGGCAGCGAATTTATCATAATATCAATTATTATTTCTATTGCAATTTGGCAGGAGAAGAAGAAATGTACACTATATCATAAAATGGAAACATGCTCAGGACATGACAAGTGTGGGAAACACATTCTGCCATGATGACTGGATGAGATGGAGGAAATCTTAAGTAGTTTGACATTTAAAAAGCAGAGGTAGGGGGTTGTTACTGTGGAGACACGGAGAGCTGCAGTGTACTGAGCTACACTGTACAATGTGTGTCCAGAAAGAAACTATTTGACACACTGAAAATACCTGTTGACCAGTACAGGAGACAGTATATTACAGGGATGTGTTGGAGGTTCTGCTAGCCAAACTCTGTATAGACTAAAAGCTATTTGTTGTCTTTTTTTTTCCCATTTTGCTACTGAGAACATCCAAAATGTGATTTCTTTCTTAGAAAATACTGCCAGTTTACAGAAGAAATTACACAATCTTCCTACTACAAGTAAAATTTTAAACTCACATGCAATGTAACACACTTTTTTACTGTCCAATGCACGCCTGAATTTTGCCATTATGTCCTTACTTGGTGCGGGACGACAAGTAGCTTGTGGTGGCTAATGCTAGCTAGCGTTGATTAGTTAGATTGCATGTAACTGAATGTAATGAGTCAGGGATGTAAAAGGAAATTCAATGTGCCATTGTGATGTAATTGCTCTAGTGGGTGCTAGTTAACAAAAGTAACGTAGTTTTGTTTGAACTAATCCAGGCTAATGTTAGCTTTTTTTTTTTGTTTTTCACTCCCCATTGAAAAGTTACACATCAGTCCAGAGCCTCTTTATCTTTCTTCAATCCATTACTGCTCACAATGAAAATAATACGCTTAACAGCACAAAACAGCCCAGGAGGCAGAGCCATAACTCTATATTTAATTGTCTCAGAAAAGAAGAAATAATTAAGATTAGTTTTGCTTGAGGAGTCAGAAATCCAATGGTATTTTTAACCAGTTTAGCCCATTACAATTGAAAATATCATGTGCTCCAGTTTTGTCTCAGGAGAAAAAGACAAATTAAAATGGATCCAGGGATGGTTTACTGCATGCCAAGAGGCTTTCCCCAAATAATCATATTCACTCAGTTCACATCTGCTAGCTGGTGAGGACAACCACAACCTTCTCCGGTTAGCCACCGAGCAGTGCCAGGGTTTAGTTTCTGAGAGAGAGGAGAGCTCTGCACAGTCACTTCTCTTGCCAAGCGTTAGACAGCCGGGGACCTAAATGAATCATCCTCCATGAAACAGTTTGTAGTCTTGATAAAATAAAAGGTTCTGTGTGTGTGTGAGTGGAACCTGGAACAATATGTTGAATGACTGTAGCCGACTGAACTTAAAAGTAGTGTAAAATGATGTATGCCTGAGTCTGACAGGTTGTTTCCTTTTGTTAAACAATTGGGAACCATTAATTTCATCATCTTCAGGTTGCAGTGGGTGATGAAAAACTGTCTGCAGATGAAAATTGCTGCACAGTGGAGTGGGAAAAGCATTTCAAAACATTTCATCTTTCGTAAAAGGCTGCTGGTCTACAAAGTAGTTTTCAAAGTCTCATAGCAACAGTAAGAGTCATGACCAGCACTTTCCAAAGCTGCTGATGAACACCATTACATAATAGGCACTCGGTGCATGGGTTCTTACCTCTCAAGTATGTACTTATATGTTCCTTCAAATGGATTTATTCACAGGTGATTGGTTGTGAAGCCCTAGTGCGCTCATACACATCGAATGGTACATATCAGAGATGGAACAAGAGTCCACTTTGAAGAAAATGGTGAACTGAAGAATGAGATGTGATGAAATTTTAACATCTTGCGTAAGAGCTAAATTGCTTCCTGTGTGGCATTAGATATTAGTTTTTACTTGAGATGCATTAGTGGGACTAGTCCACAATTTTGTGCTCACTGTATCAAAGGGAAAAGTTGTCATTTTCAGTACATTTTCATACTAAATGACAGAGTAATTTGGCTAAGGTTTCTTTTGCATCCCCATAGAGCATCAACATTCAGCAAAAGCCAAAATTCCATACGATGAGAGCGTTTCTCTTCCTTCCGGTGCATTTCAATTTTGTGCGACATAGAAGCGGGAAAAGACTTTTTAGAAAAGTCTACAAAACACAAATACAAATGGTCAGTGTTTCCATTGAGTCATGTTATGCGAATAAAGCTGGGTTTTCTCCTTTTGCAGTATCGTTGCAATGAAACTTGACGATGATGATGGCCTCCCAGCAGTCTGCCTCTCATTTGGAATTGCTCCCTGGAGCGTGATACAGCAACAACTTGAATGTGAAAAAAGTGTTTCCCATTTAAACTTAGCATAATATTGCTTTTGTTGAAAAGCTTGAAAAACCACCTAATGCAAGTTTCAGAATTCATGTGTTTCTATTATTCGTTTTTAAGTTCGTAATTTCAAATTGCACATTAAGCAGGTCATTGAAAACGCACCTAACGTCTATAAAATACTCACTTTCCACAATATCTGTGCATGCCAAGAGTACAGTACTATGGTTAAGGATTGGGAAAAAATATGGTTCATAAACAGGCAAACTTATTTGCAGGTCTGTGATGGGTCTCCAGCATGAAAGTCAAACATGCTTCACGCTCATCACCAGCCCAACATTTATTCTCCACCTTGCTACTTCCTGCACTGATTCTGAACATTAATGTTGGGAGGTAAACTGTGACATTAAATAGCAAAATGACCAATTCTGCTGAGCATAATTGGTGTCTTTAATCTGATACATGGAACTATAACTAGGTTATCTTATATCTACAGTCTCCAGTTGTCAATAGTCAAGTTTTATTTTCTTTTTAATCACCTTATCTCATAAAGTAGATTAATAAGCTGCCTCTCAGTAGTATAAACATCCTACTGGCTGAAAGATCAAATGAATTTTCAAAAGCCTATTCAAAAGTCTATTTTTTTTTTTAAATTCCAAGTCATGAGCTTTTTACTGGATATTTCCCAAGCACATTTATTTCATTATTTCAGTTTCATAATGAAAAACACTATCAATTTAAAATGACCCCAAAAATGTTGGAAGAGGAGTAGAAAAGTAGCAAAGCAAATAGTTTATATTTAACTATAACAATAAAGAATCATGACCATTCTGCACAGGTTTATGTTTGAAACACCATGGAACAATATGGCTCCTTTAATTTCACTGGCCTTTTACAGTATCTGCATCACAGACATTATGTCCATCCAAACATGAAGCAATGAGCCATAAAGCACAGTCATTTACAGTGATAAAAGCACTCAGAGGCGTTGATGGGCACAGCGTGAACGGCTGTTATGCAGTCAAGTTCTAGTGTTTACCGGGATTCAACATGATTTTAAATAAAGACTCTGCCAATCAGAACCAGAAGTGACTGTTTTATAATCCCCACCAGCATCACCACAGGTTGTGAGCCAGTGCAGTTCTCAACACCTCTCTCATTTCTTTTGGACCTGAGAATAAGACGCCAGATGGAGCAACGTTTTTCTATTTGTCCGCTTCACTGTCCCCATTTCAACTGGTCCTTAACCTTCGTAAGGCTGCAGCACATGTGAACACGAGTGCACTACATTATAGAATTAATTGTTGAAAATGTCACACAAGGGCCTGATCATGTAAAATGACCTGCGCACACACTGAGTGGTTAGATCCATCGCAGTGTACTTTATATTTATTTTTCCAGTCAGCACTTTGTGATGAATTTGTACATGCAGATACTTTGTTACTGATTTTATACCTTTTAAGGACGAGCTACCTTGAAGTATTCAACTTACCCAATGTTTGGTTTAACCTATTACTTAAAGTGCCATTTACAAAGCGACTGCAGACATGTTTGAAATGAAGATACAGCAACTCTCTCCTTCCACTGTTAAGTCTGACTGGAAGCATGACAAAGACTTCTTCCCACACACGGTCAAGTGCATAACTTACTGCTCCTCGAGACTGATATGGGCGTGCTGTCATAGCTGCCAAAGGAACAGCACATAAAGCTGCAGAAGGCAAGACTTTCTTATAAAAGTCAGCTCATTTCTTGGCCATGTCCACGGGAATAGGGGCGCTCTTCAAATCCATTGACAAGTTTTTGAATATTTGTTTTCCTCGTCCCTGCTTTTTGTTGTGAACCCATGGAAAAGTATGGCTTGAGTGTACCATGATTTTGTAATGAGTTGGAGGCAGGAGGAGTTCATTTTAGTCTTCCGGGGCCCTGGAAGTGAAAGTGAGTTCATTTTGTGCATAGACAGTGTTAGGTAACCGGCAGTTGCAGCACTTTCGATGCTTAGATGGGCATGAAAGTCTCCTGGGTGAATCATCAGTACAAAAGAGCAACTGCTTTACAAAAAGTCAAAAGATACAATCCTGTGCTCATTAGAATCTAAGCAGATAAATCAACTATGACTCCAAAGGTGCCCTTTGGTATAAAACATTGACTCAGCAGCTCAATCAATCAACTTAAATTCGGCTACACGCTCCACTAATGAGAAGTCAAAGCTAAAGATTATGCATTTTAGAAAAATGACAACACAATCTGCATCTTCGCCTCCGTATTGAGTAATCAAAGAACTTGATTTCTTAGAAACAATGCTGAAATAATTCAAATTAATGGATTTAACATAAATAGGTAAGGAACAGTGAGATTATCAGTGAACTGTACGTAGGGAAAAATGCTTCTGAAACCAGCAGCTCCTCCCACTTCCCAATCACTTCGCTCGCATGTTCACACACAGACTGTTAATGTGTGTCCTCATGCATGTGCAAGTGGAGCACAAGATGCAAACTCAAGAAGAACTCGTTCATCAAAACATTGCTCCACAGCAATACAGATGAAAAAGAATACTGCGGCAGACAGTCAGTAAAAACAAGACTAGGTTAAAATCTAGTATGTGGCTGGAACACCTATGGTCAAACCTGTGGACTTTATAACTGGGACGTCATCCTCTGCCTCCTTTAGTAATAATGTTACATGTAATGAAAACAGTTTATTTGCTGTAATGGAGTTGAGGCTCAGTGTACTGGAAGCACTCCTCTGCTTCCCTGCAGTTCCCGAGCAGCCTTGAAACCAGAGCGGCTCGGTAGACTGTGGCTTGGCACTACGCTGACCAGTGGTGGAAATATCATCAGTCAGTCTGTCAGCCAGTCAGTGGCATTCGCGATTATAGGGCTGGCCCCCGCAGTCCAGCCAAAAATCAATTAGGTGCAGTTTTAACATTATCCTTTGAAAGCTTAGGGAGGCAATTTCCCTAACCTACGGGGTTATCTGACCCTGCACCCTACCCTGAGGCTCCAGACATGGCTGTGGCTCTGCAGTCAGAATGGGTTGCCCGTTAATCGCAGGGAGGTTTGATCCCCGGCTCCTCCTGTCCTCAGGCTGAAGTGTCCTTGAGCAAAATGATGGTTAGGCCAGCACCTTGCATTGCATCTTGCTGCTATGGGCAATTTTGTGTGTGTGTGTGTGTGTGGGAATGAGAGGCAAATTTTAAAGCGCTTTAGATAAAAGCTATATATAAATGCAGTCCATTCCATTTAATAGGGTGTGTATATCAACTTCAGTGGTGTTTATCTTGTATGCACAGCGTCCTGCTGAGCCACCACAGCACCAGCAGACTGTTCACCACTGCAGGCTGCAGTGCAGAGCTGTGTGCATGTGTGCAAATGCCCTCCACAGCTTCATAAGATTTTAGCTGAATTTATTGTGACTGACAGGACGCCTCCCAATAGGAAATAATTTAAGAGGCCGAACAACTGTGGGGTTAACGAGCATGCTAATTGGAAATGAGCCGAATGGATGAGGTTGACTTTACTAGCCATCCGTCTCGCTGCTTTTCCTTTGTATCTCGTTCATCTGTCCCTCTCTCATTCACTTTTTTTTCTCCGAGTCTTCCAGTCTCCCTCCACATTACACCCCTCCCTCTCTGTTTTGCAGTATTTCTGAGGAGCTGCCCCACTTTTCAAAGCTAGAGAAGAGAGGAGAAAATAGAAAGTGCAGCATAGAAAAAAAGTCTACTTTTCTATACCTTCCTTATACTTATTTGGAGAGAAGGCGAGAGACCAAGCAACACATTAAATGAAAGGGCATCTAATTATGTTTTTTTAATTGTAACTTTTGATTCTACAACTTTGAGGAATACGAATTTCAAAGATGTTTCACACTTTTCTTCTTCTCTGCAGCGTGCATGCGTGCTTTCATGATAAAGACCAGGCAGTAAAGAGGAGGTGGGCTGTGTCCATGAAGAAGAAGGTACGGATTGATGTAGATAGTGGGAGGTGACAAACTGCAAGGACTTCTTTTCACTCCTGGCTACTACATTATATTTTGGAGCCATGCAGACTGTTGCCCACTTCCTCACCACACACATTTTAAATCGAATACATTTCAAGCTCTTTTATTTAAGCTTGAAATTCTCTCTCTCTCTGTTCGCTCTCTCTCTCTCTCTCTCCTCATTCCCTTCATTCTCTGTCTTTGTCACGTACACATACTGTATACACAAATCCAAACACACACTCTTCACTCAGCCCAATGCTCCTCAGTGTGCGGCTTCTGTGATGTTGCTGAGGATGCAGAAAGCAGCCGGCTGCTGCATCAGTCCCATGTTGTTACACCCACAGGCAACAGAAAACACTACAGAGCGAGTGAGCCAGCGAGATGAAGAGAAAGAAGGAGAGAGAGAGAGAGAGAGAGACTGCTGCCTTTCGAGCAAACTTTTTTCCTTCTGCAAGTGAAGAGGGGACAATAAGTGAGAAAGATGGGGGAGGGAAGAAGAAGAAGAAGAACAACAACAACAAGAGGAGAGTGATAATCAGAAAGGTGACAAAAGGGACAGAGGATGATGATGGAAATGCATCAGTGCAGGGGAGAAAGTGGCAAACGCGGAGAGAGGATGAGGAAGAGGAAAGTTGAAGCATGATTCAGTCAGACACTTACATCATGAAACCTTTGTGTGGGTGTGTCACTGCAAATCTCGGAGAGAGGAACACGTGTGACTCAGTGACTGTGCCTTTGTGTGTGTGTGTCTGTGTGTGTGTGTGTGTGTGTGTGTGTGTGTCTGTCAGTCATGGCAGCTAGTAACTTGTGACTTGATGTGTCTGACCTGTGGTTTGTTTTTTAACTCACATCTACATACACACACACAAACACTCTTTAAAAACTTCCAGTGCTAACGCAGTAAGTACAAATGAGGGAAAAGACACTGCTGCCTGTGTCTTTAGGCGAAACTTCAAGCACGACGGTGAGTATTTCCATCCTGTGCACAAACTGAAATGAGTGTTTGCAACATGGTTCATCAGGAAGCAAGCTATGGCTTAAACAGAAGAAAACGCTGAGCTATACACATTTTCTGTTGCATTCATTCTTTGCATTTTTAATGTCGGGAGGTCAGTGAGATAAATACATGGATACAGTAGCTGTGGGCTATATGGCTACTGCAACTGTTGATTAGCATTACCCACTAATAGGCTATGCAGCTAAATGCAATGCAATGACCTATAACTGTATGATTAGACAGTTAGCAGTGCTACACATAACAGTTTTGTCATAAGTTGTACTATATTCAATTTCAACTCCTTCCTTTTTCTGTTGTTATGACATTACCGAGCAGAGAAACTGTGACTTCATTAATGCTGCCTCTAGAGCAACTGTAAAAATATGAACGACACTGACTCACGATTTTCATTACAACTGCTATTAGATATTAATGAACTAATGAAGGAACTGTGAGAAAATAAAAATGGAGAATTAACTTACAAATGGTAATTCCCACCTGCAACATCACAGTTGTTTTTGTGTGGAACATAAAATGCAGGGGTTTGTACCTGCTGGATTTAAAAAAAGACGTAGAGCTGTGACCTATAAAAAAAAAAAAAAAAAAAAGAGCTGGAGGAGCAGAGAATTATGGATGTACACAAAGCAACGTCTGTCTCTTCTTGTTAGGAAGGACCAGCCGGCTTCTTGATATGAATCACAGGAGTGAGTGTGAAGCGCTGTAATAAGATGGTCAGCACAGGCTTCAATTGCATCCTGGGGCTTTGGAGAACACTGTGCTCGTAGAGTTTTAACCCTCGGCTGTTTGAACCCGCCGCCATCCAAACCACGTACTGTAATGAATGAAAAGGTAAATGTATGAGGGTTTGTGTAGTTGTATTTTCTAGTGTGCAATTTAGACTGTAGAAAATATATTAGATTGACTATGAATTGAATATGATTTTCCACTGTAAAAGCAGCGCACACACAACCGTCATCCTTGCACATGCACACAGTCAGTAGACGCACCGATATAGACTTTCAATCATACACTGTCTCATGCAAACTGAACACATGCGCACACAAATACTTCTTCACTGTCAAGAGAACATCACATTAGCCAGTGAGTTGCACATTAGAAAATGAGATTGTTCATCTGCCTGGAACATAAAAACCTCTCTCTACATCTGCTTTCACATAGCCATGAAATCAGGCATCACTCCAAATGAGCATCATTACCTTGGTCAGAGAGGTTTTAATTGTGATTGTGTGTGCGTGCATGTGAACGTGAAGTACTTTTGCATATGTCTGAATGCTCGATTTTACCTCTGCATAATTGTCTGCACGTGTTTATGTTTGTGTACACTGTACGCCTGAACTGGATTGTGTTTGTTTGGCTGAAGTTGGCAGGCAGCTCCATGTTTGAGGCAAACCTCCCACCTTCCTTCACCTACACTCTCTCTACATAATAGCCGCTGTGTTGTGTCCAAACAAACAACAAAACAGGATTATGGCCTTCTCTAAAAGCCACTTGCGAGGCTTTTACCTCCCTTGAAAAGAGAAAAACAAAGGCTTGTCTGCTATTTTTACCAATTGAGACGTTGCAGTTGTTTGAACATGTGGACATACTGAAAGCCTTCTACTGCAGCAGAGCAGATTTGTGGGAGCAACACTTCAGTGTGCTAACAAGCTGTAAATAATAACAGCAACATCATTTAGTGTTATAGCTCTCAATATTGTCTCCTGAAATACTGCCCCTACAGCAGCAGGTGTACCGGACCTTGGTCGTCATGGTTACAATAATTAACACACAGACTGTACTGACAGTGGCGTACCGGACCTTTGTCGGCATGGATACGATAATGAAAGCACATGGCTTGGTTAGGTTTAGGAAAAGATCGTGGTTTGAGTTCAGATAAGCACTCCCGTAACATTAGACAATCTTTGTTGTCATGGTTACAATAATAACGTGATTAACTTTGCTGAACAGTAAAGAAACTACTACTACTTTCACATCATGAAAATCGAACACTGCTCTTTTCCATTTTGTCCATCCACCCCAACCTCCTCCTAACGTGGACTCTGTCGCTCTATACTGTGTCGCCAAACTTCTTCCTTTGGTGATGTCATAATTACTACGGCTTGATGTCGCCTAGAAACAAAATGTAACTATGGGTCATAATAAAGTCCTGCATAGCAATTAGCTAGCTAATTCATGTTAGCTTCATGAGCTGATTAAAAACTCCAGCTGACACACATGTAAATGAGAAACCTTTCAGTCTTGAATATGAATCTGATGGCTACATACTGTACGTGATATCATGCTAATTCCACACCGCGTAACGTACACGCCCCAGGAAAAGGGCCAGCATCCTCACTGTCTGATGATCCGTGAAGAAAACATTTAAATAAAGAGGCAACACTTATATGTACTGCAGGCTATAGTTAGTTAAGCACAATATTGTAAGAAAGAAATGTAATATCAGTTTTTTCTTTCTCACAGAAACACACATAAGGAAGGAGGGGAGCTGTTAAATGCAAAAAGTGAGAGAATTTAATGTGCTCAATATGTGCAATACTGTTTCTTTTAACCCTTTTTGTAACCCTGCTTAATGAGGTTCACTAATGAACTCCTGGCCATGGAAGTAATGTCGCTACAGTAGGTAATTGGTTAGCCAGGCATGCCAAAATAAGTACATTAGATAAAATAAACACGGTTTAATACATTCATTTCACTTTTCACGTTTTGGTTTTGGAAAGGCCATAAAAATGATAGCAGAATATCACTCTTTCACATGCACATCACTTTTCCATGCGGAGAAATCCATAGCTTGAAAACCCTGCTTTGCCTTGGTCACAAAGATGGGTGACAGACACTGTTTTGGGGAGGTGGTTTATCAAATGGCCAATCTGGAAATGAAACTGTAATGCCTTTATGTATGTCAGACCTGAAGGTGAGGCACTAAAACAAATTTCACCTTTCACATGACCAAAACAGGACTTAGAAGAACCTGCCAGAGCCTGGAGGGGCCAGAGAAAAGCAGCGACTCGACCACTGCGGCCTCAACAGATGCAGCAGGGCTACATATCCTGTTTTATGGAGTCAAAATACAAAATGAAGTCCCAAAAATGATATTGTGTTCCCACACACCCCTACATTACACTGAACTTACAATGAATCTGTAAAAGTATGCTTCGATCAGCAACAGTCAAACCCACAGCACGGGGTTACGTAACCAGTGGTTGCTGTTATCCTTAATGGTAATGTATGTGTAGGATTATACAAAAAGGAAAATAATTTTTGTTTTGTATATACACAAACACAAACTCACAACTGGCTTATCATCAGAACTGGGTCACTATTTCATTAGGATATGTTTTGATGCACGTAGATATCAGCAGCAATAGCCAGAGGAGGATTCCTAGATTTACGAGAACACCTACAGCTATCTATAGCACCCTTTAGCCTGAGGTCACGACCTTTCAGTGGGAGATGTCAGCTCTTATTGAACCTCTGAGAGCCAGAGCTGACAAATAAATAGATTTATAATAATATGTTAAAATTTGTTACAGTGTATAAAGTGCACAGTGGGTCTGAACACTTTCCATTGTGGTTTCCTGTCTTTTTGTGTTTGGGATTTATTGTCACTTTAAGCACTAGAGCTGCACTCAACTCTATAATTGAAATTATAACATGATTATAGGTTTTCAGCTACTAACTATAGAAATGTGTAGTTTGGTAAGTGGAACAAAAACTGAAATTATCTTGTTTCCCCATGAACAGATACTGTGTTTCTCACTTGGTTTAAGACTGTTTTATAGTTGGACACAACGTCGAGTGAATCATCAGGATGGTCATATTATAGCAGTGTAAGCTATTTGTAGAATTAATGATCTCCATTGATGGTTTCTTGACTCTGCATCCTGATGGGGATCTGGAGAACTAACCTGTGTGTCAGTGACCACCTGAGGTCACAACCTTTTACTTGGCAGCTCGGCTCATACAACAAAAAAGAGGTCAAGAAAAGGGTCAAGAAGAGAAATAAATTATTCATTGGTCACATAAGACCAGGTTACTGCAGTCAATCTTTCTGAATAACAACTCTTTTACAACTCCTTCTTATCACATGAGGAGAGCAATGCCAATAGTTTTACAGATTTTCACCCTAACAATCCTGACAAATATATTCAGTGAAGAGTAAAGAGAGAAGTAAAAGCAGAGTGGTTTAAACAAATTTTTACCAGGATGGTTCTTATGTTTTTTTCTGAGTAAAGTCAACGTCCACAGTTAATAAAGCAAACAATGAGATTTAAGACACAATATTTATATAAACTTTTTTTTCACAAGTTTTGCTGTTAATGTTTTACAATAAACTGTTTTTTTTTTACACAGCCCCGTTTAAAGGAGGTATTTGTAGGTTATTTCTGCCACCGAAAGTGGGTTTCTTGCCGGGAGCTGGTGGTGTTGATAGTTGCTTGGCAAGAGCTTCAGCCATCATTGTCTTTATAGTACAAGAAGTTATAATACACTCCCTGAGCAGCGCTACATCTTCAGGGCAGATTGGAGGCTGCAGTGAATAGCTGTCAGAAAGTGACGAGACAACCTGATATGGGCTGTTAGCTAGCTGGTTAGCATGCTAATTTCAGTTTTTTTTCACATTTTGTTATGCTGTAGCTTTATGCTAACATTAAAAAAATAATAATAATTTCCTTCATCAATCAATATCCCATAATGACAAAGTGAAAACAGAGTTTAAGAAATTTATGCTAATTTATTAAAAGGAAAAACTGAAGTACTCAGACCCTTTGCTATGACACTTGAAATTTAGCTCAGGTGCCTCATTTCTCTTGATCATCTCTGAGATGTTTCTACACCTTGATAGGAGTCCACCTCATACAGCTGATTGACAGGATATGGAAAGGCACACACCTGTCTAGGTAAGGTCCTACAGCTGACAATGCAAACAGTACAAAACCAAGTCACATTAGTGAGGGAAAAAAGTGTTTCATTTTATTTTGGATAAGGCTGCAACATAAGAAAAAGTGAAAAAAAATCAAGGGGTCTGACCTCTTTTTGAATGCTATGTATCTTCTAGTTGCATTCTGGTCTATAGAAGCTAAAATTAATCTGCCTGCCTCTTTTGTGATGGATATTTAAATGGGTGAGTGTTGAATGTTGACTCCTTAGTAAGAAGTGTGAGCATCCAAAATTTACATATGTATAAATATACACACAACTTATCACTTATATTCTCTCCTTAGGCTTGTGACTATCATGCCTGGTGGATTTCATGAATCATCTGGGGAAAAACCTGAGTGGGTGGAATGAACGTACAGCAACCCTGCAGTCAATAACTACTATTGACCTGCCCTTGAGCCAAGCACTTAAACCCTCAGCAGCTCAATGATCAGTGGAGCAAAACAGTGCACAGTGCAAGCAATGGCGGTTCCAAGGAGAGAGCGAATGGATATGTGCAACCCCACCACCCTGCAGCTATTCCCCCAGGATGCTGTTTCTTAGTCGGCTTGCCCCTAAAGACTCTGACAACCTGCTTTATGAGGACGAAGAAGAACATTATGCCTCCACACACCGAAATGGAGACATACAGAAAAAATACAAGAACATATAAGCAGATACAAAGCTAAACAAAAGAGAGCTTAAACCTTGAGGTTAACAAAGTGCAAAACAGTTTGGGTGATGGAGGGAGAAGATGGGAGGGAGTCAGATTAGAATAGACGGCTGGAATGGAAAGTTTCACCACCGCACTTGTCGGCAGCTTGTTTCTGCTTTGCTGTTCTTACAGTATGAGTCAGAATACGAATATGGTCTCTAATGTAAAGAGTATAAGGCAGCAGCCAAAAAGCCCTGCCGGGCTGCTCCCCAACATCCTTTAGTTTCAAGTTCCTAAAGCAGAGAGTGGGAGAGAGGGGAGGAAGGAAGAGGAAGGAAGTATTAGCGATTTGCTTTGGCTGCTGTTCTGCCAGCTACTTAACATGAGGAGAGCAAATCCCCTTTCATAAATAAAGGCTCAGCTAACTGCTACTGTTGGCTTGGACCTCTTCAATACTGCACTGAGCTGGCAGACTGGAGGAGCACTTAGGGAGCTCATCACCCACAAGCTTGTGGCTTACGCTGCCAGTGGTTTTCACTCTGGGGTCAAGAACACCAGCATGAAATCTTATGAAAAGGAAAAAGGTAGAAAAATAAACTTTGCAAGATGTGTGGTGTCTTGGTGTTTTTCAGGATGTCAAAGTCCTGAAATGTTTGATGGCATCTGCTGCACCTGGCATAAATGCCTGAGCATATTTTTTGATAATGCTAGTAGAGTAGAATCTACTTCTTGATAAACGGAAGATAGATGATTTAATCATCCAAAATGAAATGCCACCGAGGCAAACACATTTGAAAAAACAAGCAACAAGCAAACTGTATAGCCATGTAATATAAATGGTTAAATCTTTGAAATAAGTGTCTCTGAAATGGACATATTATATATTATTATACTATATAAGTTGAGAAATAGGCCATACACTCACTAAAAAAGGTTCGAGAGACGGCAAACACAGACTTCTGTGAAGAACTCAGACTTCATGTAGTTAAAGCAATTTCAACTTGCCATCACCATTGCATGGGCTAATTGTGAGGTAATCTGCAGAATGTAGATCATATAGTGTAAATATTCATGCAAGATGTACATTTGGCTATAACAAGCGATCTCATAAGAATCTCACCATAAGAATGAGAGAAAATATTTCTTAGCTGGGATTCAAATCAAAAACAATCATGCGTTAGAACAATGTAAGGGGCTGTGTTGGTGGTGGCATGTTGTTTAAGGTACAGGTGAGATGAGGAAACATGATCCAGGAAGTCCAGCTGGACAAACAGATTAATTCTAAGTCTTATCAGAGGGCAAAGCCTTCACAAAGGTTTGTAATATGTTGTCACAGCGGTAGATATTTCATCTTTTGTCAAAACGATTGGAAGGTAAACCACAGAAGTAATCTACCTGGAATGTGTTCGCATGTATTTGTTTGGCTAAAGATTTGAGCCATGTTCCACTTTCTCACCAGACAACCCTGCGTTGTTTTGCTGGAGCTCGTTGTGTTGTGTCTGCTATACCAGATCCATTCAAAATAATGAGAGAACACTGTTTCTTGTAAAAATGCTTAAGTTTGGCTTGTTCTACTGTTTCAAACACTGTGAGTCAATCTAACTGCTTGTTTAGCTAAGCTAATGTACACAATATGGTCAAGTGCAAAGCCAAATCTCTCCTTGTTTGACCTTCATGAATGAAATTGACTCCCAGAAAAACATCCCTTGACAAAAACCTGAACAATATAACCCAAAAAGTAGGTATTACCAGCTCCGGCTGTGAGAAGGGGATTAGAGGAGAGACAGAGGTGAAGAGCGAAGGTGATTAATGCAGAGAGAAAAGGATAAAGAAACGACATGGAACAAAGTAGCAAAAAAAGATTTGAGGGTTTCCAAAATACTAAACTAACTTTTATGATGCCAAAGATAGAGAGAAAGGAAATGTAGAAATAAATAGGTATTTATTTTTGCTGCTGTTCTGCCAGCCTTTCAACATGAGGAGCTATAAATCCTTCTTCATAACAAAAGCGCGAGCAGAGCGTATTAACATTTCCTCTGGGCCAGAGCTGCTTAGAGTCTCAGCTGAATTGGTTTGCTGAAGGGGAACAGGATGGTTAGCGTTAGTGTAGGTGTGCTTTTTAGTGTATTTTAAACATTTCCAGTAGTGTTTCATTTTTAATTCTTAATATGTACCTGTTTACAATGAAAACTCATTTGATGCTTGCTCCTGCTTTACATTCATACTTTATTATACTGTCTGTCACTCCAAAGGAACAGCTGGATGTTACATGTCATGCTCAAGAGCCCTTTTGTATCTTTTGTTGAGCAAGAGGACAGTGTTACTTTACTCTCTCAATCCACATTTTCCCAGCTGTTTGAAAAACATCAAAAACTTCCAGTCACAGCAACAAAGATTGCTGTTGTCTATCTCATATTATTATTATGAGCCATCTGGCTATCTTGCTAAACAGTGTTATTTTCTCAGGGAGAGAAGGAGAACTTTAACTAGAGGGGAACTTTGACGCTGCATTAAATGGTTCAGAACGTGCAATAAACCCACAGGACTTATATCCTCTGACTCATTTCAGCATTTCTCAGATTATTGTTTTGGTTTTATGACCCACAACTTTATAGTTTTGGTTCACTCACACCCCTTGCATCAAACTCGCTTCCAGCAGAAGCTCTGCACATTCCTCTGCCTGCATGGCTCCACAGTTGTCTCTTACCACCTCTCCATACATAGACATAATTACTTCAGTAATAACAGGCAATAAGAAGATGCTGATACTGTATGGCTAAGACACATTACTATGTGCAAACAAATTTGTTTAATCTAATTTACATACGGTATATCAAAATGAGATTGTGCTGCTGGTATGATTAAAATTAATCCTGGTTAATTACTTTGTAATGTTTTACAACTTACATAACTTTCAGCTTCTATCCCTGTGCACCACAATGCTGAATCAACTAACTACACTATTAATTAATTATATAATGTATTGTTATTATAACTATTATTTATTGTTTATTGGCCTACAGTTGTTGATCACCTTATGCTACCTAAGGAGTGTAAGGATTTTATTGCTGTAAAATGGTATCATCACTGCTTGGATACACACACAGACACATAGACACACAGTCACACACAAAACTATAGAGATTGAACTGATGGTGACAAGGACTTAGATACACAGTCCTTTTTTCATAATTATGTACCTGCTATGCCTTCCTGTCACAGTAAAGGGAGGAGGGGCTGTCTGTAGAAAATCCTACAACAATCCAGTACAATGAATGGTTATCAAGTTAGAAGCCTACCATCAAAATTGTGCAGGTACTGTTTACATACATTAGCCTGTATGGCTGCCAGACAGTCAACGTGTGCGATCTTAATGATCAATTATGATATTAGAGAACATTTAGAAAATATTTATGGTCTTTAATCGGACTGTGCGAGCGAAAGAGTGATTGAAAGAGAGAGAGAGCTAATGTTAGTTAGCTAGCTAACGTATTCCATTAGCTAACTAAGTTAGCTAAAGAGACAATAAGACAGCATTAAAACTGCTGTGGTGCGATAGGTCCATTCTTTTAAGTTCAGTGGATGAGACACAAGAACTCGACCATATTCCACTGATTCCCACATCACTAGCAAAATGTATCAATGCTAACGATAGCTAGCTAGCACATATCAAGCTGCCGAATAGTTCACCCATAGGCAGACCAGACCTATTTGCCAAATAGTGTTAAATTTCAATAAACAAAAATGAACAGTACATTCATACTTTGTTTGGCTACATACCTGATGTCTGCCTCAAAGTAACTCATCACACTGAACATGCGCATTGTGCTCACACACTGTTCACTGCTTGGGCAGGAAACCAGGAGGCCGGGAGGGTAGAGGGCATCGCCTGGGAGCACCAATTTCCCAACCTGATATTTTGATTTAGATTGTTTTTTAAATATTTACTGGCAGCCAGGGCAGGCTATGTGCAAACAGGAATTTATTTATTTATTGGAAAAAAATAAATAAATAAAATAAACACCCCAGAAAAAGGGCACTTTCTCTCCAGGAGGCAAAACGACAGGTGCTCAAGCCTCTTTCTAGAGATGCCACTCTAGATGTCACTTCCCTTTTCAAATAACACAGCCAGGACAACAATGCAAAGAATGAAAAGAAAGTGAAACACCTCACTTGTATTTCTGGAGACTCTTCAATTCAGTCAAAGCTCAAATATAAATACTGTGAGGAAAATGTGTGGAAACAGGAAACAAGGGCCTCAGGCATAAAAATAGGTGACATGTTTTGTCATCGCTCTCCTGTGTCTCTACAATCTCTTCATACTGGTATCAGATCTGAATACATATGAACAGCCATCCAGAAAAATCAAATATGAGCAGCTACTCAGGAATGAAGTGTGGGTGCAGCCTTTTTCTGCAAATCAGATCAGATACTCTTATTACTTCTGGCTTCGGCTGAAATGGCTCAGCGAGGTATTTACAAAGCAGAGCTTACACACTGATACAACAGTCTACCTGTCAGTGCACGCCTTATTCATATGATAAAGATCACTATGCTAATAATTATAAGATGTTTTCATATCTGTAAAATCTTCCCTCGGGTCTCTGTGTAGTCAACCAGCATCAACGCAGATGTCACCATGCATCTTTCATTTTTCCTTCTGTAAGTCTGAATATCAACGCACAGGATGTCTGTCTGCACAAGGATTTCATAGTGACAGATGTAGATACATTTTTGAAATACATCTGCAGCACATAAAGCTGTTCATATATATAGAATCAATGACTGAGAAACATACTTTTCTCTATCCCACTGTAGTTTGTATTCAATTTGGTTAAAGTTATTATTTTGTGTTGGTTTTTTGGCCGAGAAACAAACAAACAAAGGTTTAAATAAACAACCGATTTTATCCTGAAAACAGAAGGAAGTAGAAATCTTTTGAAACTGTTCTATAATTAATGAAGTGAGTGGAACTACAAGCCTTTATGAGTGTGCATGTGCGTGTGTCTGATGTAAAGCTTTGTAAGTTCTTTGTTATTGATGCTGTAAGCAAGTAATTCTCTGATTTATACACTACTTGAAACTGCTGCCCAACATTTATCAATGGCAATGTTTGTTTTATGTCTGTGTGTTTGTGACTTTTGGAGAGCGTGCACATACACGCACATGTTAAATTATACTACATCAATAGATGTTTTGACAGCCCCTGTCTAAAAGTAGCCAACCATTAATTATTCATAATCCATTTGGGGAGTTAGTGTAGAGGAAGAGAGATCAGAAGGTCGCTTACTGTTAGGATTTGTAATATTTACATCCCATTAAATAACAGAGATGGAAAACATTCTACTGAGGCCTCATCACTGCTTATCTATTCAATGTGATTCTATCTTTTATCGGATATAACATTACTTTTTTTTTTTCATTTCCCCATTAAATGAGTTGGAATATAATTTTTTGTCTGTCAACTTCACAAATATAATTCCCTTTTTCCAGTTCTGTATTCAATCTATGTTTTTGTGGCTTCACCATGCTATCAAATGAGAATATTCTACATGTCTCATGCAATAGTTTATTTCATTTTACCTCCAAATTCAGCCTGACTTTTGGTCACTGGAAACTTTGGAATCTTCACTCAAATTCAAAATAAGGTTCTGTGAGTTTTAGCCATGTTTGGCTATGCAGCATGAATTAGGTCACTGAGTTTTGTCCAGTATGTGGCTCTCTTTTTACAACCTAGAATGGGAAAACAGCTCTTCCTCTTCTGGGATCAGTGTAAACAGATACAAGTTCATGGACTAAGTAAGCAACAGTATGTTCAGGTGGAGCTTCCTCATATTGAACATGTTACATAGGACATAATATGTTTTCCCTTTCCTACAGTGTATTATATAGCTTTTTGTGCATGTAATTGGCCAAGAAAATCGCAAGGCTCAAAGAAGGCTAATTGCTTAAAGGAGTAACTCTGTCAGGGCAAAAGCCACTTTTCTCATTTTAATGAAACACCTTGTTGGGGGTCCCAGCCTTATTTCCTGGACCTGTTGACATCAGTATGTCCCTCAGTGCTCACCTGCAAGCTGAACACCCCCTGCAAGCTTAGCAGGCCCCCAAACAAGGCACAGCACACAGCTAGGACTACTTAAAATGAAGTCCAGGAAGAGCCTGCCAGTGACGAAAAGACACTGTATTCTCATTTGCCTGGAGAAATCTACTTTGTACTCTCTGCCAACGCATAACCGCAAAGAACTCAGTGGCTGGAGGTTCCCTCCACTGCTCCAAACATTTTACTGTGAGCCCAACATCATGGACTGTTTCAAAAACGGTGCACAGTTTCACACTAGATTTCCGCAATGGTTATCTCTGAAGAACAAGCAGTTCCCACTTTATGACTCCCAACTTGAGACTCAGGCACACAGCTCTTGTGACCTAGTCGCTGGCGACCTGGTCACATTAATACATTAATTCAAAGCAGTGCAGCAACAGCACAATGATATAAACACTTGAATAGTTGTCAATATTGACATGCTATACCTAGTTAGCTCGTGTAACTTATACATAATTTAACCATTCCGTTAATTTTTTAACAACTACAAGAACAAAGGTATAATTCATTCAGATTTACCAACATCATAAAGCAGCAAGAGGACAAAGTGGTGAAGAGCCCTACCTTGGAAGCAGTCGCGACTGTCTGTCCATTCCTGGATTATTTATATTCCTTTAGTCCGTAAGCGTCCATCGATAAAGAAGAAAATAACTTTTTTCGAAAAAGTATTCCAAGTTGTGAATATTGTCATGTGAGGTCCATTGCAGACTGTTAAGCAATTTGCAGCACTTCTCTCCACATTTCTCTCTGACTTTACCCTACTTCTGACCACCTGGCAGTGGGTATGCTTGTATTCCTGCTCAAGTCCAGGTTACGAAAGTGGATCGAGCTATCATCTCCAAGATCGGATTCTGGCCGAACCAACGCCATTGTAACGGCCCCAATCTGTTGTTTACAGCTGCGCAAGAACTCATCACGTGAGGTGAAGGTGGAGTTGGCAAGCTGACCAATTAGAGCAACACCATCAGCGGGGAGGGGGGGCCTTAAAGAGCCCTGACCTCTAACAAAGTGTTTCAGACAGAGGATGAATAGAGTGCAGTGTACGATTCGAAATATAAGATATAGTATATATATTTACAGTATTTACAAGTATTATTGCTGATCATATTGGGATATATATATAAACATACATATATATATATATACTGTGTATGTATATATATATATATATATATATAGTATATCCAGCCCAAAATGATCAGCTTTTGCAACAATGATTTAGTTGTGTTTTTACACTGACCAACTGATTCTTCAGGCCTTATTGAGACAGTTACAAAACGCTGCTAAGTTTAATATATTCACACATCAGACCTCCGGGCCTCCAACCCTCTAACCACGCTTTCAACACATCAACCCACCAACACAGCAGCCCTGTGTCTCCTAAACCTCCAGGGCTTCAGGGGTGGTCAGAACCATTTAGCTCCCCAGTGTAAGCTGCAAGCCCTGGGCTTAGAGAGGAGCTGAGGGCTGACTGGGACAGTCAAGTCCAGAGGAACTGCCTGGGTCAGCAGTTTAAGTCTGATAGAGAAAGGGGAGAGAGAGAGGGAGTGAGTAGAGCAAGAGAGAGAAGAAGAAAGAGACAATGGTGAAAGAGGGGAACAAAAGCAAAACAGGCAGAAAAAGAAGAGCAAGATGACAGTGTAAGGAAAGAGGAACAGATAGTGTATGTGTAGTTGTGTGTGTTGGAGTGTGCTAGTGCCTTTGGGATAGGTTGTCAACAGTCAGTTGTCAGTGTCCGACAGGCTTTTGGCCCTTAGGGGCCCCTGTCACTGGCCCTGAGCACCTCGGGGTGACGTTGTAGGACAGAGGGAGGAAATGGGTGGGAGGAAGAGATGAAGTAAGAAAGAGAAAGGGCTTCGCTTGCACCCTGTCACTGACCCTAATCACCTCTCACTTACTGCATATGTGTGTGTGTGTGTGTGTGTAGGAAGAATGGGAAAGCAGATGTAAAGAAAGCTTGGCTTGCATTGGGCAAAACTTTCACTAACCCTCAGTGCTAAGAGCTTTGCCTGCAGTGGCTGTCAAAGATCTGAGTGTATGTTCTTGTACTTTTATCTTTGTGAGAACCATTCTGAGATGTATTGCACTACCTGCTGTATCAGTGCACACTTCCTTTATTCAGGTTTCCTGGTGCACTGCTGCTGAAAGATGTTTTGCATAGTTAAATTCCTCCAAACAGCAGATCAACAGCAGAACACAAACAAACCAATAAATGAAACTAATAAACCAAAAAAACCGAAGCTATCACAACTGTTGTCATTACAGAAAGGTGTTCAGAGGAAATGCATGTCAAACAGAACTGGACATCTGTGGAAGATTGCTGCTCAAACAGTTTGCTCATGTTTATTTCTGCAGTGCACATCTGACTGCAGGCGGGCAGGCTCCTCTTCAGGAGTCAGATAATCCAATAGTAATTGCCAAACAGACCTTGGCAGCAATAGCTTTCTTAATTAATAGTCTTAAGTCTGGCTGATCACCCCTTGCACACATACACACACATGAATGAACACACACATGCGCATGCTCTTATTATGAACCAAGTTGAAAAATGTGGAAATGAAAAAGCAGAGGGACGTACAGGTGTGCTGACTCAGTCATGTTAACCCATAGTCACATATATGTCTATCATAGACACAAATAAAAATAAAATACTCACAAAAAAAAATACAATATAGAAATACAAGTTTGCTAATGCTTGTACAGGACTTGTATAGGTGCTGACATATGACTACACGCTGTATATGTTTATATGTGTGCAATGGCTGCGTGTTAATGTGCATTTACTGGTAGGATGACAGTTGGCAGTGATATCGTGCTCCCCTGTGGCTCATTTAGATGAGACTTAGTGTGTGCGACATCACAGAGCTGTCACTGTGATTCCCATGGTGTTGTCCATAGTTAGCATGCAGGGATGGAAATATGGTTGTGTGTGTGTGTGTGTGCGCGCGCACGCGCGCGTGTGTGTGTGTGTGTGTGTGTCTTTCTCTCTATGGCTGTATGGAAAAATTTGGGTTTCACACTATCAAACATTTTGGCCGGTCCACACAACTTCAAAGGGCTGTTTGATGGTTCAGTTTTAAGGTTCAATAAGTTTGACAAGATCATATATCAATGAGTGTCCTCACAACTTCAGTAAGACCAATGTGTGTGTGTGTGTGTGTGTGTGCGTGTGTGTGTGTGCGTGTGTGTGTGTGTGTGTGTGTGTGTGTGTGTGTGTTTAGTACTTCACTTCCAGCTGTGTGTGTCAGCTGCAGATGGGCCTCTGAAAGTGATGAGGAGAAAAAAGGTGTTGGACGATGTTAAAAGAATAATTTGTTTTTCATAAATGTTCGATTTCATTTAAATGATCTGAACTGAGTAACAAAAACAAAATAAATCAAACCATTCAGTTTTAGAAGTTCAAGATGAGCTTTAAATTTGTGGAGAAGACACGACATGTTACAAACATCAGACAACATGTTGCAAACATCAGTGAAATATGAAAAGTAATCCACACTTTAATTTCTATCCTTCTTTGAGAATTCAAGGGGTCAAGATGTGTATTGGTTTTTCACCATGAGTGTGTGTTTCCTCTGAGTGTGTGTGCCCTCACCCAACCCCAGTCTAACGGGAATCCCTGTGTTGTTGTAAATTAGAAAATCTCTGCTTTGACTGCCCCCCTCCTTCCTCTCTCTCTCCTTGTTTCCTGCTTGGCTTAGAAACACCTAAAAACAGAAGCGAACAGTGCCGCCCTGGGAAATTATTTCTTGGGTTATTTCTGCTGTTCTTAATGAAGGAATCAGCTTGGTTTCAGAATGAGGTTTTGACAAAGTGTAGAGGATGTAATATTTATGTATTATTATATGTAATTAACACAAGAAATCTGATGTTTATCAATTCCAGAAAATATAGATCAAGGACACCCAGACAGCCTCCAAACAAAAATAACATTTATTCCAAGTATGTCATGCATTTTATAATATTATATAATAATATTATTATGATGGGGTGATCACAAGTGCTATTTTATTCAGCATTTTGTCACGGTCTCAAATCAGCAGAGATAGAGGGTCGAGGAGATTGCACTTCCTCAGAATACATATACAGTATATGTATATAGCAGTCATTTTGAAGATCTAATGGGCAGTCGATTGTATCTGTCAGTGTTCTGCTGCTGCTGCCATGAAGCCAGACAAACATTTTATTTCTGTTGATCAGACAGTTTTATTTTTTAAAGTTTTTTTACTTAGGACTCTGAGAAAAATGAACCCATGTTGACTGTAAAGATGTTAGTTCTAATTAACACTTTCATCACTGAGAAAGGCACCTGATTTTTAATGACCTATGCTGCATTTTATTATGTGAGCTACCAGGGAAATGTTTTTGCAGGAAATCAGCAGGATTGCTTCATGGCACAAACAGGAAGGGAGCGCTGTCCTTTCAAAACAAACTGAGCTAAAGTTTTATTTCTACTGCCATCAGATGATGGAACAAAGACATAAAATTCACTTACAACATGATCATCCCCTCATCTAAAAAGCAATGAGAAATTGTCAACAGGCATATGCTCTTTATATAATTCATGAAAATAACTATATATCTATATCTATTTATATGTCTTTTTATTTGTATATTTAATATTTGTATTGTGTATTGTTACTTGTAATGTTTTTTGTAATGTTACCTGCTGGGACTGCAGATGTAAATTGGCGTTTTTGCTACGATCTGGCATGTTTACATCATGTATTTTATACTGATGTTTATTAACATCCATTGTCCCTATCAACAAATAAATAAATAAAAACTATGGACACATACACTACAGTGCCATTATCATGAAATAAAAGACTACAAAATGTATCCACCACCATTTATTTTAACTATACCAAGTTACAATATACTGTACCTTTAATTTGACAGTGATGTTTTAAACTGTTACACATACTGTAGCACTTTAACACCAGGCTTTAAGATCCCAGAGGGAAGAAATGACTTTTAAAGCCTTAAAGCCACTGAAACGTGGCTTTTGGGTAAGTCCTAAGTTTTAGCTAACACTTTGGTCCAACTTAAAATCAGTAATGAGCCCCGGGGTTAGACTGACCTGACAATATTATGCAACTGAAGAGTAATCATACAGGACAGAAAAGCAAGAGAAATATAAATGAAATTGAATCAGTTTGACCCGGGCTACAGGGATATTATCCTGCATAAAGTTTCAGTATAAGGAGCTTTGATCGGTCACTGATACAATGTCAATAAAACATGCTTGACTTCACTTTTCCTGTCTTGTAGTAGCTAAGACGATGGTTATAGAAGCATCAGTGCAAAGCATGCTATGGATTTCAGATGATATATTTCAAACTGGGACAAATACACATGACTCTGGTATGCAATATGACAACAGCATGACAGCATGTGCACACAGACAAACAGACAAATCAACTGTTCACATGTAAACACCTCTATTAAACTCCAATAAAAGTCAGACACAAGCAAATACAAATGCACAATGACATGACAACATCCTTAAACACTGCAAATACCATAGTGTGGACAAGACTTTCAAAAGCACAGAGACATACACTTGAATGCTTGTAGGACACATAACAAGAGCTTAGGGAGCACACAATAGGTAAACAAACAGCCTTACACACAAACTGGCATCTGAAATTATATGCATAGGCAGCTGCAGCAATATACTTATGCAAGCAGGCATAAAGATGCGTGTGTGTACACACTGTCCAGCTGTTGTGCTGGTGTTTATTGGAGGTTTTGTTCTTCACGGCTGAAGAATGGAAATCCCGGTAGGTTTCTCTATCTCTCAGGTCTCTAGCTGTTTACAGATGCTTTCTCCTCATCCTCTTCTATTTTCATCTCTTTCCTTCTATCTGTCCTTTTCCCACTGGATCTAGAGTTGTTAAAGATCAAATACAGGGTTGATGTCCTCTTCCTCTCCTCCCTCACGCTCTTCTGCTGCATCCCTCATTTCCTCTCCGTCCACATCCCAGTGAAAACACTATCTGTCCCTCATCCTTCCTCAGACAAACTTCAGTGAAATGGCTGAAGAGTAGCAACTTTTACAAGGTGGCGCATACAGCTCATTTTGGAGGTTGGGGGCTGGCATGTATCTTTGTGTTTGCAGAATGTGGCCACAGCTTCTACTGTTAATATCTTGCAATATATATACAGAGCGTTGGCATGAGGGTATGAGCAGAGTTGTAGGGAGAACTGACAGGTTATAAAGGCTGTAAAAAACAGTGTTGCAGGTAATGGACTCAAACTTAATGTGCTCAAACGCAAGACAGGTAAAGTAAAAGCAAAGTTTATCATGTTGATCTGGAGTTTTTAAGAGGAGATCAGTCCAGACAGGAAAACCCAGGCAGGCACAAAGTCCAAAAAGACAGGAAGGAACATGTAACAAGAGGCAGGGACACTAACATAGACCATAGACACTCTGATTGGGAACTGAGGCGGAAAGGCAGGTGCATATACTGGGCAGCTGGTGATTGGTGGATTGGTAACAGGTGAGCAAGTTGGTGTGGGAATCATGTGATGACTGAGGGCAGCAAACACTCGGGCCCAATCCCAGCGTCCACCCTGACGAGCATGAGGGCTTAGAGCTGTTCCACTGTAAAACCACCAAGAGCATGAGGGCAAGAAGATAGAAGAAGAGTGAACTGACAACAGGAAACTGGTTGTCACCGCGACAGCCTCCCTGAACCCCCGTGTGAACATGACTGGATGTTATCAGCTGGTAGCCGGCTAGATGATGCATCAGTCAGATGATGCAAGTGCAACTTCAGCGCTGAACAAACGTTATTTATACATAAATTGAAAAGCAATGGGCGTAACTGACACAAGTGCTTATGTCAAACATGTGCCCAACCAGCATGACTGAACAGAAATCCATTTGCAGTGTGATAGGCTTCAGGCTAGTGTGTGTGCGTGTGTGTGTGTGTGTGTGTGTGCACATGCCTTCAGTATCTATATACTTTCTTGTGTCTGTTTGTGGGTGTTCAGCTCCACTCGCTGCAGCTGGTCCTCGCGTCCCTGCAAGTTCATGCTCATGTTCATGTGTGCGCCCGTGCTGCACAGGATCTGCCGTGGAGCCCATTCACGATTCAGCTGACATGTTGTGGCGTTTCTGTCGCTGCTCCTTCTACACAAGAGACAACGTTGAGTCTCTGCAGCGCTGAGCGGCTTCAGTGCACATGGAAAGACTCATTAATAAAAGGGTTTTTCTCTCTCTCTCTCTCTCTCTCTCTCATTCACACACACACACACACACACACACACACACACACACACACACACACACACACACACACACACACACACACACACAAACATCCCCTCTGGATTTTTTTTTCTCCAGCCAAGCTTTAATGCTTCCCCTGAGTTGGGGGAGATTGCTTGATCAAGATTGACCTTCCACCTATTAATTAATTTTGTAATTTAATGTCACTGTATCTTATCACAGTTTGACCATTGCACCATTTCCTCTGCTTGATTAGCCTTTTTTAATCTTCCCAGGATTAAGACGTTGGGCTGATCGAGCTGCTTGATGACGAAGTCTTCAGTGTCATTACATTATGAGAGGGATCATATCAGATGAGACAGGCTGCTGAAATGATGTGGTGTGAAGTTGTGAGGAGAGCAGCAATTACTCTTCACCATCTGGCTGTCACTCCACACAGAGACACCGACAGAGAGAGATGACCAGCTGACACACTGTCATCAGGAGTTAATGGAGTTTTAAAACTACAGGAAATGTTTTCAAGACACTGTAACCCTTGTGTCAAACATCTGTAATTCTTTCTCTGTCTCTCCATTTTGCCTTCATTCATGCTGTTTCTGTTCATTTCTATTCTTTATACAGTGTGTCATGTGATATGGAAAAATGGTGAAAAGAAAAGAAAAAAAAGTGGCTCTGCGGTGAAATTATTGTGTGACATTGCAGAAGTGAGAGAATCTGTTTTCGGAACGCCTGGTTAAAAAAAAGTTAAAAAAAAGTTAAAAAAAAACCCATTCATTTTTCTCCCTATGCAAAGTTAAGTGAATCAGGTTTGTGGCACTTCTAAGGCTTGGACAGACATGAAAGTCTCCCGACTGAATCGTCAGTACAAAGGATGAACAACTGCATTAGAAAATATCTGGTTCATTGATTGGAAGTCTGTGGACATTAATCACAATGTAAAGTGAGAAGTTAACTCCAACTCCCAAAGTGCATCATGGTAGGACCGAGCTGCTAATGGTGGACAGAAGCCAAAGCTTATGTCGATTCACTTTCTGATTCTGGGTCAATTTTGGATTCATTTGGCAACTGCAGTGCAATGTTTTGTTCACAGTTGCTGTCTGCTTCATGCCTCTGACCGGCTTCCTCACCAAAGCAACAGTCACTTGAGCATCGTATCAAAGCATTAAGAGAGGAATGGAGACAACATGATTTCTCAGAGAATCGGTTGCAATAATTTAAACTAATGTCTATGACATAAACTTTTTGTATTGTTAAATAACCTAGGAGACTCTTTGTATCATCAGTGTTGCAGAGAAAGGACTAGAGCTTCTTGAAATATGAATAACAACACACGGACTGACTGATTTAACTGGGCAGCTTCTGTTGTTCATTTTAGCAGAAATTTGCTCAAAAAAAAAAACAATTTCATCCAAGAAAATCTTCCCGGTTTTTAAAAAGGAGAAAAACAGATCCAGAAAACATCTTTTTCTCTGGTACCACACTTCGTCCTTGGCTTGTAAAAACTGCACATCTGGAGTGGAGTGCATTTGGGGAAGTGGGTAAAAAACAGAAGTTTTAGGGTTTGATTGGGCAATGCAAAAAACGTGTTGATGAGAAGTTGTGACTGGAAGCTGCAGAGTGCATGAGGTGAACAGGAAGTCGACCTGACAGACAGTAAGCAGAAAGGTTGAAGTCTCCTCCTCAGCAACAAATTAAATCCACCAGGTCGTCCACTAGTAAACAGTAAAGACAAAAAGAAACAGTTTAGCGATTCAGTTCAGGGAATTTCATTTGTGCATCAGAAGAAAGTGTGTGGGATTTTGCACACAGTGTGACCTAAACCTTGGGGCATAACAACTTACAGTTTAGAAAGATAACACCGAAGTCAATAGAATAAAAACAACCCATGTGGGTTTTTTCTTTGGTTTCTTCTGTTAATGTGTCTTTGTTGTCGTTATTTCTTACAGTATTTGGTTTCATTTTGGAAGCAGCTTTAGTTCTTTGCTCGACAATATTCGAAGCAAATATTAAGTTCAGGGGTCAGAGGTGAGATTTCAGAGCACTGTGACCTCAAAGTGATAAAGTGAGAGGGAGGTGTTGGGAATGAAATCGGAGGAATAAGAGCTACGTACAGAGGCAGATTATTCTTACTTCAGAATGTGAAAGTATTAAAGGTAGTAGAGGAAGATAATGGGAAAGAGAGAATTGGGGTGCAGCTTAAAGTTATTACTGTCGACATTTTAACCTTTACTTCTGACATTGTTCTGATTTCTACCAGGAAATGAACTAAACTAATGAAATCTGAGTTTTTAAACCTAAAAACTGTGATGTAACCGCAGCAAAGCAGGAAATGGGGAGCTGGTTAGCAAACACGGTGACACAGGAAAAATCCCGGAACAGATTTTGGTGTCTGCCACCATCAAGACGGATCACCCCCATGTTTCAGACACTAGTGCTCACTATCACAAAACACAGATCGCTAATATAATTTTTTTTGTCATGTACATGTCTGTCCATTATGTCCTATGTATCCTTCATGTCACATCTGTTTTGGTTACATTACGTTATTTCACCAATAAAGGAATGAAATAAATAAAAAATATAAAAAACATGACAGAATTGTGGAAAAAAGATTTTTTTAAAGGGCTGATTCTTGATACACGGACAGGACACTAACAAACCTTGAAATCCAAACCCCACTGCGCTACAATAACATCACACTTATTCTTGTTTTTGGCTCTAAAAAGTGCAACACGTTGTTAAGTGAAAGCTGTTTCAGCAAAGCAAACGCCAGCGCTGTCATTTTTCTGCAGAGGACAGTCGGTAGTCTGCCACTCGGATAAATCTGTCAACTCACTTAATCCACTTTACCCCGTCCTTCTTCAGTTTGTTTCCAGCTCCAAGTCCCTTTAAACATCACTATTAGCACTGTGTCAGATTGTGGGAGAATGATCAGCTACACAGTCCTGGTGAAACTGGAAAGAGAGATTCATCACGGAGCGGAGCAGGAGAAAGCTGCATTACAGTATTGGTCAAGAATGGCATGTTTACTGGTGTTATTTCTTCTTTTTCCTTCAATAGAGCTGAAGAGGAGGAAGACAGATGGTGGGTAGGCAGACAGGCAAGAAGAAGAGATTGGCAGGTAGAATATAAACGAGTCTGCCAGACAGTTACCGATCACCAGCCAGGGAAGCAAACAGCCAGACAGTGAAACAGCCAGCCAGCCAGCCAGGCCAGCAGAGAGAATAAGTCTTTAATTCAGTCAAACTACCAGACAGAAGAAAAAAGTATAACCATTGTTTTTCAAGGCAAGACAGACAGGCAGTTCACCTCCACATACCTGGCCAGTTGCTGCAGGAAGCAGGTGTGAGAGTTACAAAACTTCAGTGTCAGAAAGGGGAGGATGGGGTTGGTGGTAGGGGGTTGGGGGTTGGGGGGTGAGGGGGGGTTCAGACACTGTTGAACCATCTAAAAAAGCTGACACACGCTCGAGAGAATGTCAGCAGCCAGTCAGCCAATGAGACGGCAAGCCAGACAGACGACATACTGTTGGTCTGCAGGATACCTGTTTAATGCGCAAACAAATGTGGTTTAACTTGCAGCTTCAGATTTGTCAGAAGGAGGAGGATCCTCCCATGAGAAAAATATGATCCATACAAAAAACAACAGGCTGGTCATATTGTCATCTGACTGTGTACTGAGGGGCGGTGAATGAAGCCCTGAAATCGTGGACATGTTGAGATGTCCAGCCTGCGCACAATGCACTGACTGAAGCCAAAAGCAGTGATTCATTTTTCATGCTAACCCACCAGGTTTGAGTTGCTACCTCCTCTCTCGCCCTCCCCCCTCTAGTTTCTATACAGATGCATTTTGTGAATCACGGTGTAAAGTCAAATAAAAAATTGACTTATTCAATTCATTTCTCTTTCTATTTTAAATTCTAGGAATTCAAAGAGTGTTTCACCCACATTACTCCCTCTCATTTTTCCTGTATCCCTGCTGTCGTATTTTCTAATTTTCCTCCTTTCTATACCGCATAACATTTCCTTTCATTTCCTCTCTGCCCTCTGCCATCCTCTTCATTTCTCTGTACTTGTCAGCGAGTTTACATGTGTATGTCTGTAAGCCTCAGTCATTAGCTTCTACTACAGCAGCGATTAAGTGGATCTTGTAAATTCAGCTGCAACCCTGTAAACGCAGATGTAAGACCTTGACACCTTCAAATCTTCTACATTTGTTTTTACAAAATAAAATTATAAATAAATCTGTATTATTATTATACTATATCAGAATGTAATCTCCCCCATTTGACTGAAATTGGCTTTGCGAAAATGTTTAGGACATTGTGATGCAAATGACTGTGAAAATGCCGATGACAGACAATTTCCAATGACCTCATCATCGACAGTGAAACAACAGACATGATAATAACTTCTAGTTGTTAGACAAAGTTAATGTCATAACAGGGTGCTACTGCACTGAGACCTCAAATCATTCGGCTATTTTACACCTCTGAAGTCACATGACAGCAGAAACATAAATACAAGGCATTAACAACAGGAGGTGAAAGAGGTGAGGGAAAGGCGGCCTCTCCAAGAGAGCAAAGAGCAAATTACCAGCAGCTGAAAATCCTGCTTTTGCTTACTGCCAGTGGTTTTATCACCTTGCTGCAGGAATGCAGAGGTGTACTTCAGTGTGTGTCAGTAAACTATGACGTCACACATTTCTGACTTTCTCACCGGTGCCTACCAGTGGCAGGAAACCCAGAATCCCAAGGGACACTAGACTGAAAGGGTGGAAATCAACACACAAAGTGCGCTAGTTTTTTTTGTAACAAAGTATAATGCCATGTGTCATAATTTGAACTAGAATGACCCTCAGTAGAGCACATACCTCCGTCTGGGCCAAACAATCCTACACATGTCCGTAAGATCCAGATGATTGTCTGATCTGCACCAAACTGAACAAAGTCGTAGATCATAACTCCACAAATATGTCCGATTTTTTACATGAAGATCCAAACATTTCCTGAGAAACTGACAAAAATGTAAAAAAAAGAAAAAAAAGAAAGAAAATCATTAATTTTAATTTTAATGCACCAACATTTTATAGGTTCTTTTCTGGTCTGTGCGTCCTCCACCAAGATTGGTGCAAATTGGTTTAGTACTTTTTGTGTAATCCTGCTCACAAACAAACAAACAAACAAACAGACACAGGTGAAAACATAACCTCCTTTGTGGAGGTAAAGATGTAAAAGTTCAACACATACTGGCTTTAACATTGATTCATTTTTGTCAGGCTCAGTTTTGTGTTGTAGCAGATTTTTCGTCGCTGCACCAGGTCATCAGCGTTACATGAATGACAAGGGACGAGGCAGAAGTGGGACCAAATGGGGAGGAAAAAATGTCTGCCTCAAGAACAATCGCACATTGTAATTGAAAAGCTGCCATATTTTTCCACCATGTAACATACAGTCTGTGTTTTATTGTTCAGCTCAGAATTCTTCTTCAGCCACCACTCCTCTTTACTGTCCATGAAAGCAGCTACAAGGCAGAGAAACGGTGGGTAGCAGGGATAGCTGTGCGTTCAAGTGCCCCTGGAAGGTCGAGCTTTTCTTCTCTGCAACACAACAGTGACGGAGATGTTTGGTGCCGCGTGGGAGACTGGCTGTCTTTTTTGCACACAGAAACAGGAGTCAGTCAAGAAATTAGTTTCTACACGCTCGATCAGAAATAAAGCTGTGGTCAGCTGTGTTTCCTCTGACTGTACTTCCCTCAATTCACTTCTGCTTTAAGGGGCAGAACTGTTCTGTCTCCAGGAGAAACAGGTGGATGAATAAAGTTTGGGGGTGGAGTCTGAAAGGTATCTGTGCTATGGAGGAAGATACACACACACACACACACACACACACACTAGACTCGCTGTGTGGGACTGGTGTGGTGACGAGAGATATAAGTGAACATGACAGAGAGAAAGTGTAGCTCATTATCACAGGCACAGGGAGTCGGCTGTACATTATATGTGTGTGCTTGTGTGAGTGTGTATGTGTACAGGAAGTTAGTGTGCATGTGTGTATTGTGCGGGGACGCTCGAGTGTGTGTGTGTGTGTGTGTGTGTGTGTATGCTACACCATCAAGATAAAGGTGACATATAATACACACAGAGAAATGCACACCTGTGTCTTTTGCCCTTTTACTGTAATATCTTTTCTATCGCTCCGATATGAAAATAATTACCAGAATATGAATTTTTGGCAATAAACTAAACACAATTTTCCCTTCTTGTCTCTCCTCCAAACTTTAATGTGACTGAAGCTGACTCTGCCAGAACAGAGCGAAAAGATAAAATAATTAGCTCATTAAAAGTGGGACCTTCAAATATGAGGTTATGCGAAGTCAGTTACATATAGTGATGCAGCATCTTCACAAACACAACATCAATCAAACGCTTTCACAAAGAAAAACACTGTTGATAATGTGTGAATAATAATAATTACACAGCATTGTTCATCAAAACGGTGTCATGAGACAACATGAGCTGCAGCGAGAGTTTCAGCGACTGCCACGAGGCAAAATAAGGAAATGTGACTAAATGCTTTTCAAACCAAAGGAAGAAGAATGACTTCCAGAGATGGAGACGTCCTTCAATTAACAAGTAAAAACAAGCAAGGCATAATGAGTATTTGACATGAATTAAAGAAATTAAAGTCTGTCAGATGCAGTTATGATGTTTCATGATATGTAATTTGTTCATATTTGCAGTTTAATCACCTCAGTTAGTGGAACTACACAGGAGGAGAGAAATCAGCAACGTCCTTTCAGTGTCTCAATAGCAACATGTTTTCTCATTCACCTTATTGAATAACATTATTGTAACTGGTTTGCCAATTAAAAAGAGCAATACTCCTTGAGCCAGACATATTGCTCCAATTATACATTTTTGCTTTTCATTACTGAGATTGGAAATTTCCCTAAAGATGCTGCACAGATCACTTTGTGTTTTTCATAGTGAGAGAAGCTTTTTTTTCACTGAATCCTCCGAGGAAACTTAATAAGGTAAAAACGGTGAGATGATGTGATTTGAAGATAACAAGGAATCAATGTGACCATTTGCATGTCAGGTAATACCATCACAGATCTGCTGCTCTGCAGTAAACTCATCTGATAAGTGTGTGTGTGTGTGTGTGTGTGTGTGTGTGTGTGTGTGTGTGTGTGTGTGTGTGTGTGTGTGTGTGTGTGTGTGTGTGTGTATCTGACCAGCAGTTATGCTTTTTACCTTTTCTGTTTGCACTAATGAAGATGAGAGTGTTGTAAATGTGTTTTCTGTCAATCCATCAGGTCATAGTTTTGCAGTAACACTGTCTCTCTTACACACGCACACACACACACACACACACACACACACACACACACACGCTGCAAATATGCACAAAAAAATAAAGAAATAAGAGTTTCGTTACATTTATCCGCAAAGAGTTAAATGATTATTTAAACACCTGACCTCCTACAAATGATGAGTGGTTAGGGTCTGACAACTGTGACAAGATGTATTTTTCAGTGCTGATACAGTAAGAGAGAATAGCGTGTTAATTAATACAATGTTTGGGTTCTGTCTGAAGTCCCACCTTTGTTGAATGTTGAATCCATTCATTCCTACACAATAAAAGCTGCACTGAACAAGAACTACCTGATGCATGGTGCTTTGTTTGATGATTATCTACTCCCTCCCAGGGAGGAATGATAAAACAAATATCAGCCCTTTAAAAGTCGGGAGTTCCCAGTCAGGTCAGGCACATTTTCTCAACAATAGCATTAATGACTCACTATGATGATAATGAGTCGATTATCAATGCATGGAGAGGGAGAGAGAGAGAGAGAGAGAGAGAGAGAGAGAGAGAGAGAGAGAGAGAGAGAGAGAGAGCTGCAGAGAAGATTCACTCAAATGCACAACATCAACATGTGGTGCTAAAAATGTGATGAAATGTTGGGCATTGAGAAAAGTAATCAAAGAATCAGCATCATCAAATAATAAACAAATAAGTTTGCATTTACTGAGTCTAATATTATTCAACATATTTGTGGAAACGTCGTCTCTACCTGGAGCCTCTTGGGCAGCGTCTCCCATGGCAGGATATAATCTGAGGACAGACGTTGCTGCAATATGTGCTGTCAGCCTCAGTGGTATGCTACTGACAGGAAAATGTCACGCTATATATGTGTCCTACAATCACTGATTCCACACAGTCCACACGGCATTAGCAACGAGCCATTAGCAATTTAAGCCATCTGTCCACTTGTGGAAGCTAGTTAGTCTAACTTGTTAATGTGTGCACTAATTCCTACCAGATGTTTCTATTTGTTCATGTTGTTTCTACACCTGCTGATCCTCCAGTGCTGTATTTGTCCCACTTTAATGGTCCCATACTGTATGAAGTGAGATTTCCATGTGTTGCTTGATTATATAGCAGGTCTAGGTTCTATATTAAAATATTAATTAAATTAAAATTAAATTAATTCAAATTAATTCTGTAACTTTGTGATGTCACAATGAAGCAGTCACCGCTCTCAGCCATGCCCAGAGCCCAGCCCACCCCACCGTGACCCACCATCCAACTTTGCATGATTTGGTTTCTGAGTGTTCACCTGTTATAATTCTATTCAGCCAATCAGAAGAGAGGCTCAGAGAATCACTTCTGATTGGCTCACTGACTTGTTGTTACTAAAGCTCCAGAAAGAAGCCTGAGAGAGGAGATGTAAAACTACATTGAGATGGTTTTTGGTTTTTAAAACCACAAATATATCTTTTTATAGATATCAAAACTTCAGATAAAACACGTGAAATGTATAAAGGATGGGACCTTTAAGAAAGGAACGGGTTGCAGCAAATGTTAGCTGCCTTCATTTCATGGGTCATACAGTGTGAATGCCAATGACCAGAGCTGGTTACATAGGGAATGCTGGAATCACAAATGGTACTAAGCAAAATGTTGGTCCCCAGCTGGTTAACTGCCTGTTAGACTGCCTGGAGTAAACTATTTTTACTGCAGGGCCAAACAGATTTTAAATGAATAATATGTAAAATTCTCTTTTAGTAGACAAGGTAAAACAATACCAAAGGATATACTGTATGATTAGTTTCTTAACAAAAATTTATTTAAAGCTTAGTTTAACTTGAATGACTGTGGAACGTACTGTCACTGGTATATAACTCACCCCAACATTTTCACACAGCACTGGCAGCACACCCTAATCCACTGAACCAAAGTGCACCCACCCAAGGTCAAAGCTTGTGTTTTCCCACGTGGGCAAAGGACCAGGACCAAATGAATGACTACAATCATACAACGCTAATACAACAGCATAATAGGGAGATGCAGAAATAATGCAATTAAATTAAAGCGCTCATGTGTGAAAGATTATCCACTCGGTTTGGTTGGAGGAGAAACAGGAGTGTAATCAACAGAGACATTACAAAGGGCAGATTAATGGTCTCTATTCTCTGCACTTTATTTGGGGATTTTATTTTTTATGATTTTTGCTTCATTGGCCGGTATACAGAGAAGCAGGAAATGAGAGACAAAGGCAGATGAGGCAGATTTAAACATCTGGCACTGCAGATGTAGGGTTTGTGTCTTTGCTTATAAAGATCACTTTTATTCATTTTATTACAGCCAATGACAGTTGGCTGACATTTCTATCCAGTTTGTAGCGCCCTACATATAGGCCTATATTTAGGATGTGCAGCATGATAAAGGGACATTTTATACTGAAAATAATGAATGAGTATACAACTGTTTTTTCTTCAGGACTTCCTGGTTTGATAATTCCCCCACCCTCCTCTCACATTTGTTTCCCTTCTTTATGTCGCATTTTCCTTCTAGATACTTCAGGACATGGTCTTGAACACTCATTCACCTTGAGATACTTTTGAACACCCTGGCCTTCAGGACTGCTGTAGAATTGACCGCTCATATTGAAGAAGACGGATCATTAGAGAGCCTTTGACCGGAGGAATCCAATGGGAAAAGCCAATATAATTTTTTATCCAGTCAAGATATAAATTACAAGGTTGGACCCTCAGATCCCAGAGGGCGGACGCTGGACTCTTAGCTGGGAATGTCTTTACTGTTGTGCAGTAACAGCTCAATACAAACATATATATGTGTATAAATCCATCCAGTTTATGTAAAAGTGTACAAACATTAGCAACAATTAGCCATGTAATTGGTTAGTGTATATAATATTCTTGATGTGGTGCCCTCACGGTCTAAAGCACCGACCATTAACCCCATCTTCCCCAGGTTGTGTCCAGCCGGAGACCCTGTAGCACGTCGTTACTCCCTTTCCAATCATTTCCTTTCATCCCTCTACCTTCAGTCGTCTGATAAAGGCACACAAAGACCCCAAAATCTAGACTTGCTTTCTTAGTCTGCACAGTAAATAACTTTCTTATCTTCAACATAAGTCCAAAACAAGCACACATTCTCAGTTCTTGAGAAGTTTCACAGCTGTGAAATGTTTTGTCAAAAATGTCAGCATTTTGTGAAGTCACGTAAAAGTATAATTTAGTTCAACTCATAACAACAAAATACAACATATCATTAGATCATTTGGAAATACTTGATTTTATGGGTCTGTAATTTCCAAACTATTAGTTTTTCTGGAAAGATCTGTGTAATGTGGTATTAATTACAGAGAAAATAAGAATGTCCTTCCATGAGAAGCTGAATTTAAAGTAAACATTTCTTCATTCATTTCTCTTAACACTTACACACTATTCTCCATAAATGTTGAACCGTATTGTTGCCCGTAGACAGATTTCTGGCTGTTCGGCTGACCTGCATGACTAAAACACTCCTTATCTGTAAGCAAGCGATTACAGTTTATTACATTTGAGCACAGTGTTTACATCCCCTGTCATTCATTTTAAAATGACAGCTTTCAGGAAACTTCCTGCACATTATTGGGAGATTACGCACCTGTAAAGTTTTATCTATCACCGTATTTTCTGTTTATGTTTATTGGAATATAGTCAGAGGGAACTCATTACACCTCATTAACTATTTTTAGTCTTGATCACCTTTTGATTTTATATAATTCTGCAATTAAAAAAAGTAAATGCCGCTCTGGCTGATCAGACGAGCTTGTACTGTAGTGATTTCATGCACCACTTCTAAAAAAGGCAGTAACACTTAAGCTTTTGAGGTTTTTCCTGTCCAAACTCTACTTTTGAGATAATGTTTTGAGGCTCTAAAAATTTCAAATAGTTTCCCAAGATATGCACCATTCAAATTGTTTCGTTGTGTCACAGATGTTGCTCGATTTGTTTCAACTGCTCATTCACAGCCTGCACTGACAGGCCCGTGTTGTCCAGAGTTATTTGTATGCATCAGCTTAGTGTGACATTTGCATTGCATCAATGGACTCCTGAGTCTGTTAGGTCTGATAGTGACCTTTGTTAATTGAATGCAGTATAATTATCTGACATGTTGATGTCAACACGGCTAACCTCGTGATAAAAATACAAAGTGGACGCCCAGATCCGCTTGTCTAGTGGAGACAGAGTGCTGATTACAAATCATCACATCTAATATCTGTGCTAGAAGGATATCTACGAGCCTGGTGGGATTTTATGTTGTGTCTCTGCCTTTTTATATCCAAGTGTGTGTGTGTTTTCAACCTCTAATTGTCTGTGTAGATAGATGCCAGATACACCCAGGGATCAACTACATGACTTCAAGTACCACTAATGGCCAATTTCAATTCATGACCTGACTTTCATGTCACTGGAGAGCGCACAACAGCCGCTGCGAGATCCCCTGAACAACATGCCGGTCAAATTAGGAAGAGCCGAGAAGAAGGAAATGCACAGAAGTGTTCTGATTGGATGGGAGGATTGGTGACCTTGGCAACTACCCATTATCAGGAACTTCCCAAGGGGGAGGAGACCTCAGCAATCTGAGGTTTACTCCCCTGGAGGAAGAGACAGAGAAGGATAACCGGAGGGAGGGTTTCTCCGATCCTTTCAGGAATCTCCCAGCCTCCATCCTATCGTTGCCATTCCTCCGGCTGTCACGGTAACTGTTACCATGGCGCTGAGTGGGCAGGATCACCTTGTCACCTCTTGTTCTCTGGCTCTCTCTCTCTTTCTGTGTTTTCCCCACTTTCTCTTTATCTAAATGATACTAAATTAAACACACACACACACACACACACACACACACACACAAACATATTCTTTCTGGCTTTCACAGGCTTAACAGCGGGATAGTCAGAGGCAACAAGGGGTGACAACAGAAGATTAGTGAGGAACATCAAGTGGAATTCAAGGTCAGTGCTCCCCTCAGATACAGACACAGAGCGAGGGAGAAAAGGTAAAAGGGACATGGGTTTCTACGGGCTTTAAATGAATCAGAGAGGATTCTAAAACCAATGAAAGGTAATCAGAATACTCTGTCGGCACAACTCACGAGTCTTCATGGCAGGTGCAAATGCAGGAGAGAAAATCTGCAACGTTAATATATTCACATGCATCTCAGCAACAAAGAAATGAATGTTTTCTTTGCATCCATCTGTCATGCAGTGAGCTGTCAGAGGTGCCAATCAGTCAGATCTGGAAATGGAAGTAACAGGATGAAAGCTGGAGAACATGTCAACACAGTGAGTGTGTGACTACAGAGAAGACACCATTTCACCGAGTGCATGATCAAGGTGAGCTCTCTTTCAACCCTGACCTGGACAGACGTCATCCACTGCAATCTATCCAATCCAATATATCCATGCTGACTGTTGTGTGACTTTATTTAGGTTATTTCAAACACTATGGACTAAAGAAAATACATGAAGCAACCCATGAAAAAAGACTTTAAATCTGCGTGTGCCAATGCAGGCTCGGGCCTGCGTGCGCCCCACGCAGCGTTTTTGTGAACATAAAAATCTCCAGGCGATCGGGACAATAGCTTCCTGGTGGAGGCACAAGATGAAAAATACAAGCCGTGGTTCTCCACTCCTCTTCACTTCCCTTTCTCTCTGCTATAATCCTCTGTTCTCTGCATATCCATTTGGGTCATGGCTCAACACTCCACATATCTGTCTCATAAAAAAGGTTTAAGGCTCGACGATGTCGACGCTTTCTGGCTCATGCCTACCGTTATTCAAAATGGGAGGGATTTTACACTGGGAGGGAGGGAAGTTGAGGGGAAAGGGGTGAAGGAAATCGAAGAAGTGGGGCAATGGACAAACAGAGGAATTGACACTGAGAATTTTGAGTCTGTCACTTGGTCTTTCTAGAAGGATCCTCTGGGTTTAGAACATCATGGCATTTATCTGAGATGAGATGAAATCTCTTTCCCTGGAGCTAGAAGTGTAAAATCACACGCAGGGAGATTTAGAGTTCACTGTCAGTTTCATATCACAGAACATGGCACATGGGAAGGCAGAAGAGAAGTAAAAATGGAGGAGGGTGGGATAATAAGGGGTCAAAAGGGCTCATATTGAACTAATGGAAGGATGAAGAGATAAATGCATGAGTGGACAAACTGATGAATGGGAGAGATTAATGATAAAGCCATGCATGTGAAGCAATGAGCATGTAAAATAAATAGAAAGACAGTGTATTTGATGGGTGAGAGGAAGCAGGAAGGCGTGATGGTACAGCAGGATAGATGGATGGATGGATGGATAGATAGATAGATAGATAGATAGATAGATAGATAGATAGATAGATAGATAGATAGATAGATAGATAGATAGATAGATAACTTTAACCAAGCTACCTTAAAAAAAAAAAAAAAAACCCTCCCCACTTGTCTGACAAGAATCCCGCTTAATCCTCAAGCCCCTCCAAACCTCCTTCTGCTTCTGTAGAGCTATTATGCAATCATTTCATACGCAGACACACAAAGACTGGAGCGGCAAAGTGCCTCATACAGCAGCAGATAAATGCAGTGTGCTGCAGCAGTCTGTGGAAAGAGATACAGTGGTGGAGCCGGAGGGAGGAAAGTGGATCGGGGAGGGCAGTGATAGAGAGGTGGATTAAGGGAGAAAACGCAAAGATGGAAGAGAATGTGAGTGTTTGAGGTCGACACACACTGACTGAACTATGTATTTATCCCTTTCTTGCTCTTTCTTAAAGGGGCTGACTTATTAGAAGACGCTGGCACATTAAATTGTGCTGGGCTCCGAGTCCAGAGGGTTAACGTCTCAAACACAAAATCCTCATCTCAGCACAAACAGGTAATCAGGTAATCAGGTAATCTGATAGACCAAAAACATCCAAACACACAGCAGTTGTGAGCTCAAATGTGGACGTTATGAGCTAGTCTCTTCACCTCCGCCGTGATGTCCAGCTAGCTTCCTCTTACAGCTAGCTGAAAACCCAAAGTTGTGTGACATGGTGCTGTATCATGCACTTCTTGCTGAAGATCGTACACGCTCAACCCAAGTTACATAGTGCAAGAATAAAAGAGGTGACACTCTTCCAATTACAAGTCAGTGTAAGTTTCAGAAATGATCAAACCAGCCTGGGTGGGACCAACAATCAAAATCACTTTTCCCCCATTTTTTGCCGTTGACTGAAGCTCCTGACCTTTATCTGTGTTTACTCACTGCACTGCTGCCACATGATTGGCTAATTGGATAATTCCATGAAGGAACAGGTGAACAGGTGGTCGTAATAATGTGCAGCTTGTGGAGTTATTTAAAATCATATTAAATCAGTACAAATGTGGGTGCCGATGGGAAGAGGAGCATAAAAGTGGAACTGAATAAATACAATCACAAAGACATTTTATTATTATCACCATTTTAGTGTTGCAAGGTCTAAATACTGTTTGGGGTTTGATTATCTGACTATTAATAATTCAATCAATTTTATTGGTATTGCCATTTTTTTATGTTACTGCATCTAACTCACACAGATCCTCACTGATATCAAGCCCAACTCTTAAAATGAGGATGGATTTTACGGTGCTGTATGGATAAATTCTGTGGGCACTTATCTCTTATGACAAGTACTTATGACGTAAGTACAGTGGTCAGCCTTGCCTCTTAAAAGCAATAGTTTCATCACTGAAATAGTCCGTCTGGGATACAAAATGAGCTGGTTTTGCACTTCTGAAGTGAGCTAATCAGCTGTGTGGTGCCAAAATGGATCAGCCAGTCCCAGAAGCTGATCCAGTGATAATGTTGATGAGGGAGCTCTGATTCTGGCCTCACACTATCAATCATCATTCTTAAAAGTAAAAATCACAGTACACAGCTGCTAAATGAGGAGCTGTATGGATGTCCAGTGGAATTAATTATCTATGACACTCTTAAATGGAGAAAAACTGACTTTTGTGATTCAAGCTTTTTGTGACCTGCCAATAACACTTCGCTACAATATGTACAATATGCTCTGACTCGAGAAAACAAGGGAACTACAGGATGTGAACACCCAGTGACCTTGAAAGGAGACATGCCGAAAGAACGCCTGTACACGCTGAGAGAAAGAGGAGAGTGGAAACAGCCTCCTTTTGGTCTCTTGTCTCCTCTGGATAATGTAGCTGAAGGGCCCCGGTTTGTCACTGACAGCTGGCCTCATGAACGCCTGCAGAGAAATGCCAGGACGGATCAACAGCAGAGCAACTGAAAGGACAGGAAGGGTTTAATCTGCACAAGAACATTTTTTTTTTAAATGTATTATTTGAAGAGGCAGGTCAACCTGGAAGACAAAGAATTTGTTACTTAAACAGGAAATATGATTTGAACAACTGAGGTGATTATTCAATTGGTAAATAACCAGTTTAACAACTTGGGAAACGTTAATTATCAAACCTTTTTTATCTCCTTACATTTACGTACTCTGCTTCAATAAAACATTCTTTTTTAAGCAGGTAATTTTTCAACAAGTGAACACCCCTCGGCTTTAGCGCGGTCACACAGTTCATTATGCCACGCACTCTCTGACATCCAGCACTGATCCAGCTCACGCGAAGACAGTGACTACACATGCCCCATAGTCAACACAAACCTGCAAGTTTCCATCATTGTAATCGTTTTAATAATCTCTCGAAGCCATCTTTATGCTGGCAAACCAAACTAAAACATGCAAACCAACAGATTTTCTATGCATGTGCCTATGCATGTCCCACCCACCCCCCACCCCCCTCCATCTCCAGTTCCTTGGAATACCATACATACAGGACTGTGGAAAAATTTGAGGTAGTTTCGATGTTTAGATTCCACAGTATCCATCAGACAATCGCATCAGAAAGTTGCCTGATTAGTCCCAAATTCACTTTGCAACAGAACACGGAGCCCAAACATCCAGCCAGAGTCATAAAGAATTTGTCTTCAATCCCGACAGATGGTCTGGTGCCCACAGAGTCCTTTTCATTTTTCTTTTCATCACCATTTTCATTTCACTGCCTTTCAGTCTGCTTGATTGACAGGACAGTAAATGAAGAGCACTTGCAAACACAACTCATTTTACTCTCGCCTGCTCTTGCTTTTCTTTTCCTCCAGTAAGTTAAACTATTTAATTCCTTCTTAATTCAACTGCTTATCTTTAGAAAATCTGTATTATTTGACTTTTGTCTCTCTAACATGAAACTGTCTGGGGAAGAAATTCTGATCTTAATTCTACATGAAAGAAGTGAGAAGTTTTCAACAGTTTGGTGGTTTCTGAAAAGTACTTTCAAGTACTTTCTGCCCTTCTGCAAGAGTTATCATTTTCTCTATCATATAGCACAATGCTGACATCTTGCCAGCTGTATAACTAGTATAAATCCAGGGGTGCCAGGTCTGTGTAACAAAACCAGCCCAATACCAGTACACAAGATATGCCCATGGATTTTTATCTATAGATATTATTCATTATTAGGTCTATCTAATCAGTGGACAAAAAATGAAAGCCATGGCAACACTTCAGAAATAGCCCAAATTTGGCGGGAAAACTGTGGACCTGGCAAATCAAAGGAAAAAGAAAAAGCTAAAGACCCAGATATTTTTCTGAGGAATTGGCACAAACTAAAATACATGAAACACATAGTGAATGTGACCGTTGACGTCTGTCATGTTGCCACAAACACGACTTTAAATGGGTGCGTAAACAGGAAACTGTTAGCTAACACGATCACTACATCAACTTCACAAGGCCATAACATGTCAAACGTGTGTGTAATGTTCAGACAGTTGTGGACTTTTGCTTTGAAGATTAAGGTGGTTGCTCATAGTGATGGACCCACAGATGAATCCACCAGGTATAGCTACACTCCACTAAGGCCCTGCCAAACGTCCTTCAGCAGACCGTGAAACTGAAACACATCTACAATCACGTGACAAGTGCGCCCCAACACATTACAAGTAAGAGAAAGAAAGTGCGGCTGCTTTCATGAAAAGCATCTTATGCAACGGCAGCCCAAAGGCTCACACCCCGTCTCACCCTGATGACTGGGCAATGATGTCACGTAGCCTGTGACGCTCTCGCTGTCGGCAGCCATGAAACAAACCCTGTTGCTGCTCACGCTGTGGTCAGAGTACTCAGACACAGCCTCGGGCCGGCCTGGACTTAGGTTGTGATGCATGTTTTTAATTATTTTCTACTAATCTAATGTCCTCACAGAAACAGAAAGCCCGGAGAAGTCGTGCTATTACAGCACTGTTTTTGAGGCATCTTTGCAAAATGTGTTATTTTCAAAGTAAGAGCAGAGTTAGGATGAGCTTTTCTTCAGGGGATGAGGGGGATGTTTCTTTTAGGCAGATATCAAATTACTGGAATGTCCTCACATGTCCAGGATATACTGTGTGTCCGCTCTGTGCCATTTGCTGTTATGGTAGCTCTGGGACATCTGTATCATGCCAACATACTAGGTATCCCAAGGGACTGTCTGACACAGTCGTATGTGTGTGTATGTGTGTCCGGACAAGGTTGAACAGACTTGAAAAATGCCTTTAATCAGAGAAAATGAAGATAAATAGAGATACAAACAGAAAAAAAAACAAAGGGCAGAAGAGCAGAGGAGGAAAGGCAAAGAAAAATGACTCAGGAAAGGCGAGGAAGTGAGAGACAAATCAAGGAAAAGTTGGAGGAGAGGAGTGCGAAGGCTGCGAGGAGTCGGATGAATAATGTATGGCTTTCTTCCAGCGCTCTCTCGCCAGCGTTTTGTTCATCTGCTGTTCGTCTGTAATAAGTTCTGGCCGACATAAATCTCTGCTTAGACCTGCCGTAATGGGTTTCACTCATTCTCCGACTCCCTCTTTTTCCCTCCATTTCTACCATTCAGTCCCTCTCCATCTTTCTGTCATATTCACTCCCCCTCTCACTCTCTCGTTCTTGCTAATCACCCTACTCATGACTGATCACACCAGGGTGAAGGAGAGAGAGAGAGAGAGAGAGAGAGAGAGAAAGTCAGAAAATCATTGCTGTCACTTTTGCTTGAACAATGAAAAATAATAATTAAATCATCAGCATTCATCCTGACAAACACAAATTTTTTTTTCACTTACTAAGAGAGAATCCTGGAAATGGAATTTAGCTGCGTTGTACTTGCCAAATTAAAATGGGTCCTCTTTTGTGTCCTAAAGCAAAAGCCCCCTTGTGCCAAACACTAGAATGTCTTGGCGACACCGGAACACTTACATGCTCGCCAGACAGAAATTAAATAGAGAAGAAGGATTAATAAGGTAATGATGAATAAAATGAAACAGCTCCAGAGAGAGAGACAAACAAGGAGATAAACAGAAAATACAGACAAAGAAGAAGAAATAAAGTGATTCAAATGTAACGAATGACTGAAGGCGATGTCTGGGCCTTAATGTGAAATCATTGTGTATTTTGTGTGCATGTGTGTGTGTGTGTGTGTGTGTGTGTGTGTTAGTCAGAGGTGACCTTGGGTTCAGAGAACTGGGGTTGACTGAGGCGGCTCTGTCACAACGAGAGAGAGATCTGACAGACAGCACTGAACTCTTTGTGTAAGTGTGTGTGTGTGTGTGTGTGTGTGTGTGTGTGTGTGTGTCTGTGTGTGTGAGTGTATGTACATGCCATTTTGTCAGTGTGTGTGTATTTTTTGGCTCGTGTGTGTGGGTGTGTGTGCACGTCCACCCTCCCTGCAGGTTCTTGTACCTTCCAGCGGTCCAATATCTAAGAATAAACTCAAGTGTCAGGCCAAGGAAGAGGCAAAGCCTGCACCACAGCGTGACACACACATAACACACACACCTATCTTTTGCTCTTTCCTGGGAGGAAGGATTTGACAAAGAAAAATGAAATATTGTATGATGATGCTCTCCTTTTATTTCTCACTGCCCATGGTTGTCATCTTTTCTTTGTCTGTGTGTCTGAGGCAAATTTTCACTTCGCTTTATTTTCACTTATTGTGACCGCTGGAAGAGAGGCTAATTTAGGCTTTTTTGCCATCCAGTCTTATGGAATATGCACATGGAGCATTATCAAGACAGAAACAGGACTAATATTGCATGGCAACAAATAAGTGAGGAGGTTGTGCAGCCAGTTTTGTGTAATATTTTGTTAAACAATGTTTGAATCACTCCGTATGTTACACAGCCAAGACCAAGAGCATTTCTTTAATCTGAATTAAGTGTCACATGGACTTACTGTGGTTGCATGTTAAAGAGAGGGAAATGACAGCACCGAGCTCAGAGCAGCCATCATGTCCTTGAGTGACCTCCACTGTTAAAATAAATAATGGGGTGATTTAGCCCAGCTCCTGTTTCAGGCAATTAACCCCCCCCCCCGTACGTGGAAACAGACTTTGTGCTGAGTGTGAGTCCTAAAGAGAGAGAGAGGGATGACTGTTAATGGAAGACAGAAGGGTACGAGGATTAGATAATTTAATGGTGGTTTAGGTGAATGACACAATCACAGTGACATACATGAAAATGTGTTGCTGTAATGTAACAGTAAAGACAGTACTGAGCGGCTTGCCGGTCCAGCTCAGACAGTGATGCCTCTGGAGACGCTGCTGCAACTGAGCTGCGTGAAATAAATGTGAAGGAGAGAAATGAAAAATTGAAGAGATGATTAAGTGAAAATGTGAACGTGTCGAGAGGGAGAAAGAGAGACAGACAATGCAAAGATACTGTAATTCCTCCGCTTATTATTTTCAGAGCGGCGTGGATTGAGATGCGGCTGCTGTCAGGGGGAAACAAATCAGCATTACAGTCACGGAGCTACTGGAGAAGCATAGGATTTGTGAATGAGCGCACACATACACACTTTGCTGAGCGCCGCACAATGCGAGTGGCAGGGTGTGAGTCATGAAAGAACAGTGAATGAATCCAGACAGAGAGGTGGAAAGAAAGAAAGAAAGAAGGAAAGAAGGAAAGAAAGAAAGAAAGAAAGAAAGAAAGAAAGAAAGAAAGAAAGAAAGAAAGAAAAAGCATAAAGAAAAAAAGAAAAAGAGAAGGATATAATACTCTGGAGGGAAGGAATAAAGCAGCTCAGAAAGCAATGAAGCCACAAAAATCCAATGGAGAAAAGGAAATGAATGAGTGTATGCACATGAAAGGGAGAAATATCAGATGATTGATTACAGTCTCCCGAGTGTCTCAGGCTGTTGGTCATTCTGAATGGACTGGAAGAGACACAGTGGGGTGTGTCCATTCATCAGCCTCTCACCATGCCTCCGATGGAGCAGAAACCCCTCAGGACAGTTAAGAGAAGGACGAGAGAAGATGAATCTGAATGAAAAATTTGGCCCCGATTGAAGCCGATCTGCACCGCAGGATGAATGACTTCAGGTTCAAGTTTAGCTCAGAGCTTTATTTATTGCTGTTGTTGATCATTTTTTTCCCCACTTTATGATCAACACGACTCTTGAACATATGGGCAAGAGTTTCTATAGAGAGAAATGTGTGTATTTATTTTGCAACCACTGTGGACAGTGTGACAGATAATGATGAGGTTAAAGAAATGATTCAACATTTTGGGGAACTTTGACTTTTTCACTCGTATATAAGTTATAGTCAGATGAAAAGATAGCACTCTCGTGTCTGAGCAATACTGTTATTAGCTTAGCTTAGCATAAAGACTGAAAGCAAAGGGGAACAGCTAGCCTGGCTCTCTCCAAAGTTAAAGTGATAGTTCGGGTTGGTTGACACGGGGTTGTATGAGGTACTTACCCACAGTCAGTTTATTATTAGCAGTAAAGGTTCAGATTAGTGCGCTGCCAGAAGCTGAGCAATGCACTGCTGCAGACAGGAACAGCAGAAAAATCGTAGCCAATTGAAAACATGCATACCTGAAAAAGCAATAGCAGTTTAAGTGTACGCTGTAACTTTTGCCGTCAGTCCTTTATGACTCAAACAGCTGATCTGCGGAAAAATATACTGAATATAATAAAACAGTTAAGAAAATGTAGTGCCAAAGGAAAGTGCTGTTTGAGCCATATAGGGCTGCCATAAAGGAAGTTTGTATGTGTGTGTGTGTGTGTGTGTGTGTGTGTGTGTGTGTGTGTGTGTATTCATGAACATAAAGGGCTAAAAGGTCAAATATAACTTTTATTAGTGTGAATAAAACGATGTCCCGTTTCAGTGAAACTTCAGTGCTTTGATTCTCTTTGAGCATATGACTTTAGATAGGGTCTGTGTTCCTCATTAGTGTGTGTGTGTCTGTGTCCATCCCTACAGGACAGTGTCATTAGCCAGAGTGTCATGTCAGCCCTCCTTCTCACTGTGGCGCAGGACCAATTAAAGTGTCAGCTTAGGTAAAGGTCTTGTGTGTGTGTGTGTGTGTGTGTGTGTGTGTGTGTGTAAGGGGAGTGGACAATGGGCAACTCAAAGGACTTTGAAACTATTCCAGATATAATTGGGCGGAAGGACGGTCTGTGTTTTATGTCTTGTTTCTTTTCTCTCAGATGGGACGGTTCCCTGCCGCAGTCTCATAAGGTTGCCTCATTTTAGCAGCTAGTCATTAGTTTTATTACTCACTTCATAGTTTGGGGAAACTGCAAATTTACTGCTCATTACACCTCCTGGTAGAGTGTATGTTTTAAAATTCAGCACAATGTGAAAGGGAAAAAAAATACTCTGGACATTTTCACACTTGGTTTGTTTTTAAGGTCTGCAGAGTTCAGTTGTCCCTGTTCCCTCAAACCACACTGGTCTGCTTTCTGAACAGTTTAGTGTCATCCTGAGTCGTGGTCAACTTGTGTATCATTAACTCAAAAAAGGGTAGGTGTTGACCACCATGGCCTGGAAGTATGGAAACAAATCAAATGTATCTGATTTTTTTTTTTTTTTACTCTGAATTCAATTTATTTCACCATCAATTTTTAAATGTTCACAAATTCAGAATGAAAAATTAAAGCTTTAAAAATCTCTCATCATACATTTTCAAATTGCTCAAATTCAATAGGCCAAATCCAGATCCCAAAATTCAGATTCAACATCCGGGATACCAAGGACAAGCAATCGATTCTGTCTCAAATCGAACCAACTGTCCACCAACCAAGTTATTCTCAATCGGTCATGTGACAAGATGTTGAATTAATGTTGAATTTTTCATTCTGAATTTGTTAGCATTGAAAAATAACAGCAACATGAGTTATTGAAAATTTCAAGAGTAGAATTCAGAATTAAAAAAAAAAAATTCAGATACTTAATTTCAAAAATAAAAATCAGTGCTAGAAATTCACAAGCTTTTAAATGTCAGAATCTGGTGAGACAGATTTTCTTCCATAAAGAAGCCATATTGGCACCTGCCATCATTAATATGCAAGGAGGAAGGAATCAAGAAAATAATAAATACATGAGTTAACTTCGAACAGAAGGTGGAATGGAGGGTAGAGAGTTTGTAAAGAGAGCACAGACATATAGGAGGTGCAGAGGTGAACAGGAAGAGGCTGAGGTTAGTGTAGTACGTTTGTGTTGATATTTCTGGTACCTGCTGGTGGGAATACTGGAGTATTTCAGCGTCATGGTGCGATGTTTCTTCTGAGATGTGTTTGTGTTGATGGAAACGGTGAAGTGTTCCATGACTTCAGGGAACACGCACCGAGTTTTGGGAACCTTCAGTTCATCTTACTCATGTTGGCAACAAACCCCACATCTCCACCGTCTCTCACCGGCTCTTCCTCACAGCCTTTCTCCAGTTTGAGCTCAGTACAGATTGAATAAGAGAAATCACAGAGGCATAAAGGTTTCCATCTGGAATGACCTCATCGGGGCACTTCATGAGGGAATGTCTGAAATACGTCGGCGCATTCAGCAAGATGTGATGTGGCTGCGGGGCTACCAGCAGCTCAGCAGCTCCTTGTTATCGCCTGAGGTTGTATTTTATGTTTCATATGCGTCTGTATATCAGGCGGCACGCTCAGGCGTAGCATCGAGATTCACAGAGACCCTTCACTGCACTCTGTGTGCAGGCTGGGCAGAACTTGGAAATGTTCTTAAAGAAGTAAAGCGGTGCATGTTTTCCTACATGTTTTTTGCATCGTAACAGCGAATCATTTTGACCTCGAAATAAACCATAGTACTGATTATTAACTGTGTTTTTCTTATCTATCTCCCAGGTGTTATCCTACTGCTTCTGCCTTACATCAGCACTCGAGGAAAATGAGCTTAAAGAAACTGGAAACTTGCTTGGAGCCGAAAATCCAACTGATGGTATTTGTTCTTTATGAAACTTTAGTTTTTAGTGATAGTGATTTCCTTAAATTAATGTGCAGCATACTTCAAAAGAAAGCATAAAAATGAAGATCAGCAATTACCCCAAATCACCCCAAAATTTAAATTCTTTACTTGTTCACTTTTTCGGTGATTCTCTCTGTCTTCTGTTAGTCACAATACAGATTCACTGTGCGATACAGACAAAAATGGGGAAGGAGAGGGAGGAGGGTAATAAGAGCACAGATTTAGATGAATCCAGCTCTGGGAGAACATATGACGTTTTCAGGCCAAGTGCAGACACCCAGAGACGTCTCCCCACATCAGCCTGTAATGATCGGATCAGACACTGGTGACAGACAGACGGACGGACAGACGGACGGCAGGAGGCTGCGGCTGACACGAAAGTCAAAGATGGCATTTTTCATGTGGTTTCACGGCGTGTGTTTTTTCTGTGGCGCCTCTCGTCCTTTATTTTTCATTAATGAATCTTTTCACTTCGCTTTTTTTTATGCCTCTCTTTGTCATCCTCCATTTCCTCTGCTCCCCTCTCCGTACACACATAAACCCAATGTTTTTCAGTTTCTTCTCTTTCTATTGATATATCTTCAAGCTCGCTTTCACTTCTCTTTAGTAGCTGAATTCCTTTTCTGTCTCACTGTTCATTTTCTCACAGCCTTTGTTCTCCATTTCCCTCCTCTACAGCTCCAGCAGTATTTCTTCACCTCTTCCCTCGAGGTCCTCTAACTGGCTCTCTCTATTCCTTACAGTTTTCTCCCCCCCCTCCCCTTTATTTTCCTTCTCCCTCTCTCTGCTTCTCTATGTTATCAATAGACATTAGTTTAAAGTGTTTGATGCCAGTCGGTGGTGTCAGTAATAGATTAAAACAGAGAGGAGTACAGCACAGAGAGCTATTGATCTGTGGACTGTAGTCAGATCTGCTCAGGTCAGCATTCAGCATCTCATTCATTCAGTGCTGTAAGCGTGTGTATGTGCGTTTTAGTGTGTGTGTGTGTGTGTGTGTGTTTCAGATTTGCTCGTAAAACAATAAGAATATTTACAAATATTGATATACCAGTATTGATGATAACCATGATAATTAAAACATGAAAAATATTCCATTTATTTATATTGATGTTAATAATACACATATGATAATATCATGGTGGCAGGTCACCAGTTCATCTGTTTGCCTTCTCACTATCCATCAAAGTCAAATATTAATTTGAATCTTAGCAACATCATTTTTCTGTCAATTTCTTTTAATAGATATCGTGGTAATATCGTTATCATGAATTCTTCTGGCCATGATAATCGTGTTGTGGAAATCTGATATTATGACAGTGCTAACTCAAAGTTATCCCCTGAAAATTAGAATATTACATTACAAAACTTTTGTTTAACTAAATTTACTGATTAGCGACACCAAAGATTAAGATTTTCATCAGATTAAGACCAAGAATGTAATAAATTCTCATTATAAAAAGGGATTATAAATATAATTTGTCTTTCGTCAACATGTCTTCAGGTTAAGGCCTGGTTTAGGTTAGGATACAGGTTAGGACTGTATAAATATATTCAATCAGATATAAAAACATACACGTATTTGCCCTGTTCTCATTTTTATTATTTTTTTTTGTGTGTTTTTCTCCTTCTCTGTCAATGACCTTTTTTTTTTTCTTCTCCCCTCAATTCAATAGAAATCTACACTCTCTCTTCAAACTGTATTGATAAACCTTTGCGGAAAAAAATGTTTGTTGGTAAGTGCTTGGTCCGCATGTAAGAGATATTGATCTCCCTCTGAGCAAAATCCAACCCTGTCTCCAAGAATTTTAATTTCTAGACAACTGAACTGCAACAGCAAATACGACTGGTAGGAAACGTGACAAGTGTTCGCTCTGGTGACACAGAGAACAGGTGAATAAAGCAAGTTTATACAGACAGTCAAAATGCTATATCACACTCAGCTCCACGCCATTATCTTACATGAGTCCAAATTCCTGCTTTTGTCAGCCCTCATTTCTGCTGGAGCTGAGCCTGGTTTACGCTTACGGAGAGTGACAAGGTCATATCCTATTCGCCAAATATACATACAGTTCAGAAAAGTACTAAATTTACAGTGATTACACTCACATTAAGAATAATAATTATTATTATTATTGTTATTATCATTATCAGTTCCTCTTTTCAGCTTTAGGAAGAAGGTGCAACAACAGGTCTGAGGGGAAGTTCTTTGATCAGTGGGTGTGAAAAAAACCAAAAATCTCATTCAGTTGTATCGTCAGTGTTTCAGTGAGAGAAGTCTGCAGAGGCTGGTGCAGAATTGGGGGAAGACAGTCACAGGAAAGATACAGGATGGGAGGGTTTTTTTTAATTTTTTTTTTATGGCTGCCACTACGGCGTAAACAGTGTGGGAGTATATGAGCACTGCAGCTATACCAGGTCACATGTAGCTAGAAGGTTAGGGAGGAGAGAGGTGTCGGTGTCTTGTGGGTAAGGGAATAAAGTAAAAAGACTACGAGGATAATAGAGAAAGCTATAGGAAAGCAGGAGTCTGTAGCCTGAAGCAGTTCTGCTTTTATGAAAAAAAAAAAGGATCAATGTCCTTTCCTCTCCTCCTGCTTTCTGTTTATTGCCTTATCTTCATGTGTTTTATCTACAGAGCTGTGCTGTGTCCATCTCTCTTCCCTGTTCCTCCACTTCTCTCTCATCACTTTTGCTTGTGTGTCTGTCTCTGTGTGTCTCTGTCAATACCTGGAAGGAAACTGTCCCAGGTGCTGAGATGAGAGAACAAAACAAAATGTCAAGTTACTTCACCTGTGGCCACTGTGGTGGAGAGTGCGGGCATCCATTCAATAGATGCCCACGCTCTCCATCCTTTCTCTGAACCCCTGCCGCTATTCCACCGAAGGTAAACCTGCGGCCTGAATTTTGAATTCATCCAGGCAGATTAGACTGAGCACTGTGCTCTTTTCAGCTCCGACGTGCTTGAAATACTGGACGTACAATTCCTCAGATTTATCCTTAGAAGCTGCCAGGTATCACTGCTCTTCCACACATTAACTGACTAAATCAGTCCAAGTCGTCTAGTACTATGGCAGCGAGTATGCAGGGGTGTGCTAGATGAAGCCCCGCTTCAGTTTGTGTAGTGACCTATGAGAAAAACAAGGCCTCACATTGCATGGGACACGTCATCGGTTCGTTTTGAGTGCTGAAACAGAGTTTATCAGAGTTGTTGTAGCTACAGAAGTAGCAGTAGTAGCAGTAGGCCGAGGTAGTAGGAGAAGTGGGATTGGGAACACCTTCTTCTTGTCAGGCATTAAAGGTGATGGTGGATGACAAGTACAAAGAGGCCAAGCAAAAGGCCAGATACCTGCTTCAGAAGGCGTTGACTTCAGATAAGTGGACATCAATGAATATGGAAGCCTACCTAACCAAAAACTGCTGCTTTATACACGAGAAGGACAAACTGGCCACTGTTTTGCTTGGAGTGGAACATTTCCCTTCAAGTCACACAGCTGACAATTTGGCACAGGTGACAAGTACACCAATAGAGGAGTGGGAAATTACAGACATCAAATATGAATGCATATGCTATGGCTTCACAAATCAGGCATGCAATATGCATAACTCGTGATCTTCATTTGATCGTTTGATCGGAAGTCCCTGCCCTCAACGACATACACACAAAAGCCAGAAAGACTGCCACATATTTTAGCACAACAGGAAAAAGAAAGAGTGGATGAGGTACAGGTGCAGATGGGGAGACAGACGCTGAAGCAGATAACTGAGGTAGACACACGTTGGAACAGCATGCTCCTCAGGCCCTGGCAACCCTGAAGACAAACATATCCCCACTGACTTCTCGTGAATATGAGGCGACCGAGGAAAGTCACATGTGCCAGGCCCATTTCACCAGACTACAGTGCTTCAGCATCTAAAATGAAGATGCTGCATCATGCCATACTGGCTACGTCAGAGCGTCTACATAATGATATAGCAACGCATCTGACTGACAACCTCGGAAACGTGGCCAACACTGAGTCCCTGAGTGTAAGGCCACTGGCCACTATGCTGTAACAAAAGGTCCAAAAGCGTTGGGTTCCTCTGCCACAACAAGGCACACGAGGCAGTGCGACGTCTAAAAGCCAAACGCTCTGCTGTAATAAGGAACTCTGAGGGTTTGCCAGGTCCATCAGAAGCAGCTGAAGTTTTTGGTTCTTTGAATTTCTGTTGTCATATTACTGCTGGTAAACAACCTGCAATGTTAAGTGTGATCAGTGCTAAAAAAAAAAAAGTAATTTTAAATACTTTAGGTGAACTGTGGCATCAGAGGAGAAGACGCTCAAATACAACAGCAGGTGCAGTGATTGAAGTGAAGCGTTACCTGGCTGAAAATAACATAAGTGAGGATCCACTCAAGTACTTGCTCGAGTACTGGTTTATCTGTGACCAAAGGCAGTGGAAGTAAATCAACTTTAACTTGAATTTGGAAAGAAATGTAATAAATGGAATTGTATTGATCTTTTAAGTGAAGCTTTATCTTTCCTTCCCCTTAATGCAGGACAATAATCAATACACCTTCCAGCTAAATTCATCTTGTCACATGGTATAGCTGTTTTTAAAATCAGACAGATCGAGGTTGAGGTTGTTTATTTTTAGATCAGCTGATTATCAAACTAAGGTCTAAAAAAACAAAACAACAAAGAGGATATTCTCATTGAGGATCATCTTACTTTATTCCCTAATCATCTGTTTCATATAACTTTAAGGGTCACAGATATGTATTTTATATTACGTGAATTATACTATTATACAAGTTTCAAACCGTCCTATTAAAAGAACAGAACAAAAATATTCACAGACCAGAGACCATTAATGAGAAGAAGTAACAAAGGAAAGAAATGGAGTAAAGACGAAGAAACCTTTGAAGGAGGAAGGAGGGAGAGACAGGCTGCAGTAATTGCTGAGAGTCTGCAAATATTAAATAAAAAAAAACCCCAAAACAAAACAAAAAGAAGAGTGCAGAAATACTCCAAATGAAGCCAAACCACTTCTATATCTGTGACCTTCATCACAACTGTCCAGTGGCATTACAAGCTATAGTAAATGTTCTCTTTTCACACGTGTGACTTGTTTGTCTGTTTGTTTGTTTGTTTGTCTGTTTGTTTGTTTGTTTTTGTTTAGCTGGGATGCATTAAGAGACAGCAGTGTGTTGTGACAGGGGTCTTGCGTCCTGCCGGCGTCCTTCAGCAAGAGACTAAGTCCCCATCGTTCTGTCGTGATTCACACTTGTTTACTGCAAGTGAACTGATACAAACCTCAACCTCGTCCAAGTCAATGAGGAAACTGCATTGACTGAACAGCCAACAGGCCATGTTTGTTTTGTAGATTAGACTGGAGAGGAATTTTCAGGAAATAACTGCTACTGGAAACTACAGTTTGACCTTCAGTTTATTGGGATTTTTATTAAAAACCTGCGATTTAATGAGGCAAAGACAGTTATTAGTTTTCTATGTCTTAAGATGTCATAATATACATGATTAAATTTCAGCTGTCATTTTGGGGGGTTCGATTTTTATAAAGTGCAAACCAGGGTTAAAACCAAGTAACTGGACACACACACACACACACACACACACACACACACACACACACACACACACACACACACACACACACTATGAGGAGAATAAACTCAGACACAGCTTCAGAAATATACAGCTCTCTCATGATTACACTGAGATCAGGAAGTTCATGTCCTTGGCAAATGTTATAAGGTTATGACACAAGTTGTGTGTGTGTGTGTGTGTGTGTGTGTATGTTTCCATTCTTCACCATTGTCTCAGTCTGTGTCCCTTTATCTGTTTGATGACTCAGCGTCACAGACACTAGATTAGATAGCTCCCACACCCCCTTATTGCTCCCTCTGTCTTTCCATCCCTCTCTCTCTTGTTTTTTAAGCAGAATTGCAGAGCTGTTATTTTATCTGTTGCTGCTGGTTAAAATCTGTTTTTGATGAACAGTGAAATATTGCCTTACAATTACAATTTTCCATGTCTCTCTCTCATGTGATTTGTATCTCAAGCTACAAAATGTTATGTTGCTGATGATGGATTCAAACATTATCTGTCAGTTACTCCGGAGCATTTCTGTTTTCTGTGAATACTTTAAAAGGTTAAGAAAATCTAAATCACAAGAACTTATTCTCAACCATTTATAATTTAGAGTTTTGGTCTTTGAGTGACCCCGAAAAGGAATTTCAAATGAGTGGAAAAAATACTCTCAGCTCCTCCCACTGCCGCTACGAGCCATCAGCACAGAGGTGAAGGGTCAGAGCCGCGGCGCCCTGACGACATTCATGTGACCGTCCAAAGATCATGTCCAAGAACAGTGCCAGGAGAAGATGAGAAACAAGGTGGAGCTGACTTTTTTATTACAGGACAATTACACCAGGTTGATATAAGGTGTGGTGACATTTTTAGTGCTGTGTCAATGTCACCTCAAGACTGTTAAACATTCCCACTATGAGAGTCATTTATGGAACAAAATTAAAAAAAAAGAAAGTTACAGATCAGATGTTTTGGCTGAACTTGGACAACATGTGATCAAGAGCTGCACCTGAAGCTTTTAACAAAATCATTAAAGCGCTCGTCAAAGCAGAGCTGCAGGGAACAGCGTGTGTTTGAGTGTGTGTTAAAGACAGACTTAATAATCAGTGTGTATGCCAAGATGTTGTTTTCATGTTCCGCCAGATCTGAAAAGGCTGGATGCCACTTCTGTTTGTTTCCTCGTGTCGCCAGAACGGTTGTGGCTCAGTTTGCTTCCAGCTGATAACAAACCAACAGCCGCACCTGGGGCGAGACTTTAAGTTAGGAAAGTGAGAGAGAAATTGCTGTCATAGTGAACATACTCAGGAAGGTTTGTTCTCAAACAGAGCTCTGACCTCTGAGGTCATGCATAGAGCCTTAAAAAGCTACAAGAGACGCCTAGTAAGTAAGATTTAATCTCCAAGTGTTGACAGTTCACACACACAAAGAGGCCGGCAGGGGCTCTGAAGTGAATCGTGAGCTCACACTCACGCTGAGTACGATGACACAGGTCCTCTATCCTTCACAGTGCACGTTTGTGAGCTTGAACACTTAAGAGCACACACAAACACACATCCCAGGGCATGTTATCCACACCTCTTTCTCGCAACACGGGAACTCTGGATGTGCGTGAAATGCAGCAGAGCTGAGGCATCAACAAGTTCACCATGTGACAGACATGAAAGCCGACCTGTCAGGGAGAGGTGAATGGATTCATCTTTAACACAGTGTCACAGCTTGTGTGTGTGTCTCACCCCCGTTTTCTCTGTTGAACAGTTTTCCCAAAGCCACTTACCCTTTTTTTTTAAAGCAAAAGTCAATTTTAATATTAATGCATAATTAATAAATGTATTTCTGTGAGAAATGGTTTGAACGGTGAATCCTCCCACCTTAGCCGAGATTTAAATCTCCCATGACACCTGCTCTGTGCAGTGGCATCTCCTGCCGACTTCACATGAGGTCTTATTCACAGAGTAGGGGATTCTTATTTTAGCATTTAATTGATAAATTAAGGAAAAACTAGAAATACGGCCTCGTGGTTGTTTGCCTCCGCCAACCAGCCAAGTTGCAGGAAATAGGGTCAGTATCTCCCCTTCCACAGTCACAGTGTCAAATAATGGCCGGCAGAACATTATGATGTCACAGTGAAGTTGTCCTTTGACCTTTTGGATATAAAATGCCATAACTTCATTTTATCCTTATACACATTAGCATATTAATTCGTGATTCGTGGCCAAAAACATGTTTTGTGAGGTCGCAGTGACCTTGACATTTGACCTTTGACCAGCAAATTCTAATCAGTTCATCCTGCAGTCCAAGTCAAGGTCAATGCCAAATCTAAACAAATTCCCTCAATGTGCTCTTGAGATATCGCATTCAAGAACCATCAATTGCTGCAGCTCTATCGGGGACACTCATCTGGCTGTACTGCCCCTCGCCCACCCGCTCTGTGTTTGTCAACTCGCTCACTGTGGTAGTCTGAGGTGAGATCAAACACATTATGTGTGGGATAAAATCACAGTCATCTTAGTGAAGCATGGGACAGAGCGTGGCTGGGATACCTGCGCTGAGTGAGAACTATAAAACAGCCTCACTGTGTCTGTTTGCTCTCATTCCTCCCCTTCATTACAACTGATGCAAGCGCCCAAAATATCTATGTCTTGCTGTGTCGGAGTATTTTCTCTTCCCCGACACAATAAGCAGCGCTAACCACAAACACATTGCTTTTTCTCTGCTGCACAGTAGCAGCTGCCTGTTGTTTTGACAATGGAATCCAGCAACAGGAAATGTTCATTGAGCATTAGCAGCTCACGCTCCAGTATTAACAGCTCCACTGGAAAAGTGACCACAATAAACAATTACACTCCTCGTAAATAAAAGTGGCAGGACGTTCTACTCCGGGCTTGAAGCTTTTTCAGCGTCTCCACATTGATCCGTCTCGGCGACCTGACGTTACTGAAACTGGAGAGCGGCGCGTCTGTGGCCTCCAGTGAGCTGCTGCAGCTCGACTTGGCCTCGGTGCTGAGTCTCACATCTCATGTCTGGATCTCACACGTGCAGCACGGGGGGGGGGGGCGGCGATGACTGAACCAGCTGACCTGTAAGCTAGTTTTAGCTCAGTATACACCAATTTAGTTTTCTCATCCAGTGAGTTTTAAAATCCTGGACATGGAAATGTGTTGAAGTCAGGACATATGAAGAATGATTTGAGTCCTAGGGCCATGAGGAGTTAAATCATCTGGTTTAAGGTAAGACAGCTCAGTCTATTAGAGCTCATCACATAAAAAAAAAAAAATTAATTTAAAATGTAAAATGTCATGGAACACGAGTCATTATTGCCCTTTCTGTGTTTCAGTGTCTGTCGATGACTCTTCTTCTTTAGTGGTCCGCTGTACCAGTAAATGAGTGTGATTTAATTATCCTGCTTCATGGTTTGTACTGAACACAGCGAGAGACGCTTCAACATGTCACACTGCTGTGAGGGGGATGTCAGCCTGAGCTCTTTGTGTGAGATGCATGTTATTGAGCCCAGCATTTTTCTCTCTTCAAGAGTGTCTGTGTGATCTGCGCGTGTGTGTGCGTGCACGTGTGCGTGCGTGCATCTCAGTTCCCAGGAGGAGGGCCTGTTGGCTGGCAGAGTTGCCCGGTTGTCGTCACTGTGCCTGGAGCAGCCTCTGGGACAATCTGGCCTCTCTGGAAGATCCTCCACTGGAGTGACATCAGAGCTCGCACGCGGGAGGAAAACCAGAGGGATGATGACGCTTTGAGAACAGCCAGAGCTGTCGAAACGAGACACGGCAGAACGATGAAAAATGGGCAAAAATCCCAGTTCGCGGCGCGTCCTGGTGGGGGGCTGGAGGCACACGAACCCAGTGGTCTGAAGACAAATCAAAATGATGAAATATATGTTAAAACAACACAGACTACAGCTCTGCTTTATTGGCTGCGCCTGTGGGAATACAATGAAGCTCCAGGACATTTCCTTATGAGAGAAAACCACTTGATTGTCACTCAAATTGGTAGCTACAGGTGCCCTTGAAGGTGCTCTCTGTGCAGCTAGTTGTATTCACCTACAGCTCACACCTGTTGCATCCATCACAACCTTATCTATTACAACAATAATGAAAAACTTCCCAGGTTTTACGCCTGTATTCAAAGAAACAACCATGCACTAGTGGATAGGCATCATTTCCACTATAAACAAACCGATGGACCAGCAGCACCATTTAATCCACAAGATTAGTGATGTGTTCTGGCATGTTAGAGCACCTACTTGCCTGTTGTATCTATTAATGAGTGTCTGCTCTTTAGGTGTGGGCTGGAAATATGAGTGTTATTCTTCACTGGAGATGTCACACACACGTATACACATTAAGCCTGTGATAAAAGGAATATGATATCCAGTTCCAGTCAATATGACCAAGACCTCTGGGAAATAACCGGCCTCATAAAAGCCATCTGTTTGTGCTTCCAGTCACCCGCAGATTAATGAGATGTGGTAAAATGGCTCATCATTATTGTCTCATTACCAGCTTGACTCAACTTGAGTAGGAGGCGGTTTGAAAAGTTCAGTACCTACAGCTTCCTGAAACGTTGTAGTTCTGAAGATGACATCATAATTACCTTAAAGACATTAAGTTATCTTCTGATTGTAAAATCTCTGTGTGATCATGTGCAAAGTCAGACCCCATCTCACAAGCTCAGTTTATGCCAGAAAAACAACCACCAGAACTGAACGATTCAACTATTAAAAGACTCAGAACATCTCTTGAATCTAGAATCTCTGAATAAGTGATTCATTCTCTCAAGTACAGCAGAAGGAAAAGTTATCTGACTGACATGATGTGCACCACAGATGGTCTTCCTCAGGTAAAGAAGTGAACATACACCTCTATTTATGTCAGATTGAGATGAACATTCAGCTGCTGAACCTTTCCAGACCGCGAAATGAACATTGTGAGGTCACACTTTAAATTGATCTTGACCTTGAACAAGCCACAAGGTGTCGAATGTTCAGCACAAGCAGGTAAAGAATAGAAACCATATGGTGAACTCCTCTCCTTACGTTTCTGTTTAAGCGATTCCAGCCCAGACAACTATTGCAGTCATCAAAGTTTTGCTGAGAGATGTCTGACTGTAGGATACTTACTGTATGTCTTAATCATAATTTGTTCTCTCCTCAGATGACAGAAATCCCAGGTTTCCATCCGTAGTTAACTGAATTATATTATTTTTCAGGTATAACAGATAATTTAACAGCAGCAACAACTGTTTTTGAAATTAAAACATGTCTGCAGGTAAGAAAACAAAACAAACTTTTATGGCAGCCTCAGAAGCTCAGACTTTATGTCTTGGGACTTAATTTTGTATCTGCCAGAAGTCAGCGTCTACTGAAGCCTTCTTACTGGCTGGGAATGTAGAGAATTCACTTCAGGTGCAACCGAGGACAAGAGCTACCAGACAGCAAATGGGAGGCTTTAATAACTCGGATATCCTGTAGGTTGCATCACTGTCGTCTTCAATCGGATAAAACTCTCATACTCTCAACCCACTCAGGTGTTTCAAGTCTACTGTGTGAAAGGTGAGAGTCCATGCTTGACTTACATCTCCCTTTATCTAATGCTCACATCTTGAATCTTTTCACGCTTAAAAAAAAAGAAAAAGAGGACGGATCAATCACTCTTTGTCATACACTGAAACCACAAGATGAGCCGAAGACACAGGCGAGGGTGTCCAGGAATCAAGGGCTCTTACTGGCTAAGTTGGGTACACAGGTAGTCAATTCAGTCAAGAAAAACAAATGCAAAAGGAGAAGGCTGAGGCGCGGTCAGACACTGAACTGACGTCATAACATTAGGAAACGACTGCACTAGGAAAATGAGGCTGGTAGGATCGACACAAAGGACGAAGACAAACTGGCAACAGAGGAAGGGAGAACACGGACTAGATACACTAGGAGAGGGGAGACAATGGGACACAGGTGCAACACATTAGGGCGGGGCAGACAATCACAGTGGCGGGAAACAGACAAGGGCGGGTGAATCTGCAACGAGAGGAGAGTTAATGTATAAAAAAGACAAGACATAACCGAACACGACCTGAGATCACGAGGTTGCTACTGTGTGTAGTTGCAGTGTTGCTCTTTTGGTATTTTTCTGACAGAAAATACATTAAGTTGGTATAATTTTTTTTATATATATTTTAAATTTGATCTATTCTTATATATTTATATATTTTTAAATGCTATTGTGTATATACTCTTTGATTCAGAGCTTTTCTCAGGGCGGTGCTGAGAGAAACCCTGTGAACATCCCATTCCTTCCCAGTTGCAGTTGCTCTTGCTGCTGATTTGCAAATAAATTGAATCCTTTCCTCCTACACAACGCGACGCAGAGTTAGACCCGCTACACAATGGCAGGGAAGGAAAAATCAATTGCGTGCAACGATTTCTGCTCGTTGTTTCAGTTGTTTGAGGGATGGAAGTTGTAATATTGGGGCAATCTTCTGCCATCAATGCTCTGATTTGCAGATGGCAGTCTGCATATTTGAATGTGTCACTTGCTGAACAGTAACATAATTTATGTTTACATATTTTTCCTTCCACTTGATTCATGCATTTCTCAGTTCAGTACACAATGATCCAGTTTACTGCCATAAGTCGGACTGTATCTATGACAGCTGCGTGGTCGTGTCACTGAGGTTTGGAGAAGACATTTCTGTTTCAGAGCACATAATTTCCCCTAGTATATAAAAAACACAGTGTACACACACAGAGAATCAACACTGTATTTGAATAAGCTTTTCTGCCGACATCTCTTATGCTGTGGAGGTAACAGGTGGTTTTCTCATAGCCTAACCTCTGACCTTGAGTCTATTTCTCTCTCTAGCTCGACCTCCTTGACTCAATTTGCCGCAGCTTTTCCTCATTCTTTCCATCTCTCAGTCTATCGCTCTGTGCTGTATCGTCTTCAGCATTGACCCTGATCTTCCTCTAGACGCAAGCCTGTTGTTCCTGAGTGTGTGGGTGTCACAACTCCGCGGTGCACATTTGACCTGCCAGCCTTATACAGTGGAAGTGATGATGGGAAGAGGAGAAAGGGATAAAGGTGAAGCAGAGGGAGGGTGGCATGCAACGAGGAAATGTGTGAGGAGGGGAAGGTGAGAGGGATGATGTCATAAAGAAATGGAAAAAAGTGATTGGCTAAGTTGAGAGAAGTTCCAGGAGAAAGAGAAAACATAGAAGTTTATTGTTGCTATTGTCACTTAGTCATCGTCAGTGATTTTCATTGAAAACAACAGCGTCTATTTAAATGACCAGAAATTGGATGAAAGTGTGATGAAGGAGAAACAGGTACGAGAGAGCGGGATGAAGGGAGGAGATTAAGATCTGCATGTCAGACAGACAAGGAAAAGGATTTGCTGTGGGAAATCTTACACCGATTCTCCGAGCCATCGCAAGACCACACACACACGCACAGAGAGAGAGAGAGAGAGGGTGAGGGCGAGAGATAGGAGAGAGAGTCTACAATGACATGATGTCAGCCCAAGGCCACAGCCCATATTTACGAAGCTTCAGCTGCAGAGTTGGAGTGTAGGGGCATGTGTGTATGCGTGTGTATCCATGGTGATAGCACATATCAGCTTTCACATACTGCACAGGGGAAAAAGGCTGTCATTTTTGACACATTCAAATGCAGATGCATGTCTGCACTTGCATCAGACATGCACACACGCACACACACACACACACACACACACACACACACAGCTGACTACTTTCGCTTGTCACAGTCGTAAGCAGAGGAGCTGCTCTCTCTCACACACACACACACACACACACACGCTACAGATTGCATGACATTTGCGTTAACATGGTGTCAAACTATGTGTGTGCATGGTGTGAAGAGGCTTTCATGTTTTCTCATACCATGTCACCGTATAGAGTGAAAACCACCCTGACAACGCACAATGATGATGATTAGGTTAGAGTGGAGAGCTAGACACACACACACACACACACACACACACACACACTCAAACATTCATACTTACTCCCACACGTAAAGCATACGCCTCATCCCTCAAACACTGACATGATATAACACTTCCACACACAGATTTGCGTGCAGAGGTCATGACACGTCACACTGAGATGACAGCTGATGCTCCAGAGGTTTTAATGCAGATGTAGATTTGCAGGCAGCCAGTGTTTTCTCGCAGCATATCTTGATATGGTGAGTGGGAGCACAGCGCTGCCAATGCCCAGTCTGTAACACGTTGACATCAGGGAATATTAACTGCAAACACTATATTTAGCACTTTAGCATGCTAAATAAACGTCACTGTGGAACAAAAGGGAAAGCAAGGAGATCACCTCTGGGGAACTTGAATATCTATCAAATTATCTGCCAATCCATCAAGTAGCTATTCAAGTGTCCATTTTAATGGACGTACAAAAACCTTTATGAAAAGTCAAGTGAAGTAATTAGGATTCATCCTCTGGGATCCATTGTCTGTTCAAAAAATGTCATGGTCTACCCAAAAGTTATTAAGATATTCCAGTCTAATGCAAAGTGTTGGACCGACCAACGCCTACATCCTGGCTTTGAAAGAGTAAAGAAATATCAAACAAGATCTACATGAGGTAAATGTGTGTTTACAACACAATGAATAAGATAAACTCTGCGGAGGTTGTGGATGATTTAGGGAATAATAATCTCCTCTGTACACAAGAAACTACAGAATGAAGTGCCACAACAAAACTCAAGGCCATTCACCTTTAATACAGGCCGGCAGTGGATGCAGAGGAGAATAAGTGCATTGTGACCACTTCTTCCAAACACTGAAAGTGACGGCCAGTTGATGAAACTCTTTCACAGGAGGAATTTAATATCAAGAAACAAATATTTGACGGAGCAAAGGCCACACACAAAGATTTCTCAGACAACACGGGCGGACTGACCTCACAATATCCAAAATGGGACTTATTCAGTAGCAGAGGGGGTTTGCACTGATGAGGTCAGTGTGCTGCACAACCACATTACCTCCCACACAGCCAGACAAGCAATCAGCCCTTTAGTCACTTTAACCTAAGGCTTTTAGTTGTAGAAATCCAGCAGCAAAATACTGAACAGTCTCCTGCCCCACAGCGGTTCTTCACAGACAATTGGGACTTTATTAATTGAAAAACACTGATTTAACAGATGGTAACAGTTTAAGTTAGTTCTGAACTTAAATTGTCCTATTCCAGATAAACACACAGACTTATGTTACTTATTAAAAAGAAAATGTGGAATATTGTTCAAATATAATGTTCAAAATAAATGTTGAAATTCAAAAGGCTTTGTAATGTTTGTTTCATCATTGGTTGAACTCAAGGTCTTTCAGATTTCGGATTGAAAATATAAATGTTCCTGTTTAAAATGTATGAGTACATTATCAGCATCATAATCAGGAGTAGTAGTGTAATCTCTGCTCTGTGGCCCAGTGCAGTTCAAACCAGGCTCAGCTGTTTCTACATTTAACTGTACTATCAATCATCTTATTCCCTTCGGTCTGTGTCTTTACCTCCGCCCATCTGTAAAACAGAAAGAGTACAAACATTCATGCTGTTGACTTTGGTGTCGTCTGCTAACCATAATGGATTGGTAATGTGTGTACATTTTGTTTTTAATGGCTGCCAACAACTGGAACAAGAGAAGATAATACTCAAAGGGTAAATATGAATATAACCTATGTAGACAATGAATAAACGTTTTTTCCTCCCTTCTTTCCCCACGTCTGTGTGAACGCGTACTGTGTAATCTTCAGTCTTACTCACAGTGGATTAGTTAGGCCAAGGTTAACTGATACAACTGTAACATTAACCCTGCAAAGTGGAAAGCTAATGCTGCTCCTCAGGAGAGTGAAGCCAGCCTCAGGCTAAAGTCAGGGTTAGTCAACTTTACTCTGACAGGCTAAGAAGTCAGTCTGCCAGGGGCCAAGAGATTTTCAGAATAAAGTGCCTTAGGGTGATAGTCTGTTGGCCAGTAATGGAGAAAGTGATGTGTTTCATATATTTCAACATTATTGAACTGATCCATACAATAGTAAAGTCATACAATAGTAAAGAGGTTTGTGGTGCTATTTGTGAAACACATTTTGTCCACACGCGTGTGTGTGGATTAGGTCGGCCATTAAATACAGAAAATATGTAGACACACAAGAAAAGATAAAGGCACAGTCTCCTGGGATGTATATAGCTCAATGGTATAGCAAGACTAATGCTAATAAGATGTTCATCCATTAGAGACAACAGCACACACAATGGTGTCAAATGCAGATATGTGCTGAACATGTGTGTGTACCGTGTGTCATGGTGATATCTTCAGTAAATGCTCTGTGTGTGTTTTTGATGTGTGTTTCTTGTGTGTGTGTGTGTGTGTGTGTGTGTGTGTGTGTGTGTGTGTGTGTGTGTGTGTGTGTGTGTGTGTGTTTTTCAAAGACGCAGACAGGCTGTTGAGTGTTTCCGTGTGATGTATGAGAGGGAGACTGACTCTGTCAGCTGTGACAATGAATGCACGTTTGTGCTCTCAGTCTTTGCCTCCGTGCATAAAGTGAACAACACAACCGGCTGCTGTGATCTATGTGTTTCGCGGCGTGGATGTGGCGCATACGTTGCATAATGGGCAAAGCATTTTACATTAAGTACACAGCAAAACAGCCTAGTGTGATCTGTATGTATATGTGCATGTGCACTGAGTGTAACATTTATTGACATTGCGTATCGCTGTATAATTTGATTTGTACCGACTGCGTGTGTGTCCTTTCATTCCGTTTGTTTGGAGGCAATCGGGTAAAAAGACTTGCCACTTGGGTCTCACATGATAAGTGTGTTTGTGTGTCCGAAGCATGCTTCATGCTGAGTCAGTAGAAAGAGGCTAAGCAGGGCATGCTTAGAAAACATTAAATAATCAGACACCCACAGATGAACATTATGGAGGAGTTTTTGTTGAGATTATGAGATTTTAAAAATGCTTTCTCCATCTGCCACATTTACCTCTGCTTAATTCAGCACTGCTCATGTGACATTAGTTACATTTAATGCCGTCTGAGAGCAGAGCTGGTGGAGATTTAGACTTAGAACCAGTTGGGGGGCATCAAACTGTTTTCTTCTGCCTTCATCATCTCTTACTCCCTAAATCCTGGGATAGAAGTAAGATTAGGAAAGTAGTCTTCGGGGCAGTCAGACAGAGTTGGAAAAAGGTCACATAATCCCAGCCTAAGCCTTTTCTAACTTTTCTGCCTATATGAAGAGATGAGGGAGAATGCGTGTCTGAAAGAGAAACTGTAAAAAATAAAGAAGCAGCCTGTGTCTGTTGGAGTACAGCAGGGAGCTAAAGGGGTGGTTTGATTTTACAGTAATACATTTTTCAGACGTAATTGCATGTTGAGTCATGATTGACACACAAAAAAAGGCACATCTCTGCTCTCTCTCCCCAGCTAAGAAAAAAAAAAATAAAAAAAATCACATAGCATTTTTTTCCTATTATATCTTCCCCTTTGGTAAACGCTGCTGGTAACCAGATACAGACGTCAAATTAAAAGCAGCTTTACTACAATAAACTGTAAATCACTGTGTGGATTAAGATTCTTGGTCGTCCAACTCAGGATATATTCAAGTACGGACTCAGACCATTCACCAAGGAGGATTCATCAGAAGAACTAAAATGCCTGATTAACTGATGAAGCCTCTTTGACAAGCAGAGAATTGTCTTTAAGATGCAAAAGCTGGTTGACAGTCCTCCAACCTGAGCAACCTGAGCAACCTGAGCAACCTGAGCAACCTGAGCAACCTGAGCAACCATGGGTCCTTTTTTTTCAACCCTCTGATACGAGCCTTTGGAGCGTCCCCTGAAATAACACCTGTAAAACAACAGGTGTACTGGATCTTGGTTTGGGTTAAAATAAGTACTCCCTCAACACTAGACGATCTTTATACTACGTCACCGGACTTTTCCCTTTGCTCCTGTCATAATTACTACGACCGCTAGATGTCGACTAACAAAAAAATGTATGCATCTCTTACAGGACAGCCGCCAGCAGCATACACATTTGCCTTTGACTTATTCCTTCAGGATCTTCCGTCTATCTTTCTTATGATCTTCTAGTTCAATTCACTCCCCCGGCAAGAATGAAGTGCATGGCAGGGCACCGCTTCAGAGAGACAGAGGTCCTGAGTTGTTTTGAACTGAACACTGTGATACAATCAGAGTCATTATTTTTGTGGCTTTGCTCATGTGGTAGCCATAAATTAGATTTTGAGCCCAGTTAGATGAGAAAGATTAGAAAAAATAAATAAATACACAAAAGAAAATTGCAGCCAATAGGTGGCCGGGACTGATTTAACCATGTACAGATATTTTTTATTATTTATTTACCAAACCATGATGTAGAAAGATTGGGTATTAAAAAAGTGTGAAGGAAGAAGCTTATGTTTAAGCTGTCAGAAACAGAAGGTTGTTGAGGATCATGGTGAGTCTGGCAGCATCAGGACATGAAGGCTGTGACAATGAAGTAGTGGCGCACACACACACACACACACACACACACACACACACACACACACACACACACACTTGCAGAGATTAAGCTTAAGACAGACACAAAGAGGGGAAAATACTCAAATACACAAATGCATGTGTAACCAAGAAAAGGTACGATACAAAGCACATGTGCACGGATACGCACAACTAATCTCACTGGTAACGTTCAGTCTCTGTCTCTCAGGATCTTTGCAAAAGCCAAGAACAACAGTTTTTTTGTGATATTTGACGATGACTCAGTGTTTTACAGCAGAGGGGGACATTCGGGCAGGTAGACAGTGAAGCTGAGGTCAAACTAATCACACATGCCTAAGACTGGCAATAACTTTTCTCACACAGGCATTTGTGTGGCATTTGTGATGGTGCCTTTAGTTTAGTTTTAAAGGAAACTACACTGAACAGGTTACAAAGTTGATCTATGCTATTCTAATAATGTAATTTGTAGTTTATTCTTCTGCACATTCAAGTTTCTTTAAACTATTTCCTGGAATTCCAAGTGTTGCTAGGTTTATCTTACATATACAACAATACTTAAAAGGCTAAAAAGAAGAGCTTCTTTAGCTTCTGTGATGTCACACATTTCTTTTGTTTCTCTCATCTGTTTTTATTTCACAATAATCAGCAAACACCAATGGATGAACCCACAAACATAAAAGCACACTGAGCATCTTCATATTCGCCATCACTTCCCTCCACCTAGGCACACAAAACAAAACACACACACACACACACACACACTCACACAAAATGTCAAACATTTCTGACTGAAACAGACGATGTGACAGAGACAGACATGATCAAAGTATTCAAGGATTTGACTGGATCGCTAAAAAGTGGGCGTGGCTTAGTGAGCACAAGTCTCTGGAGAGTCTCAGTGACTCAGGGGTAGTAGCTGGTTGGCTAACTCTCACACATCCCTCACTCACACGTTTGTTGTTAGATCAATAAGAAAGATCAAAGGGAAATGAATAAATTAGACCTTGATTACTTTTTCTTTTCCTTTTTTTTAAAAAGAAATGTAATAATGTTTTTGCCAAATGACATCCAAACACACACCTCTGACCCTTGGTATCACGTGTTGTTTTATATGACGACAAGCACACCTATGGTCACGATTCCACTGTCATCATGTAGAAAACTTACACTGACATAATGCTATGAAGAGGTGAAGAACACACACACGCACGCACACATGCACGCACACATGCACGCACACACACGCACACACACGCACACAATTACCTATAATACTTAGCATGAGTTCCAATGTGCACATCTGTAACACAACAAAACACTTCAGGTTGAACTTGGCTCTGGTTTTCTTTTCATATACGTTTTTCCCTCCTTTTTTTCCTTGTGTTCTTTGTGTCCTTTCCTTTCTTCTCATCTTTTCTCATCTCTGATCTTCTGCTCTGATTTCATCATTTCACCCTTGAAAATAGTGCTATCCTTACATGTATTCACTACGCTGATGAAAACACAATTGCAGCACAAGCTAATTTATTAACATCTTTTAAAAGCTCTGCACTTTTAAGGTACGTTTTTGCTCCACCGAAACATACACAATGGATGGCATTTCATGTCCAAGGCCAAGACCACTCAGCATGTGGGATGGTTTGTGTGTAGGAAGGTGTGGGAGAGGAGATATGGCAGGCGTGATGAATATCCAGGCATAAAAAAAAAAAAAAAAGAAGAAAATATTCACTCACAACCTTGGCTACTACTGCAAAGTCACAAACACATATGAATACATACAGTCCCATGTAAAAACACACAGAGTAATACACACACACACACACACACACACACACAGAAGTCAAAGGCAAAGATAAATACAGAAGTCTTGCCCTTTAATAAAAAAAATCAAACCTTGCTTTTCGTTTGCAAATGAAATGTGTAGTTTGCCTTCGCTCACGTCTCGTACGTAAGAATACACAACCATATCTCATGTTGTGTCCCTGTGCATGTTTGCATACTTCAGCATTATGCAAATGAGCAACAACACGGCCAACTGAAGTGCACATGCATTCACCCTATATGTTCATGTGTGCGGCAGCTGAACAGTAAGCTTTACTGATCTGAGGACAACAGGGAACCAGAGTGCAGCTGAACGAAAGGCTCTCTTTCTGAGGACAGAGGGTGTTGCAACACTGTACAGACTGTCCTGAGGGGAAATGTGTGATTTGTGATACTGGGCTATAGAAACATTTTTTGTACTTGACTTGACTTGTTACAGACTCTCACCAAGGGCTTGCAAAAAGCTTGCCGTTTCCAGGCAACAGCCCACACATCCAGACATCACGGCCATGCACATTGTGCAACCTCTGGAGGGCCAACACTTAAGAGCAGTGGAGCCATGATTACTGACAATGTAGGAAATGATTCTATTCATTATATATTTATTAATCCTGCTTCTTCTCTACACTCACATGTCATGGAAACAGGAGAGAGTGCATCAGGTATCACAGGTGAAAGCCACATCTAAAGAGTAAGGAATCCTTGAACCTGATACAACTGAAGCTGAACTGCACGAACCTCCTGCAAAGAAAATATTGGAGGAACTCCTTAGAGAGTGAGACCAGTCCAACAAAGCGATAGAAAAGATTTACATGTAGTGAGAAGAAGCATGTACATCTCCCTCACAACGACTGTCCACTGAAGAGGCGACAGGGAAAAATGTTCAGTCATTCACTGCCTACCCCTCTGGCAAAAAGCATACCGCACAGTTCCCGCTCCCTCCGTCCCTCTTGACTTGGACACTGAACTATCCCCGTTCTCAGCTGCTGCCTGAACATGTGCACATGCTGATTGTCTTTCTATGGCAGTTTTTAAATGGAGCCCCACAGCGAAGTGACCTGCGCTGGACAGTGGGAAGCAGAGGCAGCTAGAGAAAATGAGGGATGATATAAAAATTTGTCCCATTTTTTCCGAACAAACGTAAATTGGTTGTTATGGCAGGTGTTCTTCCAAATCCAATTTCTATACAGAATGGATATTGAGTGAATTGCTGTCCTGCTTGCTAAGTTTTTTTTTTTTAGAGATTCCTTACACCTGTGACTCCTGGCTAAGCGTGGCAAATTTTGGAGGGGTTAGTTAAGGATTTCCAGTTATGGTAGGGAGATTAAAAATTTGTTCTGATCAGTACTGGATGATGTGGGGAGAACCAGAGGGAGGGAAGAGAGAGACCTTCACTGAGTGGACACTGATTCAACTCACAATAGAAGCTGCCAAGAGAAAGATTATGGGTAATTGCTGCCCTGTAGCCATAATACACAGAGTAGCCACACTGAAGTGACACCCACACTGTCCTCTCTATATTACATGACCTTTAATAGGATTAGTGAGTCTGTGTTCTCATTCTACATTCATCTTTCTAAGACCTGCAGAGTGACGACATTTCTGCTAATTGAGAACAGCCTTCATTTGATTGAGGATTTTTAAAGGGCTCGGACAGGTTTTAGGTTACAGCAAGTTTTTTTTTTTCTTTTAACTATGTAAAGACGAGGGTTTACCATTTACTTTTGGTTTTTGGTCAGTTACACATACAAGGGTTTCCTTTACAAACCTCCTGCTCATGCCACACCTTACATTGTATATTTAACAGATTAAATACATTTCCATCAACCTGTTCATTTTTTTTTTTTAAAGGCCATAAAAGTGAAGATTTTCAAGAAAAGAAGAAGATGTTCTAGGCTTACTGAGAATATAAAATTGCAAGACCTGCATTGATATCTTCCTACAACTCAACTTTACAAAGGCTGTGAAATTAATGGACATGTGGATGGATACATGATTATCTCCTCCTGGTGTGGGAAAGGTGGAAAAGGCAACTGTTGTAATTGATCGGCACAGGTGGAGGCTCAATCTTTCAAATCAGTGATCTTCACAGTAGGAAGTAAATAAGGGCTGTTCCCTCACCAACTCTGATCTCAGTGTGAAGTGTGTGCATGCATCTTCATATGCAAGCAAACATTTCTAGGTGTCACTCTATGTATGTTATAATGTGTACCTGAATGCCCGTGTGTGTGTGTGTGTGTGTGTGTGTGTGTGTGTGGTGTGTGTGTGTGTGTGTGTGTGTGTGTGTGTGTGTGTGTGTGTGTGTGTGTGTGTGTGTGTGTGTGTGTGTGTGTGTGTCTGTGTGTGTGTATCATTCAAATAAACCGGCCGTGAACTGTAAAGGCCTTATTTCCCGGGATGCGAAGAGAACAGAGGTCAGCCAGAGGGGCTGGTGTGAGATCTGCAGATACGGTAAGTATAAGCGTACACTGTTTTCAGTGTAAACACACAGACGGACAGGCGCACACACACTGCTGCATAGGCATATAGGTTACATCTATGGTGGACAGAAATATAAAACAGCCATGCACAACACACAAAATTCACAAAGTAATGCTTTTCCCACGGTGTTGTGGGATTAGTAATGAGATTCTGCAGTGATAGCATCTCGGTACAAGTGGGTGAATGAAACCCTCTCAGACTCCAAACACCAGATAACTGTTCTCTGCTTTAAAATTAATAATGTCTGGTTTGCAACTATGTAGAAATAATGAGCTTTTTTTTTTTTTTTATCTTACAGACAGACTTAAAAAAAAAAAAAAGCTACCACATATATTTGTAAACCTTAGTGTAGGAACTGAACTGGGGTCTGGTCCTATACAACAGCGTAGGTTAGCAGTGAACTAACATGGTACAATGCATTGTTTGACTAACATCTGAAGTACGAGGTTTCTCAGATCTATCGTAACATGTGTTTTGTACCATGTTGGTTTGAGCCACCACATTTCAAAGCGACAGCGTGTTCGTTCTGTGATGTCTTGCGAAGCAGGGAGCTTTTCTCTTAACGCTCTGACGTGTGGGTGCAGGAAATGAAGACAGTGAGGTGTTGTGTTCCGACTTAAAATTCAGTATATCCCGTCTTTTCAAAACAGGCCGACGTAAGTCTCTTCAGTGAGACGAAACCGAAAAAAGAGGTATCCAAATCAAAACTCTATTTCTCCGTCTTACTGATATACCAACAGCTCTGACCCTCTCAGCCCAACCTCAGTCTTTCCTCCGCCTCTGTACTGTTTCTCTTCGTCCTGGCTGCCCAGCTGACTGTGGGTTTTGTAGTCTTTTGCTGCAAGCCATAATGGGTTGTAGTCTTTGCTGCAGCCAGAAGGAGGAAATGTATCTTGCCTCCATGACAAAAATCTGAAGCACAATTTGTAATATTATGCCTACATATTACAGTTGTGATATTATTGCAGCTGCACCCTTCAAACTGCTGTGGTGGTGGCTGCACATTGCCCCCGGGACCACTTTAAGAGGAATGTGGTTTGTCTAAATTGCCTGAGTCAATTTGCAATGTTTGGCCAATGTTCAATATTGTTGCAGCACATAAAGCACATTTAACCCTCTCAGCTGATCAGGCTGCTGTGTGTGGCACCACCGCAAAGACTCGGGGGTTAGGTTGGTGACTGCTGATACACATCGAGGGCTTGGTTGCAGAACTGTGAGTGGGTGTGTAGTAATGCAGTCATTTTGTTTGGCACCGTCATGTGATTTATGGGCTGCACGATTCACCCTCGTATGCGCTACATTAAGAAACATGAGTGGCCTGGGGAAACGTGACACGGAGGAAAATATTTGTATTAAATTCTCAGTGAGCCGGCCAAGAATGCCTACCACAAACCACGCAGCACCACTAGTATAGGTGGATAATCTTTCCTATTTATGTATCTTGTCAACATTTCTACTGATTTATTTCCCTGGATTTGCTGCATCATCAAATCCTGCTGTTGTATGGTCCACGTGAGCAAGTTTCATTTCATTTCTGCAAGAACATATACACCACATAATGGTATTATCCACTTTTCATTGTTATGGGGGACTTGCTGTTTGATGCATTCATGCATACTCACATGCTCCATTACTGTTATAGTATCCCATCATTCCAGATGATCAGCGTTACATACGCTAAGGAATACAAAAAGCATCATTTTGACCATGAGGACCACATCACTGAGCACTGTAATGGACTTTTCAGCGCTGCTTAAAAACTACTTAATTCTTTATTTTAATCAAAAAGTTTAGTCAACTTACTCTACAGTGAGGCCTTTAAACTGAAGCTAATAACCTTGTATTCTCCTTATTTCCTCTTCCTCCACTTGCTGCCCATTCCCTCCCTCTCACCCTCATTTAAACCCATTTCATTTTCTCCTTGTAATTATATGCCTCTGCCTATCTGATCTGCTCCCTCCATCTGTCCATTTTCCCCTCTTTAATTTTGTCTGCTCACCTACTCCCCCTGCCTCTGCTGTCAGCTCTGGGGTAATGAGGTTAACTGAGGCACATGGCTGTGTCCCAGTGCTAAGAGCTCTGTGTAAGCCTCACACTTTTCTATTTAAAAAGTTCAAGAGGACAAACTCTGTTTTCAGGTTGTGTCTCTGCTGCAGTGGGGAAAAGAAGGCGGCACTGAGTCTATGGATAATAAATGAAACCTTCTCCAGGAGGTGCTTAGACAGAACGTTTCTCTTTTTGTTATAATGATGGATGAATATGTTTAACAGCTCGTGCACCGGACTAGATATCCCCCAACACTTGCTGATCTGTGTCTTCAGCACGTTTGTTAAAATGTATTTTCAGATTTTTCTGTTGGTTTTCAACCATGAACATGGTCACATCTGTTCCCTGCAATAACTCTCAAAAACCTTGTTGGAACTGGCTCCCTGGGGCATGATACAGAACGACTTCAATATGAATGTGAAGTGTTTCCATTTCAATTTTACCAAATACTGTTTTGTCAAATAGTCTGAAAAATCACCTCATGCGAGCATATAATTGTTTTTGTTGACAACTTTTGAGTTTTTTTTTTTTAAATTTATGTGTTTCCATTACTGGTTTTTAAGTTCGCAATTTCAAATTACGCATTAAGCTGGTTAATTGAAATGCACCTACAGTCAACATGCATTAACTGTGTCTGCATACAGACGCGGTTTCAGTCCGTGCCTTAAACATGACTGCATGACTTACAAATTTCAGTTTTTAAGGAAACCACAGAAACGCTGGACTAAAAGACTAAAAGTGAAATATTCACCACACTTTATTTAACCTGCGACAGCTGTGAACATTAACTTGCAACCAAAGCTACTGAACCGAAAATAAGATTCAATAGTTAAATGGAGACAAAACAAAGAAAGTGAGAGACCAGCAAACAGCTTTCTTCAAACCACTCGCTTATCAAAGGGAGATGAAGTGTTGCACCCTGAACCCTCAAAACAAAATGAAGCAGGGAAAGCAAAGCTTTTAAGACTTGGCACAGCTGATGCCACTTTTCTAAACAAGGAGCCCCACCCACAGCCGACGCAGCCCTGTGAGCTAAAGTCCTGGAGCTTCATTTCGATTTAGACTAAAGTTACCACGTCTAATGCTTTAAACACAGAATAACTGATGTATCTGTTTGAGGATGATAGATCAGCTCGCTAAACTCTGCCGTTGTTTCACCAGGTGATGGTTTTCTGCCATAAATCATTGCATGCCCACGTAACAGCTTTCAGCAGACAAAGGGTTTTCAGTGTTATCTGATGTCAAGGGGAATCTTTTTAATGGTTTTACATTAGTGTCTTAACTCTCTTCGTCTATGGTGGACATTCAGTATGAGCATCATGCCAATATGCTGTGTTAATAATAACTTTAATTGTCATAAACTATGCAGCCATAACTTTAATACAGTGCATTTCATTATATTTAATGACTTTAAATGAGTGTTCAATGAATAATTCAATATCCAACTGACTTGTGGCTGAATGTGTGCAAATGTTCCTCTGGCTTTTAAAGGTTTTCTGTTGATGAAGCATTAATGGTCGGCTACACTGTTAGATAATGGGAAATACTATTAGCAGAGAGGCAGTTTGAGAAATGCAGAGAGAGAACAATACAGATAACATTATATGTAACATAAAAGAAGTCATTACAAAGTGCTCCAAATAATGTTTGTTAAAATCCCACAATGCTTTAAGACAGATAGAACGATGTCTTGGCCTCAAGTCAAATTCCATTTACTACTTCAAAATATGCTTGTGTTTTTGAATATCAGTACTTTAATGTTGTATCAAAGCTTTGAGTGATGCAGAGCCAAACAAAACCAGGCTGTTTATTTTGAAAATACTGAAGTTATCACTGTATGTAACTAAAAACATCAATCCACTCACACACACACACACACACACACACAACTTGGCAACACAGATATTGTACTTCCTCACTACTTACGAATTATTCTTCTGTCCTGTAAGCTTCCCCTGACATTATGCACTACATGCCAAAAACATGTTCATACATCAAGTCAGAATTCTCCATATGCATGTTTGTAGTTCATTCAGAATATACAGAGACATTTTGCAGTGTGTCTAATGTGTGCCAAGACTGACACTGCAAAATAAAAACTGCTGCAGCATCTGAAAGTTTGAAATAGTGTTGTCGTATGAGATGATAGCATTGAAACAGGCCAATTATGGGCAATCTTTTCTTAAGACATTGACAAGCTTTCCCTCTGTTGGAAACCATGAATTCTTTCTGACCATAAGCCAACATCATCAAAACCAAAAAAACAGCTTTCTGTCAAAATTGCTGAAGGTCAAGTACAAAGGCAGCTCACCACAGGGTTTCCCTTGGTATATATGTCAAAAAAGGATTTTATGAAAGCTTTGAATGGTATCAGCTGTTAAAGGACAATTCCTGAATGTTTGTATGCAGTGTTTTAGTTCAAAAAAGTCTGTAGCCGTGCCAGCTGCTCTGTTAGGCTATACAGGGGCATTGCTGTGCTTTTTAATTACTGTAAATGCTTAGCGTCAACAGGCTAACATGCTCACAATGACAATGTTAACATGCTAATGTTAAGCAGGTAATATGTTCACTATTGTCACCATCTTAGTTTAGTGTGTTTGTATGCTAACATTTGCTAATTAGCAGAAAACACAGGGTACAGGTATTTAGCAGGTATTCGGTCATAAACAGGGGGTCACAGTGGGGTTTGGCAGGTGGGGGAACCCTTTCTTCATGCGAGCAGTAGCCTGGCTGTTCACACCAGAAACGCATTTCTCCTCAGCAGTCAACAAGCGACTCTGCTCCTAGAGCTGATCTGTATAATCTGTATAATAAACTCATGAATTCATAACGCAGAGCTTTTTACATGTTCCTGGATAAGCGGGATGTCTCTTCTTCTGCAACAATGAAGTACAAAGGACCATCACGTTGTACGATGATCTGCCAGAAGGGGCTTCTCTGCTGCCTGTGTGTGTGTGTGTGTGTGTGTGTGTGTGTGTGTGCTTGTCTGTCTCGCTCTCTGTTTAAACACTCAGATTTATTTACTGCTGCTTCTGGATCGTTCGGGCCTACTTTAACCCCTGAGTCATAAACCAAGTTTGGACAGTTGACTTTGGAAGTCACTGGAATACATCCACATAGACATCTGTACCAAAATATCACAGCAATCCATTAAATAATTGTCAAAACACTGCATGAAAATCCAAAAATGTCAACCTCATGTGTTGTTAGAAGAAATGTCAGTGGAAGTCCATCAAATCAAGACAGTTCCTTCTGGACCTGATGGATAACATGTGGAGTATATATGTATATATCTCAGTACTCACTGGTACTTAGGACAGTACACAACAGTTCAAACTGTGCTGTGGGATGTTGCTGAGTCAGCCCTCCCTGAATGAGTCAAGGATGTGAAAGAGCGAGTTATCTCTGCATATGTAGTTTTTTGGAAATAGATGCTTACTGCTGTGGAACCAGTGCAGTGTCATGAAAGGAAAACTTGGCTTTCATCAATTATCCTCTTCTTTTTTTTTTTACCATTACTCCCTTTGCCATAAGTATATTGATTCCTGCCTGTTAGCGTGATGATAATGATCATGATGATTAATGGATTACATGAGGATACTGAGCCAGCAACATACAGCTAATGTGTCATCTATTGACAGAGCTCTCAGGGCTTTAAGAGGCACACAGCCTGATTTTTAGAAGTGTTTCATTTTGCATTGATCCATGTTGCATAAGACCAGTAAGGTCAGTACATGAACCTCATTCAATGAATCACTTATTTGGTCCCTTCACCATTATTTGTCCTTGCTGCTCTGTCCTTGTGGTCAAAAATGACTAAATTAGAGACACCTTCATGAAAGCATCTTCGCAACCTTGTAAATAAACCACATAAATTAACAGGACCTCTGAGCTATGTCATCTTCAAATCATATGATTCATCAGTTCTATTTATAGTAGTAAAATACTAGAAGGAAAGGGACGTAATATTTCAAAATATTGCACACACGAGCCAAAATGACCTGTTGTCTTTGTTTAGACGTCCAGCTCACAACTTGACTGTTATGGTTCACCCTCACAACACTGTCTGCTGCAGAAGACAAATGTTTTCAGAAAAAAAGCTTTTACAACCCACTGTACACTGACTGCTCGGCACCAAGCGGTACACAGACACAGTTAGCGACTAGCTAATGAACATAGTGGAGCATTTAGCAGCTAAAGAGCCAGATATTTCCCTCAGTGGTTGGTAGAGACCAAAAACAGAGCTAGAAGAGAGTGAATACTGGACTTACTGTCACCTGGTGGAAACATGACTCCAAATGAACGATACTATCAATGTTGTGTTCACTTGTTTTGGCTGCCTCCAAGTGGCCAAACAAATCAGTTATTGCAGGTTTCAGAACAACAACAACACAACAGTGTCTGATGGGCGTTGGACATCGGGAACATTGGGGAAACTGTGGCCAGGGTTCCTCTTGCTGTGAATCAGCAACCACTCGTCCACCATGACACGGACGCAAATTGATCAGAACCGACACAGACCCTCCTGGGGAGAAGTCTAATCAGCTAAACACCACACACCTGTGAGAGCTGGGACTGGACAGGGAGAAACAAAACAAACCTCCGACAACAATTGCCCAGGCTCCAAGTATTTGGAGAAACTTAGTTAGAAAATAGAAGAGAGGTAAAGCTCAGCCTTCAGGTTCACTGCCAGTGAGTGAGATTTTGATAGTGCTCCATCCATTAGTAAAGAGAAAGGAGGTTAGTGTGAGTATTTACATTGTGTGAACTGATGCTAACTAGTGCTGCCGGGGGCTGAAACTGAAACTACAGCTGCACCGAAATGTATATGTGTATAGATGAGGAGAGGCTAATCAATAAAAGACAATTATAACTTTGAATATATGAATATTTTAGCCTGGACTCTTCTCACTAGCTCAGAAAAATCCTGCACATGAAATGGATAAAAACATTTTACCCGTTTTCTGCAGGGGACTGTGCTGATGATGCTGCAGACTTGCTGCCTGCAGTGCAGCATGGAGCTGTCGAATGCCAGCATCAATCATTGCCTCAAACTATGAAGGGCATGAATCATCAGATACAACAGCATCTCATTATGCCCGGGACAAATCAACCATTACTAAATATCATATGGAGAGTGTAAAAATATATGGATGTGAAGATGTATGGCCTGTGTTATTAAATGCATACAGGGACAAATCCATATGCATTTATATCGGTTTTAGCAACACATTCTCACTCGCAGGTTTTGGTCAGGAACCGTTGGCGTCACTTTTTTAACACCTTTCGCGTAATTTTTCATAAGCAGAGAAAATGTATATTTTGAATGAATGAAGTGCTACATTTATTAGCCAGGAGGTGGCTGGGGCGGATGGAGGGTGAACAGACACATACAGAGTCCTGTCTGTGGTCTGGGTTTAGGCAGCAAAAGCACTTTGGTTGAGGTTAGGGAAAGACTGTGGTGTGGTTTAATACAGAAAAAAAAACAGTGTGACTTTAACCATCATGCGGTCTCGACCCATATACATCGGCAGATAAAGGGCTGTGGTCTGCTTTACTCGTTCGTCAACTTTCAACAAAGTCTATGAAACTACCCTACTTATTTTCCATTTCAGAAGCAACTCAGACACGACACTGTTTCTCTCCTTTCTATTTCCTCTCATCCTTCCCCTCTTTATCTCTGTTAGTGTTCCCAACCTTCTTATCCCAACTGTCTCAGTTTCTGTGTCTCTTTTCTTTTGTTCTATCTCTATCTCTGAGCAGTTTTATATGTATGCCGCGCTTATATCCATGTTATTTTTATGTTTGGCAGCAGTCTAAATGATTCTGTCTTCCCATCAGCCAGCGGTAACCTCAGGGGAGATGGTCTGCCAAGTGAGTGGATCTGATTGAAGACAGGAGACAGAGGACAGCCCTCCTGGAATCACTGTTTTCCTAGCGAAGTGGTCTGGGTTGCCAGAGATGCTTGCAGCTGTATTAACTGGAGCATTAGCTCTCAGCAGGGCCTCCCATGGCGAACTTTTCCCAGGCAAGGGCCAACTGAAAGAATGATTCATTTATTCCTTTGGGACAGCATGACAACAAGACCTCACTGTAGGGAGACAAGGTCCTGGAGCCAGACCCAGGAGGTGGTGTGGGATGTCAAGCTGAGTTTGATATTGTAACTGGGCACAAAAAGTGCTGGTCTCCTTTTCCAGACCTGCCCTGGGTAAAAGCCACTATTAGAGTGTTGGGAGAACAACAAGCTGCTCATACTAAGTTAAACACCGCTGACAAACTATAAACCATTTTGACAGGGCCGAGCTATGAGTTAACAGAGGGAGCCAGTGATTCCAAAATAGAGGAAGCTTTCATATTAACTGTATCATCTAACTTTATGTAACTCTACCAGATATGAAGTAATGCCAATACAGCTTTCCTCCTCATTTCCTTTTTGCCCCAGATATAAAACTACTTAGAACCAATGATAACTGCAACTAGGCTTAATCACTTCATCAACGAGCTTTCAGTGTCCCTTTTTTGAAGAGATGTGAATGCTTTTTGCTGTTCTACTTTGGTTTAAGGCACTTAAAGCAGCGCTCAAGGGACTGAAAACAGCAGGTGTAAAGAGCATAAAAAAACAGCAGTATAAATCTTTCACCAGGAGGAATCCCCAACAAGTCTGTCTCGTCTCCAAACTATGCTTTGTCACAAAAACTCATGCAAGAAGTGACATGAGAAACGATGACACCATGCACAGGAGGCAGGACTTTTTCTCTTCCTGAACGGAAGTTCCCGAGAAACAACGGGTCCAGGTTGTTTGTGCACGGTGCAGTGAACAAATAAGGAAGACGGCTGGGAGAATGAATTTGGATACACGGGCAGCAGGGATTGATGTTGTACAGCTCCTGCCCTCACCCTGTGTCTTAGCTCGTCGCCGCGCTCATTGCCCGTCACAACACTTTTCACACTACTGGATTTGGACTTCACGACCGGTCCAGATATTTAGCCTGCTAGATATCTTTCGGGGGGTCTGCGATGCATTGGCAAGTCTTTTGGATTGTTAATTCATAAATAGTGCACAGGCGCTTATTTGCCCGTTCTGAGCAAATGCAGATCTGCATCTGATCTGGATCTTACGTCCAAAAACTGTCAGAAAATGGAAAATTTGGGCTAAAATTGTGTGGTGTGAACTTAGCAGTGGGGAACCTTCAGAGAGGAACATATGTGCATTTTAAATGTTGTATTTGATCTCTTTTGTTTAATAATTCTTCTCTTCTAATTCTAACTTTAGCCTGATTTTCTATTTTGCTTCAGAAATGAAAGGGTTACTATCCTACAACCATGAAAAAGAGTTATCCAACCACATTTTTCTTTTTTGTTGCCTCGTCAGAGAAAAGGTGAGCTGGCTCACTCACTGGTTAGGAACTTAGCATTAGTTGGCTAAAGACACTCTTCACAACGATTCCACCCACTGGTCAGCGACTGTAACTTCAGCTTGACATCATGAATTATGTGACATTCAGCAGTGAGTTGCTCCTACAGATGAAGGCTGACGACTTTTCTTTCACAAGTGAAAAATGAAAAATTCCAGGACCACGCAGATGAATTCCCCACCGGCTCAAAGTGAGATCAGACACACACATAGACTCACAAACACCTTAAACCCATGAATTCGAACTCACTCAAAACAAAAGCGAGAGGGAGCCATGATGACAGGTGTGCAGACAAAGAAAACACTTTCCCATGACCAGTGAGTCAGCAGCTACAGAGGGAGTGTTGCATAGATGGATGAAGGGATAAAGCGGGTAGTAGAGGAGGTGAGGGTGTGTGTGTGTGTATATGTGTATGTATGTGTGTGTGTGTGTGTGTGTGTGTGTGTGTGTGTGTGTGAGAGAGAGAGAGAGAGAGAGAGAGAGAGAGAGAGAGAGAGAGAGAGAGAGAGAGATCTAAAACATCCAATCCCACTAAGTGCAGCTGGACACTACTTTCTCATCTGAAGCATAAAGAGGAAGAAGGAGAAGAATACAGATTACTGACTAAATGAGTCCACACACACACACACACACACACACACTTCATGTTACTCACTCTAGGTATTTAATCTACAGTGCACATTCCTACCAACCATTAATGTATTTAGTAAGTATAATAGAATTTTTTTTTTCTTCTAGGGTTACAGCATTGGCGTGTCACCAGCGGCGGCCTTAAGCATCTGGGGGCCCGATTCAAGAGCAAACGTGGAGCCCCACCCTCATAAATAAGAACTAAAAGAGAATCAATACTTAACACACAAAAACCTGCATTAACAATTCCATTCCATTTCAGGAGTTTCCCAAGGGCCTATGTGCACGTTATGAATGAGTTTGTTTAGGTCAGACCAGAAGGCAGTGTATACTAAATGTGAGTTTTATGGTTGCGCCATTTTTAAGTCATGCTAAACCAGCTACACCTGCATCATTCTCCACAACCTCCATCGAAGTGCAGGTGACTGATAATGGAGCGCATTCCACAGTTTACCTGTTTTTAAGACCCCCCGCCACTCAATGTGAAATTTCGTCCACAGCTGCAAGGGTGACTTTATATGACACAACACTCTGTGGTGAAGTGGGAGAAGTTGTCTACGGATACTAACTGCTGGTTAGAAGAGAAATTACAGAGACGATTCAGAGGATATGGAACCAGGTGAGGAACGATGAGGCCGATAAAACCGGCTTCAGCAGCTGTAACTTGTCCCTACAGCAGCATGTATCATGGAGGACAAACAGTTAGATGGTAACCTGACCTTGGTACCAAATGTACCTTATCCGACTACTGACTTATTACCTGATGTAAAACATTACAAAGTTTTAATTATTTAGACCTTATTAGCAGCTATGGTTGATTCGTGATGCAACTGCAAAGCCCCTTGGGTACAAAAAAAAATGACTTATTCAAGGTTGCATTGCTAAAACTGCCACTTGCACAGTGAAAATGCACAGTCAGACGTTGCTGCTCAATAATGAATTCCCTCTGTTCTGGAGTTACAAGAAGAAGCGTCTGTGCTTGTCACTTTCATGCTGAATAATGTAGTGAAGTGAAATGCCACGTCAGGGTGACTGCCAATCAGGCTGACATCTACATTGACATTTTAAATGTGTCGCAGTTTGTCACATCAGCTATGTAATTATTGTCAAAGTCAGTTTTTACCTCTGGTTCAGTATATTCGAGCAGTAACCCAAATCTGTGTGCACAGTATGTGTGTCCCTCCCTCTGTGTTTCTGTTTCTGCGTCTTCCTTTGAGTCTCAGTCATTCCCTTTGTGTGTTTCCCCATTTCTTCTCAAGCTCATTCCCGCGCCCTCGCTCTCCCTCTCCTTTTCACTAAACAACTAGAGAGAAACAGGAAGATGTTAAGATAGCAGCATATTATTTTTTTTTGTGTTTAGAGCGTTCTTTTTTGCAAGGCATGTAGTGTAGGAGACAGGCAACGGGAGAGGAAAAAGGGCTTGTGTGCTTGTAGGTATGCATGTGTGTCTTGGAGGGAGCATGCGCTGAAGTGTTTTAATTCTACTCCCTTTCAGAAATGTGCTAGAAAATTTGACATAAAGTTTTAATCGTGAGGGTCACTCCACTGTAATACTGAACTTAGGTCCTCAGGAGGAATGCTGCATCGCTTTACAGCACAAAGAAAGAAGAAAGCACCGTGAAGAAAACTATTTGGAGGGAGGCAGTAACTACATTTGCAGTTTTAAGCACTTAATTTTCCATTGTCTGTAGTAGTTAAGGTAAACTAATTCATTTGACAAAGTGACAATATATATAGTAGATGTTTAAAAATGTAATGCATGGTATAGTATATTTTATTCACACATGGGGTGCAGCAAAACAAAAATATGGCATGTTCTCTTCCTTGGCACTAGAAAATACCAAATCATCATCATGTTTGCTTTTTATGACACTGTACATTTAAAGGTGTGTTTTTTGAGTGATCAAATAAAAATACAGCAGATTTTACGTAAACACTCAGAGAAAGAAAATCCTGCAAGGTTGGATGGTGGGTCCAGGTGGGCTGGGCTTGGAGCATGGCTTTGTTGTGACATCACACAGTCACAGAAGTCCTGACAGCTCGTTTAAGGCTCAGTTTCTGAATACAGACTGTGATACTTTGATACTTTCACAGTATTAATATAGAACCTAGACCTGCTTTATAATAAAAAAAAGTCTACCTTTACACACCTTTAAATAAATAATTCAACATTATTTATCATGAATATTGAGTTGGCTGTATTACCACACACTGTTACAATATGTGTGTAGTGTTTTCAGCTGGAAATGAGGGAAGCATTGCTAATAAAAATGCATTTGGGTTTAAATCACTTAGTATGTTTCAGTGTGGAAGGAAATCTTGCTGCCAAACAATGAAGAGCAGTGACAGCTGCTATGTTTTTTTTCTGACCACTAGCTGTTTAATATTACAACATCACAGGGGTGAAGTGACGGTTAGCCTCTATGTAATGATTCCGGCCCCAAAAACAGCCAATGCAGAGAAATAAATAAAACAGAATCATTTTCTTGACAGCAGGGCAATTTTCAAAAAACAAATTAATTTTAATTTGGTCCCCAGCCTGTCCTTGCGGTCTAAAAGCTTTCTAATTAAAATCATTTACTGTTACTTTGCTCCAGTATATTCTGGGAGATAGATTGTTAGGGTTTGCATTTTTTTTGGGGGGGGGGGGATCCAATTGGTTTCCGTTGTGCGACACGTGCCCAATCGATGCAGCAGCAGTAATTGAATCCATGGGTGAATCAACCCTATTTGGCAGAGAAGACCTTTGATCAGATCATCTGTTCAGGATAAGCAATGATAAACAATAAAGTGAGTCAGTTTTATTACATATTTGTTGTAGACAGAACAATAAGGGTCAGCAAGGGCACAATTGTTCTGCTCTGTGGCGGAAACACGTGACTTAGACTGAACACCTACAGTTCCATGACAAGAGGGAAAACTCGTGACATGGTCAAAAACTCTGGGCACACCACAGCATTTATACTCCACTTGGAGGACGTGTTACATACATGCACAGTAGGCCGTTGTCTACATGTTCCGCGCACGGACACTACGAATCACATCAAAATGGCGACATCCGTGCAAAGAAGAATTACTACAAATTTGGTTGACTTTGTATTCTTTTAAAGATGAATCGTAGAGGTGAGAGTAGCGGCGGACATACTCACACAGCCTATCTCATTTATTTTTGACCAAAATGAAAGGAACCTGAACTGGAAACCATGGAAACTGTGATAGTCTGGTGCTCTTCAAATCTAACTACCTATTCTAGCTGTTAACTTTCTGATGCCATTTGGCAAACAGCTTGAAAGCTTAAAATCATTTAAACATACAGACGTGACAAATTTCCAGAGAAACCTGAATGAAATGATTGGAGAAACGTAGCAAACGGAGATGCCTCCTGGTGTTTGACCAGTAATTTGACGTAGATGCTCGGTTTCTAAAAATCTCTGTTCATGTGCAGTGTTGACATCTGTGGGCCCAATATTTCACAATGAGTTTGTGCACGTTATCAAAACCAGCATATGGCAATTACCACCCAAGTCACAAGTGTAAACACAGTAGAAAACCAAACAATGTGAAGCACTTTATCAGTGAGTGTCTGTATAAGATGATGTTTACGAAAGTAAGATGTGGCATCTGCATAATCCTTTATCTCCTCTCTGATTTTTTGCCCCTTTGATTTAAAAACTTGCATCTGTTTACCAGCAGCCCATATGTTGCTGCTTCCTCCTGCTGTCCCCAGAGAGAGAGAGAGAGAGGGAGAGAGAGAGAGAGAGAGAGAAAGAGAGAGAGAGAGAGAGAAATGAGAAGGGAGATGGAGAGAGAAAGAGGACAGGAAAGAGAAAAAATTATAATCAGAAACACTTCAAGAGGGAATAGTGAGAAAGAGAAAGTTGATCAAAGGTATATGAAAGAAGGGAAGGGAAATGGGCAAGTCAAAAAAAATATTGGAATAAAATAAAGGTTGTATCAGGAGGTCAAGAAAGAAAATAATAATTGGAAAGAAAGGAAATAGGGTAGGCAAAAACAGAGAGCAGAGGATGAAAAGGAAAGAAAAGAGGGGAAAGAGGTGGAAAAGAAAAGAGGGAAAAGGGAGGTACGTGACATAAAACTCTGGCTGTTGTAAGTTAAAGACTTTAACACTGAAACTAAAACTCTGAATCAGCATGGTTCTGCTCATTAAGGCACACACACATCTTCTGCCTCACACATGCAGAGACATCACTGAAGCCCTTCGTCACTATCACAAACTCACCCTCTTCTTCAACATGCACACCCACCCACACACACACACACACACACACAAACACACACACACACACACACACACACACACACACACACCTTTTGGCTTAGTGTTGCAGCTGTGAAGCAATAGCCAGAAACAAAGAGAGATTGCCAGTGAAGTCACTTTTAAAGCCGGAAACCAATTAAAACCTGCTATAATTAGCTCAGTACCTTCACAAAGTGGGTTTATTACTCTAATAATGGTGCGTGTGGGTGCGTCTATGAGGGTGTGTGCGTGGGGGGAGAGGAAATTATTATTTTTTTTTTACAGCTATTGCACACGAAAACAAACATTGACAGGGAAGATCTCATTCACAACAAACAGCAGTAAATCAACAGTATAGACAAACACTATTGGCAAAAAACACACAAAGCAATTATGTCCGTGATGATTTCTGAAGATGAACGCTCTTTTGAAATGTTAAATTGAATCACAGTAAATCACAGACACTGTGGTGTTTTCCATCAGTTTCCTGCTACTGTGACATCACTGATGTGCGTAAACAACTTGAAACATAAGAAAATGTAGTTTTTGAGTTTCAGAATTTATTTAATTTTTATTGCTAGGCAACGTCTATCTTAACAGGAAGTGGTTTGCAAGGCTCAGCTGGGTTTTATAGTCCTGACAAATTTTAAACTTACTGATTGTTGTCAATCTCAAAAACAAAATATATAGCAACATCTTCTGCCGCACAATATTAATAAAGACTTGCTGCCTTCCCATCACTCACTCGTCTTTATATGCGACTTCTCCACATCCTTTTATTTTCTGTGTGGTTGCACAGAAAACAAAGCACTGCTAGTGTGGCTGTAGCTTCTTAGTCTTGTTAACTGGTATGAACACCAGAGAAGAAGAGAAAAATACATCTTTCTCAGAGTTAGTTATATTTGCTTTAAAAGGACGGCAGATTATTAGAACAAAATGAGGTACTGTGACTAGTTGAAGTCCTGGTTTGCTTGTTATTTCAAGATGAACTTAAATGTACCAACTGAAAAACTGGAACAAAATGCATTTTACCCACTCTGGCCTCGACTACTGAGAAGCAGCACGCTTTTATAACATTCACTAAAGGCAACTGTCATCTATAATGTGCCTGCACTGATGTACTTTAAAGTAGGTTATAGGGAGTTCATAATGTGGTAAGGCTGGTCAGTGGATGATGTTTGCGCACTCTGCATTCGAGTCATGTTCAGCCTTTATATTTCTTCACATACTGCATTGTGGCTGATCCCACAGAAACCATCTGTAATCCAGGAGTGCATTGTTTCTTAAATTGTTATGTGAACTTAGTTTGAGTTTGGGCCTTTCAGGGAGAACGAGGTGTCAGGGAGCAGAGTCGCAGGAAGAGGAAACAGAGTGAGTGATCTGGGTCACGGGCCGTAGGTGAGTTCTGACTGACGGCTTCGGTGATGAGGTCAGGTTGGTAGGAAGCAGGGAGGCCAATTATTTTTCATGTTGTGTGGGCGATTTTAATGAATCAGTTCCTGTCTCCAACTGAGAGCACAGGGAGGAAACAGATGGAGCAAAGGAGAGTCAAGTAGCAAATATGTTGATACCAAATGTATCAGTAAAATGTTTCCTGACAAGGTATCAGTTTTAAAGTACAATATCCATTTGTAGTGACTACAGCTTGATCAAACTTTATTTATGGTTGTGTTCAGGCTCTCACAGCACTTGGTTGAGGTGAGGGAAAGATCGTGGTCTGTTTTGATACTGAAAAAAGTCACAGTGATTTAAACTTGAGACTCATTATTCTGATAAGTGATTTTTATTGTGGCTTTATGTGACTAAAATGTAAGACCCTAAACACAACTTTAAACCTAGAATAATGAAACATTCTCCCTGTGCAGCTCATCATTACCATAAATAACACATTCTAGTCATTACCACGCCAGTTGTTGATCCGGAGCGTATTCAGTGACTGTGATGTTTCTATATTTATTGGCAGGTCCAAAGAATCAATTAGGAAATCTGGGCCATTTTCAATATGAAATATTGTTGAGGTTCTCACGAGTGTTAAGACATCTTAGTTATGGTTCCTACACACCCTCATTAAATAAATAAAAAATTCACAATACGATTTTAACTTTACCTTAACTTATTTGTAGGTGTGGGAGACGGTGTGTTTTTGTTTCTCTGTTTACTGAACTGTTTGTGTGTGTGTGTGTGTGTGTGTGTGTGTGTGTGTGTGTGTGTGTGTGTGTGTGTGTGTGTGTGTGTGTGTGTGTCAGGAAACAAGTTCACGTCCTCGTGTGCGTCGGTGTCTGTCCTTGTGTTTTGCTTGTGTGCATGTGTAAGTAGAGATGGGATTAGTTTAGCGGCTGGAAGAGCTCATTAACTTTCTATTCTCCATTGTCTGCTAATTTTAATTTCAGCTTTTAATTATCATTTCTCAGTTTTAGTGATAACTCCTCGCCGTTCATTATGTGAATGTGCTGTTTTCATCAAGAGCCATTTCTCCCGATTTTACGCCTGCGTGGATAAGACGGCAGCGATGCTAATTTTAGCTGTGTATACATGTGACTCTGTTTACAGTGTCTACGTGTTTGTTTGAAAGGAGGACATCTGAGAACTGTCTCGCATTCATTTTACATCTGAACACGTATTGGACATCAATTAATTCTAATATCAGTTAAAATAAAAGTATCCACTGAACTGTGCTGCGGCTGCAGGGTTGAACACATTTCAATCATCATGCAAAAGGCTTCAATAGTTGTAAACTGTTCATAAAAACTAAGGCCTCACACATGAGGGATGAGACAGCTTCTTCTCTACCATTGCGTACCATTGCATCATTGCATCCTTTTAAAAATCAGGTGGATCATATAGAGACACAGTACAGTGACCAGGAAACAGGACGGTGGTGTGTCATGATGCCTTACGTAGAAAAACACTGGCACGGGCGTTTTGATGCAAATCATATGCTGCTGGAAAGTAGTGGCACATTTAAAGCCCAGTGGATCTTTTATTTGACCTTGTATAACTTAATTTAATGATTTTTTTTTTCTCTTGGTTTTGTTTGTTTCCTTTTGTTTTTCTGCTTCCATCATTCATTCGTCCTAAATTCAGCTTTTATCTATTCTACATCTCTCCTTCTCTCCTTATAGTGATAGCCACAGAAGAATTCATCCATCTCACTCCTATTCTTTATTACTGCTCATTTTTGGTGGTTAAATGACCATCCTCACTGCCACCACTCCTCTCTGACACTTTAATAAACTAGAATATGGATGTTAAAACATAAAACTGCCGCCTGGCGTCTAAAGGCTGAAACATCATTTGAATTTTCCAAACAGTTCCGCTTTGAGTGTCGAGCAATAATCCAGCAATAATCCACTTAAAGCACAGTTAACACAGGTCCCATGTGTGCATTTTTGTTTAGGGGGGAATTGAAAATGTGTCTGTTTTAATAAATTTTTTGGTACAGAAGAAAGAACCCACTCTCAAAATAGACAGTTTGAAATGCTTTTGATGTGCTCAACATGGCATCAAAGCTTTTCCAACACTGGTACTGCTTTTCATCCAAGAAATAGACCTGACAACTACACGATGGATGTGACACAATATATCTTGAAGCTGAGGAGATTTTACTAGAAACATTATAATTTGGAGAAGTTGGTAATGAAACTTGGTCTGTACAGTTTGTCACATGTATCCTGAATGTTCTTTTACCATTCTGCATTTCCCTTTATTCAGGAAACTTGATATTCTACGACACACTTTCTCATATTTCACTGACTAGAACTGGTTTGTAGCACGAAAATAGATCCAGTGTCACATGACAATACATTGCGGGGAGCAGCAACGTGTGGAAGTAAATGATTCTTGGAAATTACAATGTCAAGTACAAGGTATATAAAACAGTGAACATAGTGACCTGTTCAGAGAATGTTATAGAAACTGTCATATACTGTAAACTGAAAAAATGTTTTAAGATGCAACTGATGTTAATTCAGCCATTTCCTTGGGGCTGACTGAGCTCGCCTTATAGCTCTGATTATCTTTTATTTTGTGTAGAACGATGCACAAGCTGACAACTAAAGAAGTGGAGTGTAATAAATGGTATGGTGACAGCATTCAATAAACAAACTAGAAACCAATGAATGCCTCGTCCCTGATCAGACGTTTGTGGTCAACATATCGGAACAGAAAATAAAGGTTATACAGAGTCAGATCCTGAGGCTTTCATGGCAGTTGGGAAATCTCAACACTCTGAAGTTTAAGAATATACAAGCAAATGAAGAAACCACTTTCACCGTTTGCAAAGCTTACAAAAAAACTAGAATTACCGCTTTGCAGTTGTACGCCTCCGCTACTTAGACTAGTTTCAGGTTACAGGTTCATTGAGTTCAAGTCCCAAATGTGAAGGGATTCCTTTGAAAAGTTCTTGAGATGTTGTGTTCACAAGGCCAGAACTGTGTTTTGTGAGATCACCGTGACCTTCGACAAACCAACCAATGAGAATGCAGCTACAAATCAACCAATCAAAACACGGCTAAGATTAAACCATTCAAGAATACAGCTGCAAAGCATCTGACACAAAGAGGATACGGCTACAACTGAGAAAGCTACTGACAGAATTCGTAACAGCTCCCTCGCCCTGTTTGCGCGCATTGTTAAGACGATCCCTAACTTCAGCTCATCATTTGTCCAGTATTACGACAGAGATTCTAATGTCTTTTGTATCTGCTCATATTTACATAATGTATTTGTTTACATCCTTAATCTCTTCATTTGTGCTGTTGGTTCTCAGTAAAGTCCTAGTTAATTAAGAACACAAAGAAAAGCCTCTGTACAGCGAACAGCTCCCCCTTGTGGAGAATGAACAACCTGCTAAACACATTTGTGAATGTGTGAGTGTCATTCATCCCTCCATTCACTCTGTTCCAGTAACATCTCTGTCTCACTGATTCTTTGTCCTCCTGTGTCTCCCTCCCTCCATCCTTTCAGACTGGGACCAGGCAACCCCGCCACCCCCCCCCACCACCACCACCACCACCCCCACCCCATCCTCTTTCCTCCCTCTTGCTCTCCCCTCTGTATCTCTCTCATTCATCATGGTAAGTTCCAGTGACAGGGGAGCACTGCTCAGTGGCAGTCCGCTTAGTAGAGCCTGACGCACACAGCCTTGAAGACAGCCTCGCGAAATGAAAGTGAGAGAGCGAGGAAGGGGAGGGAGAGAAAGAGAGAGGGAGGTATGAGACAATATGGAAATGAGGGAAGTGAAATGAGAGTGAGTGAGAGAGAGAGAGTAGGAAAGAAAGACAAAGAATCACATGCTCTCCCTTTGGAGCTGTCATTGGCCAACCCTTTGTAGTCTGTGTTGGTGACCTTGGGAACTATGGCCTTGTATCCGTGTGTGTGCGAGATAGAGAATTGAGAGGGAGAGAGAGAGAGAGAGAGAAAAGCAGACTTCTTTTAGATATTGAACTGAATTGCTTTATTTCTTCACATTGTCAGATGTTAGTGTTTGTCAAGATGTCGTTGACTCTTCTGCCGGAGAAAAGATGTCGCTGTGTTGTGAATAAATATCAAAGCAATTCCAACATAATATCAAAGTAATGAGGAGAAAGTGCTGCGAATACTGAGATGTCAGTCTAACAAATTTAAGACAAATTATTGTCCCTCGCTTTATTCTTCCTTCTCCTTCTGGTTTCATTAGTTCAGCAGCGCTAAACAGAGACTGTCATTAAAGCACACCATCTCCAGAGTCATGAAAGCATGTGAAAACCTGAGTTCAAATTCTAGCCCAGTGAAGAGATATGAATGAAAACAAATGCTCAAATATGAGAGTCTCAACTCCACAACAAGGAATTATACACAAAAACCCAGCATTGGAATTTTTCTCTCAAAAAAGTGACAAACAAAATACACAGGAATCTCTAAAATCACAAACCTTCCATCAATAAAGCAAAACACTCAGTAACAAGTATACACCAAATCCCAAAACTAAAACCAAAAGGTTAAATGAAATAATCCAGCCAAAAATAAATATCTGAAACATACTATACTGTCCCAGGAACAGATCAGAGATTCAGTTATCGCCTTGTCATACTCCATAACGCTGTCGCATATGAGATGCCACGTCAATGTAATTTAAAGACCAGGTCGCATTAACCCAGATGAAACATACTGTCATGCAGCATTACCGCCGGTGCAATCAGATGTGTATTGTTATATTATTTTTTGTCACATACGTTCTGAGCGGCTCCAATGATACATGCTCAATTTAACCACTTTGTCCAGTGAAACCAAGGTCATCTGGGAGGATTTCAATCTTTACAATTCCTGATTAATCATCCACAGAATAAATTGCTTGTCTGTCTCCTGTTGTTTACCAGTATGGCTGCAGCAGGCTGCAGTTGGCAAGTTGTATAATGAATTTTATAATGTCATATCAGCATCAGGATATTGTTTCTAACTGTTTTTTTTTTTTTAGTAATGCTGCTCACCCTGAGGAAGTAAGATGAAATGAAAAATTGTATTATGTTTTATTCTCCTTTACTATTTATTTGATTTGTATAAGCTGCTAAGCATAATGGATTGCTGCCAAACCGAATTTCGTTGAGTTTTTATATCCACTGACAGTGAAAAAATCTCTCTTTTTTTACCCAAGGACACCAGCATTGGTGAGTTATTTAGTGGAACTTTAGAGAGTTTTGGGGATACATCTGTAAAAGTTTTTCTTTTTCTCTTTTATTGTAATTAATGAAATATTAAATAATTATTTTTAGAAGTTATTACTGTTACATGCAGTTCAAGACAATGCATCATAGAGGGAACTGAAAGCAGCTCAAGTACAGACAGGTGACATATGAAATATAAAACAACATAAAGTGTGTTAAGGTGTTGAGCCACCACGTGCAACTAGAACAGCTTCAGTGCTCCTTGGCATTGATTCTGCAAGACTGAACCACTGGAGGAACGAACACCGTTCTTCCAAAAGATATGTTCTGATGACGGTGGTGGAGAGCGCCGACTGACACGTCGGTCCAAAATCTCCCATAGGTGTTTGATTGGGTTCAGATGTGGCGACTGTGAAGGCCACGCCATGTGATTCACATCATTTTCATACTCAAACCATCCAGTGACCCCTCGGGCCCTGTGGATGGGGGCCCAGTCATCCTGTTTCTCCACTCATTTTACAGTTTGTCACCTTGTCTATACAGCTTGACCTGCTTCCTCTCGCTTAACCGGCAGGATCATTGTATTTGTATAATCAAATGACTTCTTCCAGTCATTGTCTTGGACTGAGAAGTCAATAGGAACATCTGATGCAGATGCAGTGCCAGAGATAAACAATGAAAACTTTTAGATAATGTAAAACTAATTTAAAATATGCACTGGATGTGTTTAAAGAAAGTAAATATTACTTCCAAATGTTGAAGATTATATTTGTATCCTGAACCTTGCATGAAGGCCTTTTCCAATTAAATCTAATCTTTCTGAGTAGTTGTCTTACACATATCCTGGCGTAAACAATATTTTCTTGCATCTGGAAAATGTAATTACTTTAGGAAATTCAATGGAAAACCTTTTTTTTGTGATCAGATTAGTGTAATCCTCCTTTAAGCAATCCATTACTTGCAGCTCCCGTACGGTGGTTGAATTGAGGAGGAAATGGATGTGAGTGTTTACACGGAGAGGCCAGTCATCGCTTGGTTTGCCAGCTTTGTTAGTGAAACCAAGGTCAACCGAGGAAATATCCATCATCCTCAACAAGCAAAGAGAGAAAGAAAGACCAACACCGATTACAAAGCATCTCGTGTAGCATTCATCAAGTTTTTACACGTTGTTTGCGCGATCAAAATATCATTACCTGACCAAGTAAAAGTAACTGGACACATTCGACACTGACATCGGCTGTATTTACTGTATAGATGAGAACCAACAAACCTAATCAATGTGCATCAATAGCTGGTTTGCAGCGTTCAAATTTCCACTTAAAACAACAGACAAACAAATATTAGAAGACAAGCTCATCATGTTCAGTCAAATTCATTGCTACACAAGTCACACAGGCTCTTTTGCATTGGCACTGCATGCAACTTATACATTAATGTATGATTTACAAATTCAGTGATTGTTACCAGCAGCATCCAGATTTCAAGCACTTTGCCCATGAACATAAGTACTTGTGCAAGCTAGCTTGATTCAGTTTTTTTGCACTAATGAGTAAGGTTGTCAGAGACCATTGCAGGAAGGTAATGAAGGAGGAGAGTGATACTGAAAAAAAAGGGGGATGAGTAGAAATGGTAGAGAAAGAGGGGATATGAGCCCAATGAAAATGGAGGAAATAGGATGGAATAAAGGGATGAAGGAAATGATTGAGGAGGGAGGAGATGATTTTAAAAGGATAAAACAACGCAGGAATTAAAGATTCCAGTAAGGTAAAGACTCATTCACACGGGGGAAAAGGTGTGAATGGGAAGGAAAAGATCGATCAGGAAAGCAAAGAAAGCAGAGGAAGAGATAATGTGAACTGGAGAAAAATATAAATAAATAAATCGACAGTGAGAGATTGAAACACAGAAATGAATTCACGCAGGGCTGCAGAGGTGGAGGGATGGACGTGGAGGGTGGCCACAAGCGAAATGAAATTGCAGAGGTTGCTGTTTCTGGAAGTAGGGAATATGAGAAAGGTATGAGCCGAGGCGAGAGGGAGAAGTAATGAGACAGGTGGTGAAAGGCGGATGAAGAGGTTACCGAGGGCAGTGGAAATCTGTATTTAATCATTTCCATAAAGGATTTCATGAAACAGCCCATCACGGGCCACAAATGATTCTGATGGTGGCTGATGAAGATGAATACGAGACTGAAGCACTGTTTGTTTTTTCTGTCATTGCTGTCACTGGAAACATTACTTTAGACATGCGTATCCTCCGTTTACCATCCTTCTCACCTTCATACATTATTTCACAAATCATCACAACTCGCTGACAGTAGGTTGACACAGAGAAGCTACATGTCTGCTGCGTTTACTAAATCTGCACCTCTGCTGTTTAACTGATATGTGTGTGTGTGTGTGTGTGTGTGTGTGTTCAGGCTGAATGAGGATGGAGCTGTTGGTTGCTTTTTCTCCGCTCTGTGGGAGTTGAGGATCAATAATCCATCTTCCCATTCGCTGGCCTACAACCCTAACTGAACACACACCATGCGCACACACACACAAAAACAAACCCACATTCATGCAAACGTGCATAAGTAAAAACAAGAATGCATATAGATTACCAAGGAGAGAGCTCGATAACACCCTCAGTTAAGATCACTATTGTTTTTTCTTGTCTACACACACACACACACACACACTTTGATCAGCAGAGATCGCTGAGACAGTTACTGACACCTTGTAATGTAATACCACTGTATCTAGTTTCAGATGGTTCACTGACCCCATCACTGCTCCTCTTCACTCATTTCCTCCACACTTTCATCAGCTTCAGTTCTCCAATGCAGCGGGTAGAGGAAGCCACCAAAGCTGCCACGGTTAGTGGTTGAAATCCCGCCAGGACCTCATTCAGCACATCATGTCTGCAGGGCAGTAAGAGCTTTAACTCGCTCCGAGTTATCAGAAATAGTGACGGAAAGAGACTGAAGTGAGTTCTCAGCCTCACCTGTGTTTCTCTACCAGTGCTGGTTCTATTCTCAGAGCACAACTACCCAGCCTCAGTTACTACAACTCAGTTCCTTTATCTTCTTCTCTGTTCTGATAATTTGACTTCCTCTCGTTCACCCCTTTCTTGCCACACATCCAAATCTACCGTATGTTCTGCTCTGCCCCAGTGATGCTGCTCACTCTGTGCCTTCCTACAAACAGAATATGCTCACTTGATGGTTGAGGTTAGCTCTTATCTGGCAACTTTATATAGCACTATCTAGTTGTCAGATATCCTGCACACTTAGAATGAGCCCAAATATTCCATAAGACAAATGCAGCGTCTCAATTTGCACACGTCCAGAGTCACACCTGCTGTTTTGAGTGCATAAAGTATGGAAGTATGAAGCACGGCAACATGCAGTGCACTACAAGGACCAGGATGATGCACTCAAAATGGTTAAAAACCTGACTGTATAACAATGGACACTTCTCGACGTCTAAGGTTGCCATCTTGGCTACATGGCGGAAGAGGAGCGACCACCAATGTATTTCCAAACGATTGCCATTTCTGGTGAGTGTTAATTTGGGACAACACTACCCTGTTGGACGGACTTCATGCACTGCACCAGTTAGTACACAGTGTACTACATGTGAGTGTACTGACTGAAGTATGAGACACAGCAAACAAGTATATAATTGTATCTTATTCGAGGAATAAACAACTTCATATTCACTTGTGCAGATATTCTTTTTGAAAGGAGAAAAGAGGCTCCCATGTGACGGTCATTTGTAGCTTTAATGTTCTTCATTGTCAGCAAATGTCAGACTGACAGCTTGAACCCTGTGTGTAATTTTTGACCTTTTTCACACAAGTTGTGCAGTCATGCTTCCTCCAACTGAGTAGCTTCTCTAAAATCTTTCTCATGCTGATCTTCAGAAGGTCATACATGCTTTCATATTGTCTCATCTTGATTTACTGCATTTTCCTGAATTCAGGGACAAGACAAAACTCTGTCACACCTTCAGCTTGTTCAAAACACAGCTGATCGGCCTATAACTAATGCAAAGAGACAAGATCTCAGAACTTCTAGAGCCTCTCTTCATTGGTTTCCAGTTAGTATTGGAGTTGATTTGAAAATTTTACTCATCACTTTTAAAGCACTTCATGGCTTGGCTCCTGGTTATATTGCTGAACAGCAGCAGCCCTGTGACCCAGAGCAGTTTCAGATCCTCAGGCAGGGCTCTTCCCTCTGTTCCCAAGTCTCAGCTCAAGACCAAAGGTGACTGGGCTTTTGCTGTAAGTGGCGTCCAGTTATAAAACTCTCTGCCTGAGGATCTGAGGTTTGAAGAACCGTTAACATCTATTGAATGTTATTCAAGTCTTTAGTTGAAGTACATACAACCATTATTTAGTCAGTCATTTATTATTGGTCAATGGCAGAGTCACACATGGACACATACAAACATATGCATCACAAGGAGGACTGAGTGGCTGCAAGCATAAAAAGATTTACACACACACACACACACACACACACGCACACACACATACACACACACACACACACACACACACAAGAACACACTGTTTTCCTTTTGATTATGTCCACGGCCATTTAACTGTCATCGGACTGTTTGTCATATCAGATAAACAAGAACAGACGCAAAGCAGACACAACTCCTCCAAGATTCAAGAGCTGTCACTGGTGTGTGTGTGTGTGTGTGTGTGTGTGTGTGTGTGTGTGTGTACATGTGAGTCATTTTTTCTGACAAAAGAACTTTACTTTTGCTCAGGTAAGCGGGCACGGAAGTATTTGTTTGTTTGTGCATGTGTGTAAATGTATTCAGACAGATAGGGTGTGTGTGTGTGTGTGTGTGTGTGTGTGTGTGTGTGACTTTGTCCTCACATCCAGACAAAGTCACCATGTCCTCATATTTCACTGAATAAAAATGTGGACAGGAGCTGCGTGAGTGTCCAAGGAAAGCTGCTCACCTCTGTCTCTATGGAGGGTTTTTGTGTTAATGTTTGCTGATAGTGTTCTCATAGGGTAGACAGCCTGTGTGATATGATTCTGATCGGGGGGAAACAATGAAACATGACTGAAGCTGATGTTTCATAACATTCCTTAGTGTAGACACAAAGCTATACTGTACAGTCACACATTTGCAACCCCCAAAGATGAACTTATTGAATGTTGAAGACTACATAACCCAGAAACTGTGATGTAACATAAATAAACAATCATGTGCACTGAAGAGTTTACATCATTTTGCAACAGTTTGTGTTTTATTTTTGTGGGCCAGAGATATTTTCCTGCTCGTTTTCGCACCAGAACTGTATTTGAGTAAACAGGGAAAATCAGCAGAATCTAAGTCAGTCACCTGAATTGTGGAGGTTGAAGCCAATAACATCACTGCACCGCTTTTCTGAGCTGATTGGAAAACATGCTGGTACACACACACACACCCACACACACACACACACACACACACACACACACACACACACACACACACACACACACACACGCTCGGACATGAAGAACAAGGCAGAAAGAGCCGCAGTTATTTTATCTTTTAACTGCAAGGTCAACTGGAGACATATAGCGTTCACCTTACACAGTAGTCTACCAGGACTGTGTGCTCCTGTGTATTTGATCGGTCCCTTCAGAACCTTGCCAGGAGACATCACATTGCAGCAAAAGAAGAGTAAGGTTAAACTTTTTTTTTTGCCATACCACTATGTGTTTTTTTTCCCCCATCCTGCTGCACTGCATTAAATGAGTCAAGCTCAATGCAGCTTTAGGGTCAGTGAGTTTGTGAAGAGTTTACTTTTATCATTCTTATTGCTTAATGTAGTTTGGGGACCTCATGACAACAATCTGCCATATTCAGTGTAATCCTGATCAGTGGGGGTCAAATACAACTGCTGTTAACATGCTGTTTACATGCAGGGGTAACTTCAGATCATTTGAAAGGACATTGTCTCTTAATTCAGTGCAGCTGTGGCCTCTCACAGCTGTTAACAGTGATTTGAATTGTCAGGAGACAGTCGACTATAGCAGCCACTCCTCAATAATGCCAGGTTCTGTTAACAAGATTAAATCTGCTTACTAATAACTCTCTATATACCGTGTATGTTATTATTCCAGAGTGTCTTTGCGCATCTGCAGAGAATCACCACGTCTAAATGTACAGCCAGAGGAGGCCTCACAGGTCTCACAAATCTACTTTAATTTGCTACCAAAGGAAAAGTGCTAAAGCTCTGGACTTGCTGATGAAGCAGTGTTCGTACAGTACAGAGAGCCCTGGGTCACATACTCACTATTATATATTATGATATGTCGCATAATGAGGTGAAGTGAGACAGCCATTATGGGGGATGAAATATATAAATACTAGTGTTGATGAGACCAGTCTGCTTTTCTTATAGACTACAAGAAAACAGAACTGCAATAAGATACTAACAGGCTCATTTAGAGCTACAAGAACCAAAGTTCAGTGTTCATAAATAAAATTGCTGACATGAGTTTCCTAACAAGAGTGGGGCAGCTTTAATATTTAAGGAATGGTTTATCACTACACCAACACTGATTAGTGTCACTCTCTGACTGAAGGTGTGTTTGGTTAAAATTAAAACAGGCCAATGTGACAGATGTGACCCGACACACTGTTGGCTTCCTGTCAGACACTGAGGTTTACATCTGACAAATTCATTTCTGCTAATTAGAACCGAGTCTTATTCCCTTTTGCCAATGATAACAACAATCACATTAACTGCTGAACTTTCATTGATATTCCCATTGGCTTGCACAAAATCGGCCTCAGTTGATTTGATGATGTTGCAAAACACTGTTCGAGAATATTGTTATGCACAGTACAAGTACTTTGAAGATGTCTCAGCTACTTGAATATTAGCACACATTAGCATATATAAATAATTTTGATATTTATCACACAGACATTAGAAGCTGATCTGCATATCTGAGTAAAGAGGTCAGTGGAAATCAAACAGTTCAGTGTTAAAGAACACGTGTAATATGTGTAGTATGTGGGAAGAAATGAATAAAGAGAGGTGCTGCATCCAGTGCAACAGGTGAGCACATTATCTGAGCAAAACCAAGCTTAAAGACAACAAGGACCAACATGCGCAAATATTTTTTATCAATTCCAACTAAATGGTGTCAAATCTGACCCTGTTTACACTTGTCATTTCAAATGTCTCACATCCAGATAAAATCCAGATGAAATTAACACACACTTTCATTTAGACTTAAGACAGATTTATGGTCAACACAAGGGTTTAACGGGAGCCTCACCTCAGATACCAAATGTGTAGGTTTTGAATTACGATTCTAGCATTCTCTTCTTTCCATCACCACCACCACCAGCGTCTAGTGTCCGCCCTGTGGGGGGTTTCCTATACTTCACACAGCCTCACCCCCTTATCATACATGATGACATCACAATAGGGTCTAATCACCAGAGGCTCTCACATCTCTCACTTTTCTTCTTCGTTTTTCACATGGCAATAAATGTTCATTCATCGACTCAGAATGAAGTCTCTCCTGATTGAAATATCACACAGTTTAACAGTCAGGAAAATATTGTATGTCTCAGTTTACAAATGCAGACTGTGTATTCTTCTCTTCATCCCTGAAACCCAGTTTCCTACAAAGCACATTCAGACAAAGACTATTCTGCATTAGCAATGTATGTTTCATGCTAAGGCAGCGCCAGTCTTATAATGATAAGTAAGTAAGTCATCATCTTTCCCTGAACCTAAGCAAGCATTTTAGGGGTTAATTGTGAATTACTTTTCAATAAACATAAGGCCTGACATGGATCTTGACATGTGTTATTGTGAGAAGCGCTGTCTGAATGACCTGAAAATTTATCTTTAAAAAAAAAAAAAAAGAAAAAAACCTTTTGGGATTTCATGTTGTTTTTGCAGAAAGTATTTCTGAAAGGAACAGAGGGTTCCAACCTCTGCCTGAAAAATACCTGTCAGTTCATAAAACACACGTCAGTGCACAGCTAGGACTGAGAACACACACACATACCACCTGTCTTAGTACATTTGCACACATGCATCTGCAAGCAAACAAATGCACCCTTCAGTCCAAGTGCCTGCCTACCTGTGCACCGGTAAAGTGCATTTGTCAGAACACTCACTAACAAAAAATAAAAACACACACACACACACACACACACACACACACACCTCGAGTGTAAAAGGTGGAGACTTAATGGACTCCAGCGACAGAAGAGGAATTGCCTTGTTGCAGCCGTTCAAGTGCCACAACAACACACACTAACGCACACATACACATTTTACAACAACCACTTCACCTGCACACAGACACACACACACACACATACACATACACATACAGGCATTTACACACAGTATGGCAGCCATTTTGTCCATCAAATTACCTGTCTTGCAGTTGGTGGTATACAGAATAACAATGACTGGAACAAAGCAGGGAAGGAATGAAGGAGAGGAGAGAGGGGGAAGGAGTAAAGGAACTGATGGGAGGAATGTAATGAAGGATGGATGAAGGACAGCGATGAAGGAAGGATGATGAGGAGAGGAAGATAAAAAAGGACGTGTCAGGAAGAAAGGAAGAGAAAATGAATGAAGGTGAGAATGAATTTTTGAAGAAATAATATAAGTGATGAATGAAGGAAGGAAGGAAGTTAGGAGAGCACCACTGCTGAGAATCCTGTTAACACTAACTTCAAATGTCCGAATTTGAATTATGAGGCTCGGTATGACATTGGACTAGTTATTAAGATTTGACTACTGGAGCAGAATAAATGACTAATGAAAACTAATATAAGGGATTTAGTTGAATGGTTGTGTATTGGAAAACCATGGAAACATTACAACTAGATACCCTTTAAATGAGTTATAACCACTGGTTTACATTCAGAAGAAATATAAAACAGTACACAAAAGAAAATGGGCCCATAGAAAAAGTAGATTAAAAAAAGAAAAGACACCCCAGAGGGACTTAATTCGGTCTTTATGGTGTTTGCGCACACCATATGAAATACGAATATCTCAATCATGAGTCTCTTTGTCTCCTTGCAAAGTGTTGGAGGGCAGGTATGAAAAGTTTTTACCGCTCAGGCAGTTACTGCAGCTCTGTCAGTCCAAGGCAGTTCAAATTCACCTTGGCATGATGAATACTGGTGTGGGCGCTCACCATCCTTGGACAGACTCCTCTGACAATCAACGCTCATCAAAGAAGAACACACAAAAACACCTGACCTGCACAAAGCAGTCAGAAAAAGCCTGACTTCTTTCTTAGCATCATAACAACAATTTTTAACATTAGGATTTTTTTTTATTTTTTTTTAAACAGTGTACACACTATCCTTCTCAAATAATAATTGATAAGGAATTTCTTACCAAAGCAAGAAAATACAGGGCTCTTCACAGAGGTTCGTCATTATTACAGCTTTAACTACATTTCCCATGACAAGATTTATCTTTCAGAGTTGCAATGAGTAGCGCTAGCTAGCTTGATCGACGGCACTTGCCGTTAGCATTTCACTCGTGAAATTAACTTCACTGATGTAAGGGTCTCAACTCACCGAGTAATGGAAAAAAAAACCTGATGTTTACCCCGTCGAGGAGAAATGAAAGTCGCGTGTCGCTATCTATTAATAAGTTTTCAGTCTCAAAACTCCGTGAGGAGAATTGACTATTCGTGGCGTGGTAAAGAAAACTCTGCGTCTTCCCCCGGTGTGCATTTCACTGCGCACTCCGGAAAAAGCGGAACTTCCTATCATTACGCTCCAAACAGCAGTATCACAGATTAATAATCACATTAAAAATTTCTTTCTGGACAAACAGTTGCAAGTGCAATGAAATTAAAACTTCCAAAAACATGTTTGAAAAAATATATTTCTTAATAATATCTGTGTGACACACTATTTAAAGATATAAACATTTTCAGTAACCCTCTACACTGATAGGGTCACGAACCCATGAGGCATTTCAGTCCAAACCTTCAACCTGTAGCTCAGCAGTAAAAGCTTGAGTTGATGTGAGCAACACAAAAGATCAGAAGTCTGTGTGGGCACTTTTTATATTATATTATTATTTTTTTCTTTTTACAAAAGTATGGTGTGAATATTTCCCCACAGACATTCTGACACAGTCAAAAACTGTATTATAAATGTTTTAAAAATTGATTAGATGGAAGGAACACAATGCAGAAATGGTGAAATGTCTGCACACAGTGAATCTATAAAAACAACATTGTCTTTGAATGACTTCAACGTTCGTTATGTATAGTGTTTCGCAGTCCAAACACCAATGGTTTTTCAGGATCAAAGAGCACATGCTTTTTTTCTAGAACCACTGATGTTGAGCAGCATAGGGTGAAATATATTTGGAGGCAGAAAGACCCATTTCTACACCCACTGCAGCAGAAATAGATGTGATATCTGGTTGAATTTTGAGGAAGTGTTTGGATTTTTTTTCTCAGTTGAAAGAAACACTGCCTATAGCTCTAGTCACATAACAATTTCCAACTGAGCGCATCAAGTTTAGACCCGCTTCCTGAAGTCTGTCAAATAAAGTCTTGGATGGATTACTAAACAGGTCTACAGAGCGTGGGCACAGAGGCCCGGGGGTCATGTGGACCCAAAGTCAAAGACATCGTGTGAAACAAGTGTTCACACTGCAAAGTAAAGGGCCAAAAACATCCTTATGAGAAACTAAAGGGAAGCCATTATAAAACCTACAGTGTGTTTATTTAGTATGTTTAGTTTAGATACATCAGTTCTTCTCATCTACTGAAGTTAACATGCTAACCAGGTTCCACCGGTCTCGTGAATGTATCTAATTACTTTCTACCATTGGTGTTGACACCTTTAAATGTGGGTCGTGCAAGTCCGCAGAAAGAAATCAAAAAACTGTTCATCTGTGAGGTCAGAGATGGTGGAGTTGGGGGTTGTAGATGTGTTTATACCCACAGGCCAAACAACTAATAATCACCTGAACAAAGCAGAAACGGTCAAACCAGAAGGAAAAATAAAAACAATAAAGAGATGATTACAGCACTTACAAAGATGAAAAAAAGATTACAGCACTTCATCACAAATTCCTCCTGGACTAAAGACCAGTGGATACCACAGGTTGAGGAGAATTAACTGTCTCAGTGTGTGTGAATGTGGATGGACTAGAGAGTTTCACAATAAAAATGTCACTGTTTTTTCATCATCATATTATGATTGTCTTCGGGACGGCCGTGTCGAACATTTTGTAACTTATAGTTCTTGAAATTTTGGTGAATTTGGAAATTCGCACGAAAAGCCATTCTGCGGTCAAAATTAGAATTTCCTGTTTGCACTGTGGACGTTCATGCAGCAGTTAACTGGATAACTCTGCTACTGAAGAAAATGTCCGTGTGCAATGATTAAGAGGCAATACCTTGTTTAACCACTGTGGACGTCAGAACTTCCACTTTCACTGGCAAAGGTGAGTTGTGTTGATTTTACTAATATGCGTATGGCGTCTCTGTGTTCGTTAGTGGCCGAGTTATAAATCTAAGCAGAAGGTGGGTGTTTTTTTGCTTTGTTTTTTAGGTCGACTGCATTGATTACTTTTAAAGAGTTAAAGGAAAATGCATGACTTTTAGCCGAGGAAGTTGAGCAGAGCTGACATGCTGCTCAGTAATCACTGATGTAAATGAATGGTCACTGACAACATGCATTATTCAACTGACTGAGCTGCCTTTTCATCATGGTCTACCCAGATGCCAGTCAAACTAACACACACACACACACACACACACACACACACGCACCGCATTATGCACTATTCATAAGCCTAATGATTATTGACCTCTCATTTTTCTCACTGACACAAAACTGTTTGGCAGTAAAGAAGATGTGTTGCTGCGAAATAAGACAGCTGCCATTTAAAAATAATGAGAAACAAAATGAATATCTGGAAGCAAAGACGGATGGAAGGACAGAACAAGTAGAAGAACAACAGGTTTGAAAGAGGTATACTGTATACTGGAAGTGAAGGAGGGATATACTGCAAGGAAAGAGCGATAAGAGGGATACAAGGGCAAATAAATTGAAGAAATTGAATATTATGAGACAAATAAAGGGGTGAATGAAGGAGAGTGAGAATTAAGAAAGAGGAAGGTAAACGCAGTAAATAAAAATGACCTCAATGTTTTAAGCTTCAAGATATTGAAAAAGACTGAGGCTGAAAAGAAACTGGGGAATAATGGGAGTGAGGATGTTGCAAAATATGACACACACCATTTGCAATGACACAAATAGGAAGACAAAATAATTGGTACGACTGCAAATTGAAGTTTTGCTAACATAAATTCTATTTCAACCATAAGATCTGTTTGTTGCACCCTTTTACAGCAAAATTACAAAAAATACGCCAATTCTTTAGAGATGGGTGAACCCACCTCAAAGCCAATTCACTCCTTTTACACTGCCAGCCGAGTTTGCCTTTCTGCTCAGGCTGAGGACACACACAACTGCAGAGAGCAATGTCATCACAGGCACTACAGAGCACACACACACACACACACACACATACACACACACACACACACACACACACACACACACACACACACACACACGCAGGGGAGAAAGAGCAAGCTGCAGACTGGTAAAATGGATCCATTGTGTCTCATCCCCGGGTTGTTGCTCCTGTAAGTGTCAGAGCCTCCGTGTGAGACGCTTCGATCAGTGATTGTCTCATTCTTTCATCCCCGTGTGAAGTGTAGCCAAGGTGTTTCGGGTTTAACAGCACCATGCAGGTGACAGGTGTGTTTACTGCGTGTGTGCTCTGAAAGACGTCATGGAGAAGGAGGGGCATTGACCTCGGACAGAATGCCAATTGTACCCTTTTCCACTACCGACCAAAGCCCGATGTTAGCGGGTCTTAGCAGGTTTTTTGACCAGTGCAAAAGGAGCTTTAGTGTAATTAAACCATGTCAACGGGTGGGACAAGGAAACACACAGCTGGAACCCCATCAGCATGAAATGTCCAGATGTGGCCACCTTCTCTTTGTTGACGAGTTCATTCAACACACAGCCTCAAAACTTGGCTGGAGTCCATTATGTCCTCCAGAGCTGAACTCCGATAACGACTGCATTTCTCATGACTGATTGATCGTGTGCACCAGCTGTTCTCAGCCTGAAACAGACTGAGCAGGTGAAAGCGGGTGGAGGCTGAGATCCCTCGTTGGTTTCAGCTGTTAGATCTGCTTTGGTCGAACAGGGCGGATACAGATGGAAGGAGGGTGAAGGTTAAAGGGAAGTTTCTAAAGTTTTGGAGAAGATGCAGGAGACGCTGTGAACGAGCCTCCAGCTTGATGGTGCTGCTAATTAGTGAAAATGTTAAGGGCCGATGATTTATCGGCCTTCATATTTTAGGCTGTTACTGCAACTCAGAAGCTGTCAAAGCCGAATTCATGTCACCTGTGTGTGTGTGTGTGTGTGTGTGTGTGTGTGTGTGTGTGTGTGTGTGTGTGTGTCTTGAAGAACAAAGCCTGTCAAGTTGTGTTGATAGATGGTGAAATTATTATTGCGTCATGGATTCATGAATACTTTTATCTCCCTGTCTGTGTCACTATAACTGACAGTAGTGTGTGTGTGTGTGTGTGTGTGGTATCTGTACCTGTGGAGATGTGAAACTGTGTGTACAGTATGTTCGTATGGTGTGTGAAGATCTGTGATGCCTGTTGTTTTGACAGCAAACAGATGGGAGGTTTCCTGCTGATAATTAACCAGATGTGTGTGTGTGTGTGTGTGTGTGTGTGTGTGTGTGTGTGTGTGTGTGTGTGTGTGTTTACTTTCTCCTCGTCCATTTTGTAAATATCCAACAATGGAAACCCCTCACTGCGACACCACACAGCTCAAGAATACACACATGCAGAAATAAAATCACCCCAGAGATGAATTCAAATAAGCACACAGACAGGAATGTACTGTACTCACGGCTGGATACAGTCAAACACATCAACACACACACGCGCGCACACACACACGCACGCACGCACACACACACACACACACCAACACACACAGCAGGAGGACATCTCCCCACTGTGTATCCATTTAAATAAAATGCCAAGCATCTGATTTTTTCCCCCCAGAACAAGATACACGTTACAGCAACTGTCTCGTCTTTAAATCGTCTCTCCTGCGCTTTAATTTCATAAATTACTGAAAATAATGGAATAAGCAAACAGCTGATGCCAAGTTGCCCCGTGATGGCTGTTACATTAGTGTCTAAGTGTGTGTATGGGTGTGATGTATATATGTGTGAGTGACTGTGTTGTAAGTACTGTAACGCGCTTTGAGTGGTCGAAATGAAGAGAAAAGTGCTTTATTAAAGCTGTCCATCCATTTAAACCAGCAATATTTTCCAACTTACCAACTTATGACGTAAATCTTCAGTGGAATTTGTTGGCAACAAGAAAAATATCCTTTCAAGGTTTGATGGTTAACTAAAGATTGTTATCTTTCTTCAAAGTTGAAAAAAAAACAGCAATCCGCTTTTACATATTTAACAAAAACCACAATTTTCACCAAATCAAGGTTCTTTTGTTTCCCAAACCTAAACACACCGGACACAAACATTGTCCTCTGGTGTCAAATTCATGCACTTTGTCCAAGAACAGAGTCGTTTGTGGACTGGACAAGTGATTATGGTTCTTCCCTAACAAGCAAAACCATTTAGTTGTATAAAAACATAATTGCTAGTGGATATGTTGCCATTAAAATGAACTGACATGTACACTGAGGTAAAAGGACTGATTTGATCTATTAAATGTAGCTCTGTCTTACTAAGGACCTTTGGATGAAAAGGGAAGGTGACAGGAGTAAACTTCAACAATCCTCATTAAAACAGCAACTCCCTCAGTATGCATGACAAGCCGCCTGCCTAAATATCAGAGAAAGACTGACAGCAATGTGTGTGTTCAGTCAAGTGTTTCCTTTCATTTCTTCTCTCTTCTAAATGAACAATGCATAGTTAAAGACAGTGTGGGAAAAAAGTAAACATCACTTCCACCTATAGTCCCATGTTATTTCTCTGGCTGAGTCTAAACATAGTCTCACTTCAGCAGATCAACAAAATAAACATTTTAATTAAGCTAATGCTGTTTGGAGGTTTTGTTCACTGTATTATCAGCATCATAGATACCATCTGAGAGCTGCTGATGAATGAATTAACTGAATTAAATCCACCAGGAGATCATCAAACTGCAGGGGTCAGTGATGCTAATGCATCACTACTTAGAATGTCAATCCATTCAGACATTATAATACTATATAGGCAATGTGATTTAGATGATTTATATCTTGTAATAACTGAATGTCTATATCAGATTGTATCTTCACTGATTTACTGGTTTTAGCTGAAGTTGTGATCAGATATATTCTGTCAGGAGTCACAGTTTGAGGTGAAGGGAGAGGGAGTTTGGCTGCTCAACACCCAGTTTTGTTAAATCTGTTGTGGCCTTTTTAAATAAGAAATGATGCTGATGAATATAATCCATTCACTCAGCCAAATCCTCACAGACAAATTATTTGAATGTATTTATTTATAAAACCTTAATCATTTGCTCTCTTTACAAGAGCAAATGCCTGCTTGTTAGCAAACACAGGAGCTTAACAAGAAATACTAAACTGGCAGTTTGGCCTCCTACCACTGCCCTCGTTATATCTGAACAAATCTCTCTGCATGCAGTGAAGTTGACAAGCCTCCACCTAAACCCAGGAGCACATTCAAGAGTGTGGCCTAATTTGAGCTTCACATGAGAGAGAGAAAGCACTAATTTAAACACCCACCATACACCCCTTGTTAAAGTGGAATAAATGTTTAACTCAGACTCTCAGCCTCGCCAAACCCCAGTGGTGATATGCATGAATGCAAAGGTGTAGGCTTCATTTCAACACTGGGGTGTCAAAAACTCAACACTTCCTGAATTCTGGTGACTTTTTATTCACCAATTTGTACCGATTTGTGTATCAATTTATGTGGAAATGTCTTTATGTAAAACAAAAACCCCACAAAATTCAGGCACCAGGTGACAATACAAAACATGATGGAATATAATGGAATAAGACTCTCAACTGCATATGTCCAACACTGTCAACCAATGACATGCTGCCGTTTGACTGCCTTTGGATTAACGTGTCTTGCTAATCCAAAAACAGCTGTTTTAGCAAGCTAGCAAATCTTTATGGGAAGGCAACATTACTTTAAGATTGGTTAGCAAACTGGCAAACAACACCTCTGCAAGTAAACTCAAAAACATCACCTAGTGGCTTCCAGCCAGAGGAGAGGAAGAGGCGCTGTGCCGCTGCTGACTGAGATCACAACACTGTGCATGTGGTGGGGATAATTACATTGGCCAAAAAAGATTCAGTGTTTGCATGAGATTAAAATTCATATTCAAATTCTGGGAGTAAAAAAAGACCCAGTGCTGAAGAAACTAGAAGTGCGGTAGTCAGGGCAGGTGGGAGACAGCAGTGAAATAACTGCGATACAAAACTCCCCATTTCTGTATGTGTAGGAATTGAAAAAATAAGATACAACATGTTAATCAATCATGTTCAGAGGTGATGTTAGGCATCATTTTTAGAATTTGGAGAGAGGCAGACGGGCTACTTCCCCCTGCTTTGAGTCTTTATGGTAAGCTAAGCTAACTACGTCCTGGCTCCAGCTCCAAACTTAGCACACAGACGTAAGAATGACGTCCATTTTCTCATATAACTCTTGGAAAGAAAACAGATAAACATAATTCATAGAAGCTTATTATTTCCTCTTTATTCTAAAATTACCTTTTTGTTGAGCAACCTCTTCTTGAATATATTTTTGTGCGTTTGTGCCTTTTGTTGACAAACAACAAATGCAAAAGCAGCAGTGGAAATCATAAAAACACTGGCCAACTGGAATAGTGAGAAGCATTTCACCAAAGATTCTGGGAAGTCACTGGGGAAGATCAGGGACCACGCTTTACAAACCCACTCTGTGCTGTGTATTGTTTGCCTGAGCATCTCTCATAATCAGCTGAAACACTTCACAGGAGACCAGCTGCTTATGTTTTCAATCTCTCCGTACCTGAGAGGGTTTAATAGTCACTATCCCACTGTGTTTCATTTGATGCCTTTCATCACAGTGATGTCAGCTGCGGGCAGCATTTTGCCAGTCTAACAGTAATATATGTAAAAAATAAAAAATAAAGAAGAAGAAGAAGAAGAAGAAGAAAAGAACATCAGCTGAGCCTTATAGAATCAGCGTCACTAAATTACCCATAATACCAGGGTGGAATAGGTGTTATGGCTTTTACGCAACACATTTTTACAGACTGTCTGAAAGGTTTTCTGCAAACCTGTGTACATACATCAGAAAAAAAATAAAACTGAAATAGGATTTACATAACAGCTCTGTGGTCTTTACAGAAGCAATGCACTTTATGTCTGCCATCATGATGGAGCATTGCTGATGGACAGTTTTATGTCTGCATCCATTTTTTATTTCTATCAATGGTATAAAGAGATATCCTAAGAGAAATACAGCAATGCAGCTGTCCATCATCTTTACTGGGCAGTAACCCCCCCCCCTCCTCATTCAAGCGAGCATGAACCCGTAACATGTGCATATGTCCTTTCAAATCTAGATCCAAAATCTGCAGCTGTCATTCAGATATGAGAACTGGGTGAATCAGACTGGCTGTTTGGATTAAAGTGAGATTATTTGAGTGCAGAACTCACTGTACAGACTCACACACACACACACACACACACACACACACACACAACAAGACAATGATGATGAGGAAGCCACCAAATACAGTCCCACGGGTTTATATAATGTGCTTGCAAGTTCAAGATTGAATTGGAAATAAAACATTGCTGGGGAACATAATCCAGGCGGCTATTATGTTTCCTTACAAAATGTAATTAGGAAAACAATAGCTTCAATCTCTAAATGAAGTGATGGATCAATAAAGGAAGGATTGAAATGGTGATGACATGTATATCATTATTATTATTATTATATATATACATGCAGGAAGGGAAACAACTGATCCAGCTGTGCCATAAATTATAGCAATCACATTTATGACAGAGCAGTGTGAAATTCCAATGTGTTAATACGCCACTTAAAATCACCTAGCAGCCTCATGCATATACAAACACACACCCAATCACACAGAAGCACCGACTCAATCATCAACACTTAAGTGCCCACCCACGGGACGCTTAAATCACACACACACACACACACACACACACACTGATGAGCCTCGGTTTGACCTTGGCTGAAGCCATCCTGCTGACTTAATGTAAATCTGCTGCTTCACTGGTAGAACAAAGATGAGAAGATAGAAACACAGGGTCAGTTTCAACCACTTTCTGAGCCAGTGAAACATATCACTCCCTGATCCTTCATATGTTAAGAGGTACAACTATTAAATTACTAATATCATCTTATATCGTCTCTTTATACTGATTAATTATCAAAATATAAAATGTCTCTGGCTTTACAGACAAACTCATTCTGCTCCATGTTTTTCCCTATTATTATAACTATTATTATTAAAACTATTATTATTATTATTGGATGGACAGGGAGGCAGAAATTTTTCAAAACTGCTCCTCATGTACGTCACAACGCGTCTGTTTTTATGGCATGCACATTAGCCATTATACCATAATAGCTTTTCTCAAAACTGAAACAGTTCAGCAATAACAAGGGGCCAAAACATCTAAATGCAGAATTAGCCTCTCTCGTGTCATACTCAGCGGTCATTTCACCAGGATTGCCTCCTCTTTCCTCCCACCTGATGCCAGGTTTCAACTGGACACAAAAACCCTGACGCCCACACTGTCCCTCTGCTACTTTTCTAATTGGAATATTTGCAAACCTGATTTGCAGGATGATGGGGATGTCTTTAGTAACTGAGATATTAATGTGCTAACGTCACCCTCTTTGGTTCTGGAAGGACAACGTGTGTGTGTGTGTGTGTGTACCTGTTACAGTGTACAGCTCAACAATGTCATTCACAGAGCATATGCTCTATCCTTCTACACACACCCTTAGTTGTGTCAAAAAGCGTGGCTCCTATCACCTAGCAACCTTGATAACACGTCGCACACCAATTCAACCAAAGTGCCCATTTGGTTTTTTTTTGCTAATATCTTGATTTGCAAGAATGTTGCGTTTAACAGATAGGTACAATACACAGAAAGAATAAAAAGGATTGCTGCTGAAGAGGTGAACTGACTATTTCAGCGTATTGTACATATTAACTCACTGAGCTCATGGAACGTTTAAAATCAAAGCTGGAGTGCGCGACTTTTACCTAAACGAACCTCCATCACATTTAAGCCCTTCCTAAACGAGTTCACACAGCGCTGATACGGCTGATCTCAGCACGAGGTAAATCTGTCTGTGTTTCGCTTTATACCGGAGTTTTAAATCCAGCGTTTGTGGCGACTTTCCTTCGCTGGCGCCCCAGAAGCAACATGTTTTATGTCAACGAGCAATATTGCAATGAGCTGAAGAAGGGAGCAACTGTAGTGATGAAGACGAAATGGAGCACGGCGAGAAGGAGTACGGCAGAAAAAACTAGGAAGTTGCCGAGAAATGTTTCTCGTGCTCCACATAAAAAAGAAACTCGGCGTACAGAGGAAGGGTTACAGTCAGGAAGGACAAACACGGGTGACCACTGGTGTGGCTTTTCCTTGACGGAGAACGCTGGAAGAAGAGAAGGGACAGGTTGGTATTTGTTAAATATTCAGGCTATGTAGCTTGTACCTTAATAAGAGATTATTGTCTTGGAACTAAGCACACTTCAAGTGTTTATGTAATTACTCTCACTGCCAGAAAAGGGAACAAAAGTTCCTCACAGTAGTTTTAACAGAGAGACAAGGCTGGTGAATAGAGATAACGTTGAAATTAAATTATTTCATTATGATATTTTTTTAGCTGTAGCACTGAACTGCACTGTATCAAATGGAAAGGTTAATGTTATTAATATTGTTGTAAATATTAATGTTTGGCCCCTCGTGTGTGTTATATACATGAGTGATGAGGTGATAAGGACAAATGTCAAAGTGGTCCCTATCCTTACAATGTTAAAAACGCTTAAATGCATACACGTGTAGATCATTACCTGGTCACGCTGAGTGAGCTGAGCTGGGACAGTCAGAGTGTGGGTGAAGTGAGTGTTTGCTGGAAATGGTTTGCTGAGTGGATTCAATCTACTGCACTGATTTTATTTGGTCAAGATTCAATTCAATTAACTTTATTTTACTTGGACAATCCAGACAGTACTGCTTTCCAGGCTACACATAATAAAAGCAAGACAAAGCATCATGATGACAAAGGGCTAATTAGTCTTAATGAGCAGTACAAGTAAAGATACCATGCTTTGTTACTTTGTACTTTGTTTTATTAATAAGTGAAATGTAAATAAGTTGATATTTTGATGTTGAACGAGACAGTTCTGGAACAGTTTCAGACTCCTGAAACCTACAAGAAAACAAGCACAAATCCCATAAATGAGAACATTTATTAAAGCCTGTCACCATTAGAGAAAGAGCTGAGCAAGCTACTAACTCATATAGAAGTCCGTGTGAGAGGGAGGAAGCAAGGTGCCTGTTTTCTTGCTGATCTTCTTGCAGACTGGCTGATTAAAAGGAGAGCTGGTGTACCTTCTGAAAATCCCTATCTCGTTCCACGACCTGGTGTAATGACAAACATACATGGATGTGACAGTCCGTCAAATTATGTGGAAGGAAACAAAGAAGAAAACCCTCAACTCCTGATGTCAACTGAATTAAGAAAACATGTTGCCACACTTTGCCGACTCCTGGATCTTTGTGAACAAGAGCTGGATCAAGTTGCAGAGTTCATGGGCCACGACATCAGAGTTCACTGTAACTTTTACCAACACACAAAACATTTCAAATTGCTAAGTAAGCTTCTGTGAGGGGGTGGTGTAGCTTTCTATATTCAAAATCAGAGTCCACATGAATTGCAGCTCTGATATAAAGATTATTTGGATCGAGTTTTACTTGCCTGAAGGTAAACCAGTTTTAGTGGGATGTTGTTACAAACCACCAAATGCATAATGTATTTGTATAAAATATGTGAAACAATGCAAAAGGTGTCTGAGGAAGACAAGGACATTTTCCCCAATAATTAAAATAAATACAATCAATAGTAAATAAAACAGTCAATAAGAACACGTCCGAGATGTCCTCTACTGTTGTTTCCTGAGAACTGTCCAGTCATATGCAAGAAAAGAGATGGAATAAATACTATGGCATCCCCCTAACCAAAAAATGTGATGGCTCTGAGGAATCCTCTCAGAATGGCAGAAGATGAAGCAATAGCTCGGTTGAAGAGAATACAAGATGGTTCTAGCACAGGTCAATGTTTTTAACAAACGACGCGAAGGGTAAGCATCACGCTTGACTCTTGAAGCCTACAAGAAAGCAAGCACAAACAAGGATATTTATGAAACCCTGTCGCCATTAGAGAAAGAGCTGAACAAGCTACTAACTCACTTAGAAAACAAGGAAGGACGGTAACTGTTTTCTTGACAGAGAATGAAGGACTCCATTGACTTATTGATTAAAAGGAGAGATGAAGCTGGTGTACCTGTAGAAAATCCTTCTCTCGTTGCATTCGTAGGCTGCTGTGAGCTCCTCTTTTATAGTAGAATCTCCTCCTATCCTACACTTCCCAAACTAAATGATTCACTGCATATTACTGCAGTTTACTTTTAAAAGCCAACCTGAGAGTATTTCATTGGACGCTTCAACTCAATGTGTTGTTTCAAATCTGTTGCCAATGTTGGGACTTGTTTTTTCAGACACTGGATGTGACTATCTGTGAAAATATGCAGAGAAAAGCAAAGCAGACAACGGTGATCTCCTGAGGTCAACTAAATTAAGACAACAGGTTGCCGAAACATTTCAAACTGCTAAGATAAGTAAGCTTCTCTTTGCAATGGAACGAGGCTCCGGGACCTTGACAGGAAAGAAACTGCTCTGTTTTTTTTATCATTGCATAAATTTCCAAGCAAAAAGCCATTGTCTGTTTTCTTGGCTGCACAGTCTTCTATAGTTGGACAGTATAAGTCTTAACATCCATTAAAATACGCATTTCCAGGAAAACTGTAAAGATGTTTGGTTATATGCTCCTTAGTGTGTAAAATTAAACTCAACTTAAAGTGTCAATGTAGCATCCATTATTATTTTTAGAATCTGTGTAGCTGTGCAAATACTTACTTTCAGTACATGCCTTTAAGTCGTGCATGTAAAGTCAAGAGATCTACATTGAAGTTTATGTATTAAAAGGTTTCCAAATCTACATCGACTTCTCTGTCATTTGTAGAGCCACCCACAGTCAGGGTGAAGAGACAGGAGTGAAGAAGAGAGGAGTGCAGTACACAAACACTTGGCAAAGTTTATGGCAGAGCTCCTGGAAAAGAAAACTGCATGTGAGGCTTAAAAGAAGAGAAAGTCTTAGGTCAAAGATCCTGGAAGAACTTTGTGTGCAACACAATGGTCACTTTCCAAGCTCTTCATTGTACAATATAATGCTGTGTCCTACTTAAAATTGTCTGGTTCAGGCAATAGTTACCTATTTCTGCCATGGTTGAAGCTGTTTGGTTTGTGTAGTACAGTTTGAGAAGTGTTTCAAAACACAGCAATAAGACATTTAATGATACACCTAATGACAGTCCAAAGGGACAAAGAAAGGCAACAAACACTCACAGTTGATAAGTTTGAACAAACTGAAATAAACGGTTTTGTTACTGGAGATGGCATCTGCAGGTTTATTGGGCATTTTTTTTGGTATTGATATGCATTGCTAAAGTTTAGTTAGTACAATGGTTTAGTTGCCATCATCCTTTTTGTTATTGATGGTTCAGTTCAGGCAGATTCTTTGCTGCGCTCTTCTCGTTAGACGTAAGAGAAAACGCCACACAGAGCTTTTGTCCACATAAAACTTTTTCAACTGAAGAAAACAGAAGAAAATGAAATGCTAATTACAGTGTTTAAGGAGAAAAGTGGTTTTGAGTCAGTTTGAGTCCATTTACAAAAGGTACCCCCAATGCTAACAACATACCTTGTGTGATTGACACCTTAATCACCAAGAATTAAACTCCTGAAATGTGTCAGTTCCTCTGTTCCTCTTACAAATCTCACCAGAATAAAGATGTTGAACAAGATGTTGTGTATTCTGTGGAATGACTTTATCTTCACATTTCCGTGCTGTCAGGCAGAAATGAAGATTTAATTGCTTTCTTTTTCCACAAGGTCTTCACTGTGTTTAAAATATGCATCCTTTTTTCTTCTGAAATCCGTCGTTTGCCCTTAGTTTCTGCATGTGAGGTCCTGTTGTCCCTTCACTGTGAGTCACTGCGGCCTGTAAAGTAATCAAGTTGTCTATCAGTTTCTGCAGCAAGACCCCCAAGTTATAGTCCTGCACATTTATTACATTTTGGCCATTTAAGCCATTTTCGCTCTGAAATACACTAAGTTGTCTCTCTATGATGTTGTGTTCTTCAGGGAGCTGAATTGTATGTGGCACTATTGATAGATGAAGCAAAGTGAGACACAGAACTGAGGGGAGGTTGGAGGGGAATCCAATTTCAGAGGTTACGGGACATTAGTTGTCACTGCCCCTCTGCATTTTATATATTTGGCCTCGACGACAGCAGCAGTTGGAACGTGTGTCCTCTGAGGCAGTGCCAGTGGAGCCTTTCTTTCAACTTCATAATGTCCTGATGCAGAGAGAGGGGGGAGGTAGGCAAACAGAAAGTAGGGATAGAGAGACGAAACCAGTTGTAAAAGTGGGTAATAAGACAAAGAGATGTTGTGCACCGGGCTGTGACAGGAGGTTATGACTGTGTTTGTGGAGGAGTGGAATAGCAGAGAGGCTGAGTGAGGCAATCTATCTGTCAGCCTGTCTGTTTACCTAGCAGCTTCATTTTGATTGATATGATTTAAGGCTACATTTAGGAGCAGAGGCAGATTCATACATACAGCATTGTACCACCAAAACCGGTTTTATTATGAAGCCGTTAGCAATTTAGTTTTGGTTTTCACTGCTGGCTTCATTAAAACACTGCAAGCGTATGCAATACTTATAATGTCATATTAATGCAAGTATAAATGAAGGGGGGAAAAAAGATTGAAATTCCAACAGTTCAGTAGCTGCTAAGCACAGCTTCAAATTGAGTCTGAAAAGGTGAACAGAAACTGTAGCAGATGGTGAAGGCTCATCAAGGGGATGGTGCTTAGCAAAATTCATATATTACATTACTACAAAACTACAGATGTAACCATGTGCAAGGACCTGTGATTCTTGCATGGTAGTTAGTCCAATTTAGAAGAGGCTTTACGAGGTAAACAAGGGGAACAAGTTTATCCTCGAAAAAAGTGAAATTTGTTTTATAGTGTTTGGCTCTGCTCCGCGTGTTCGCAAGAAGTAATTCTCTGTAGTAATTCAAGGGGAACTCCATTGATGTTACACCTACAGTGTAGTAGTCATGAACAGTATTAGAGTGTGAAAACAGGTGCTGCGGAAGAGCTTTCTAAAGTCTGAAAATATAACTTTTGCAAAGAAATAAAATTTGTTTTCTCTGCTGCCGAACGTGGTTTCTTCCCGGCAGTGGGTGGTAGTGATTGTCGCTTGACAAGAGCTTCAGCCATACTTGCGTTTACAAGGCAAGCGTTTAGCATACACTCTGAGAGCGGCGCTGCGTCTTCGGGGCAGATTGGGGGCTACAGTGAGTCGCTATCCGAAAGTGAGGAGATGGTTAGTTGGCTAGGTTGCTAACTTCAATAGAGGAAAAGACGTGATAGAGACAAGAGTTAACATTGATGTTACTTTCCATAGCCGGAGACTGACCAATGCCAGGTAGGTAAGGAATATCTCAGCCTCGACTGCTTCACCATTCTTTTTTGTATCTGATTCCAACAAATCTCTTTGATACGCCTTTAAATCCAGGTACGGAGAGGAATAACAGTATATCAGACTGAAAACATCCCAGCTGTAAGAAGAAAGAAATCATGGGGTTGTTGCAGACATGTTATTTCAAGTGCCGGTACGGCAATGAAATATGAAACAAAAGGGAAGTTTGAATAACAGATGCATTAATATGGCACCAAAATACTGCACAATGCTGTGTCATAGTATGGGAGAGGAATTTACTGCTATAAATTGATTACAAGGACACTCATTTTATCCTAACTTGTTTGTCGGAAAACGCTGGGTTTTGTTTTTGTTTTTTTGTTTTTTTTGTTGGGGGGGGGCTCTCTGTGGGCATTCCCTCTGAAATCAATAAAGGGACTGCATTTTCTCATCCTGTGCTGTTGTCTGTCTGCATACAGGTGTAAAGCAGGAAGATGCACTTTGCCGTCTGAAAGCATAAGATAATGACCCATGACCAAAGCAAAAAAGCAGTTTGTTTTGGCAGCTTCCAGTTGTGGACATGTAGGACTGTGTGATATTCCTGCAATAGAGAATCCACCGGTCAGTCAACTACTGCTGGATAAATGTTTAAAAAAAACTAACAAACAAAAAAACAGATAAATAGGTGCAATGTGCTTGTGTGTTCGCGGGCTGGGGGACAAAGAGAATCTGCAGTCTAGGGAGGTTTTACGGATGCTGCTTGCGTGAACCTCAGAGTAAGTGACAGCTCCTCGGGATGAGTGACAAGTGTTGGAGCGTGGCCAAACACTGAGGGTGAGGACAGCCTACCAACGCGCTTCACGTCGCCAGGCGAAGACTTGCATACGGCTGCTTCAACCGCAAAACTTTTCAGTGCAGCATTTAATCACAGCAGTTGTCATATTTTGATGATTTCCCCTTTTTAAATGTAAATAGCTAAGATATAAGAGTCGGAGTGGATGTAATGGTCATTGCTGGGGTTAAAGAACATAAGGATATGGTTTAACTTGCAGGCGCATGAAGCCCCGCTATAGAGAAGTGGTTAGTAATGCAAGCTGGAGACCAGGGTGGACGTGACAAATTGATCCTGCTTCGAATTCCCCTAAACCATCAGCATCTCGGGCTCGTAGGAAATAGGCCTGTCACCCTCGCCTGATAGATTAAAATAGTCTATATATACATATATGTATTTACTGAGATACACTTGCCTTCCATTTGATAGCTGTCAGACAGGGAGGCAGCAGCAGTGTGTGTGTGTGTGTTAATGTTAGAATGTGTTTTGATGTGTGCATATGTTTATGTTTGTGCGTGTCTGTGCACGGCTGTGAATGTAGCTGTATGTGTGTGTCTGGAGGAAGCATGCTTGACATGCAGGAGCTTAACACACAGCACTTTGATTTACTGCTCTCTCCTTCTCTACACACACACACACACACACACCTGACAGGCTGCTCATGCATTTATAGATGAAAGAAAGGTTTTGAGGAACCAGCTGGCCTGAAGACAACATTATTGCCTGTAGGTGGAACGTATGGATGAATGTTGCACTGCTGGTGCGGTGTTAGAAAACATCAGGAGGATACAAAGGAACACAAAACGCAGAGGCAGTGACTGGAGACAGAGCAAAAAAAACAGGGAGATCAAGTGATTTGGATTTGGAGTGGAGTCAGAGAAAAGGAGACTCGACTGAAAGGAAGAAAGATAGATGGAATAAAAAGAAATTCTGAAGAGACCAATAACGTCGCGCACACTGGAACGAGGTCTCACACTGTTTATTTCCACCGGGAACTGGGAGTCTGCAGATTTTTCTTTATCACTGAAGCTTTTTCTTTTGTGGTTAATTTTAAAACACTACAATTAATTCATGCAGATGGTCTTAAAGGGGTGAAAGTGTACGTCGTCTTCTCCCACAGACGCCATGATCCACGTTTTACCAGAGAGGAGGAACTACTCAGCAAAATCAGTCATTCCCTGTTCGTAGGAAAATCTGCAGACTCTCAGCCCTACAGGGAAATCAAGCATAATGAGTTTGTCACAAAAAAAAAAAAGAAGATTGGTTGAGTTTTCCTCTGTTTACATTGGTTTCTCCAAAGTAGGGCGACCCACCTGGAATGTGGTATAAATCAAAAATGGCTGCCGTGTGACGCAAGTAAATTAAGCTACGAGTCGTTCAGACAGACATTCACCCTGCTCACAGAAAGACCTTTTATTAATGCAGTGCATGCTAAATAAATATTAAGAGAGTATAAGAAATGTGGAAGAGAGTGTGTGGTGAAAGTAGGTAAAACGAGAGAATGAGGCTGAAGAAAAGTTAATGAATGACGGACGCCAACATCAAGAGAGCAGCAAAGAAAAGAAAATCGATATCTAATTTTGCAGACAAACATCCTCACAAACGCCGTTGAACCTCCAAAAAGGTGATTTGTTTTGTTGCTTCGTTCTGCATTCGAGGCAAAACAATTTTGCTCCGTCCTTTCTTGCTATTCCCGGAGATGAAAACTGTGTGATGGATTAATTTCTACTTAACTTGATGCCTCTCTGGGTGTTCTGCTTCAGCCTGATAGTTGATTAAAATCTGTTGGTGATAAGTGGCAATCAGAGAAAATCAGTCCGACAATAATGAAACCAGTTATTATTCCTTTGCCAGTCTGTATCAATTTAAAAACATAAACTGATCAGCCACAACATTCAAACTTGTAACATAACATTCACATTACATTACATTTACTCTTCTGGCAGATGCTTTTATCCAAAGTGACTTAGTGACGTGAGGGACAACACTATAGCAGGTAACTGGTTAAATGTTGTGGCTGATGGACGGACGGACGGACGGACGGATGAATCTGCAATGTTGATTTGTATTAAATTAATGGGATGTGTAATTGCACATCACAGTATAAACTTTTAACAATGATAAGCGACATTTTCAATAATCTCAACTGAGAGCTTGTTCACGGAGTAAATATCTAGGCAGGAATATCGAATGAGTAATCCAGTGAAATAAACATAAATAATTAAATTAAGGTGTTAATCACATTAATGCCATAATGCTGGTCATTGATTGGCAACACTATTGGCCTACAACCAGAGGTATAACAGCTGGCAACCGTTGAGAAATTCATAAGAAGTTCATGGTCGTCTCATAGTGTATAGTATAATGGTGTATTTTTATATATTGACCTGCCCCTGACTGAAGAATATGCATTACACATACAGAATATACAGGGTACATTGTTGTTGTGTTTTTTTGCATCATCCCTGTGTTGTGCTAAAAACGTGTGTGTTGTGTGACGGATGGATGATTGAATAAATGAAAGCGCGTTCTGCATCCTAACCATAACTAAAAGATGTGGAAACATACACCTTTCACTAGAATCCAACTTACAAACAAATGTTGTAGCGCTGCCCCGAAGGACCGACTGATCCCTGTTGAAAAGTGTGTGTTTGTTTGCCGAATACCAAAAATGTTTGAATGCAAATGTAAATCTTTCCCCTGTGGAAACTGTCAAGGCGAAGGTTAAAAGAGAGTAAAACAACAGAGGTTCTCAGTCGCATATTAATCAGTGTCAGGTGTGTATGAGGTTGCAGATTCTGGCCTCTGTAAAACCAAAGAGAAAATTGTGTGTACCTGCGTGTTAAACCAGGTCAACACACACACACACACACACACACACACACAGGCACATACACATTTAAACCGAGTTGTGGCACACTCATATAAAGAAATATGTATATCCATCTGTCCCCCACCTACAAACACACACACACACACACACACCAGAATACTCTTTCAACACAGACATGAAAACATTTTTATCATTCCTAACTGACACACACACCAGCATTTTCCAGCATATACTGACAGGGTTTATCTATCATGCAGCCTATGAACTGACTGCTGCTACCTTGCTAATGTACCGACAACAAACATGCAGTGCACGTTCGGTTTAGCAATCTACTATGTGGCCTCTGACTCACATATACTGACAGTGTCTGCCTCAGCGACATAGCTTGCAATTTTAAGTCCAGCAACAAGTTTATGGAAAGCTGCGTTTCATATATTCAAATAAAATCAGATCTCAGGAGGCTTTCCCACTGCTTTCCAATCCGCCACTATCACCACACCGCAGTTTACAGGTGGACCGTGGCAAAGTGAATATTCATCGTCTTGTTTCAGTAAATGAGGAGGGATGGGGAGCAGAGCAGGGAATGGAGGCTGGGCGGTTGGGGCAGGGTTGAACGCGTGGCCAACAGGCAGGGGAATGAGCAGGGGAGCAGGCTGATGAGGCGGGGGGTCGAGGGAAGTCAGGGCCGGTTATGCGGAGGTGAATTGTGTACCGAGTGTGGCAGGCGGAGAGTCGGGCAAGGCAAACAGGCAAACATGAGGGGATCCTGGAGGACACGGATATAAAGGTTAACTCGTAGAAAATACACGAGGTTAACAGAGACCAAACAATTCTAAGCGGCCGTGTGATGCTGAAACTGGCTGAAGCAATGATCTGACAAAGAGTGGGTGAACTGGAGTGGATACGCCGCAGGGCTGATGAGTTGATGAATGACAGGTGTGTAGACAGATTGGCAATCATGCAGCCTGGAGGTGAGGAGCTCAACGGTTCACAACATATACACACACACACACACACACACACACACACACACACACACAGATAGGGGAAGGCAGGAGAAACGGGACAAAGGGGAAAAAAACACCAGAAACACAAGGAAAAGAAACTACAGAGCTAAGACCATGACACAAACGAGATCTCACAGTTCATTCATTCATTCTCTACCTGCTCTTCCATCATTCACTAACTGTCCTGTCACTTCAGGCCTCGCTTCACCACCTTCACACCTGTTGCCCATTCCCTCGTCAGCGCCCCATTATACAGTATATACAGATCCACTTGCACTCTACCAGGTTGTGTGTAGTGCTTCTAATGCGGCCGAGAAATGCAGCCTTCTTTTCCAACCAGGCCAATCCTTCATGGCCCAATGTATCCCAAGATTCATTGCAGGCTGGTAATGAAAATAACATGGCAGCATACGACACGAGAGGGAGCCAGAGGTGTTGAGTTTCACGTCAATTGAACAGCTAACGGCACAATTGTTAAAAAACAAAACTCAAGTTTCTGTAAAAAAAAAAAGAAAAAAAAAAGTTATGCGTTGTCAAGGTTGCTTGGCGACAGGAGCGGTACTTTGTGATGTGTCGGTAAGGTCAGGCAAGGCTGGGAGCGCAAAGTGGAAATCCTCCGTAGGTCCCCCGACAGGTACGCCTCCTGAATAGAGAGCTTATATAACCGTCTGTATATCTCACCATAGATCCTCGTCAGTCTGGCTTCAAGGCAGGCCACTCACCGGAGACCCCCTCCTTGTGGTGACAGGCGCTCCTCAAAGCTTGAGCAAACCACCTCTTCTTCTCTCCTCGTGCATATGGACACGTCTCCTACAGTAGACACAATGAGCAATCAGATTCTCCTCTTCGACAAAAGAGACAAAATCCATGTAATGCAGGACCCATTAAAAGTGCAGATGAGGTAGAGTGAGTTGGGTAAACGAAGATAAACAAAGATTGTGTTTATATGAATGTATTAGCTTTGAGCCTCAATAATAAATCAGAAGAGCACCGGCAGCGAGATTTTCAAAAATCTCAAAGAACATATTAGGGTCTTAGAATCATATCATCGACATTATGTTTGCAGAGAGGAGGTGATCCTGCTCATCTCACACAAACATGCACGGAGTCAATCAGAGCCGTTAGCTGTGAAATTAGTTGATCCCACCGTGACTGAAGCAAAGCAGCCGGAGCAGAGAGGGAGCAACCTCGGAGCACTGACTCTTTCTTTTCCTCTTGACACGAGTCACGTGGTAAACGCAAGCTCTGCGAGCTGCAGCTGTGTGTGTGTGTGTGTGTGTGTGTGTGTCTGCAGGCAGGATCACCTATGTGTGAGCAAGAGAAAGTAAGTGAGATATGTGGATGAGAGTCACACCTGGGCACACACTGTATGTGCGTGTGTGTGTGTGTGTGTGTGTGTGTGGAGGGAATGTGCAATTCCTATATTGTGTGGAAGCTAAGCTAGCGTTTTAGTCTTTTAGTACTAGAGTGGCCAAAAGGCACAATTATCTTGTCACCTGGACAGAGTTGAGGTTACATTTCTTTAGGTTACAAGTCTTTCATCTTGGTGTTGGACACTGAGCTCTGTTTCTTAAAGGATTTGAGTCTTTGGGTGCTGTACTTCAAAAACCAGTGAGCCTAATGAATATCAAACCCACTGCCTCAAAACATCCAAGCACTCCTCTAAGCTCTGGCTGGGGTCTGCATGTACCCTGCATTAATTTACCAACCGCACACAAGGTAACAGAAGAATCCCACAGCCAGAACCTGTATGTTTGAGCCAGATAGTTCCCTAACAATCAGAAGAGACAGAGCAGCTTCACCAAGCTCAACAAGAAATGAAATGACAAGATTATTTTTACTGACAAGGTCTGTAACCTGCAGCTTCTGACACAGCAAATGGGCTTAAGAGACCATGTGGATTTCTTCCAGACAACACAGGTTTTTACTAATCTCAAACCTGCATCCATCCATCCAGCATTTCTGCCGCTTTATCCCGTGTTGCGTCTTGTTTGGCAGCAGGTTAAGCGAGGCAGTCCAAACCTCCCTCTCCACAGCAACATTTCCCGGTTCCTTCTGGTGTACCCTGAGGCGTTGAAAGGACAAGTGAGGTATAGTCTCTTTAGTGGGTTCTGGGTCTAGCGTGGGACTTCTAGCAGTTGAATGAGCCCGGAAAACTTTCATTGGAAACCTTCATGAGCTAAACCCATGACAGATCGACAATCCCATACTGTTTCTGGCAACCCAATCACCAGCTAAGGAGGTTAATTTTGGGCAATTCTGCAAACACTGAATTATGCTCAAAGGCCTAGAGAGATGTTTTATTTTAATTCTCACTTTCTACAATATCCGTGCATGGCAACTGCAGTAAGGTTAAGATTCAGTACAGCAGGAAATCAAGAACAATCAACACCTTGGTTTCTTATTCTCCCCCTGTGTGATTGTGTGCACTGACTGGCGACCATTAGTTAAATAACTACCTGTATATTGTCAGGAGATGACAACATAAAACACACATTTCATGTTTTTTCCCTGTCACTAATTCAAACTGCCATTATTTGCAAGGGCTATTCTATTGCTATCTCATTTCTACTTCATGCATTATTCTGCTCTGTTTTTATTGCTTTAACTTTGGTGTCCAAGCTGTCAGTCCTGCACAAATTCAACAAGCAGGCACTTAAAGATATTGTGTTCTGCCTTGATAGAGGCGACATATTAAACTTGATGTCATTAGGCAAATAGCAGATCTGTTTTCCAGTTGTCTGTCGGAGCTTTGCCGCGAGCTGTCAAGATTTTAGACAAATTTCTGTGAAAATGGTGAGAGAAAAATGTTTCGTTTTTTTTTTTTGAAGTTGGGCTCCGAATCCCTGCATCATAAGCAGCCAGGGAGGTGATGGATGGACCCGTTTATTCCTTCGGAGGAAAGGATAAGGGGAGGGGAAGAGGAATGGAGGAAACTGAAATGAGATAATGAGACAGAAGAAGCAAGAACAGCAAAAGGAGGAGAAGCAAAAATGAAGACGAAAGGGATGGAGGAAGATCTTGACGGTGAGATGGAAAAAAGGAAGGAAGTCAATGAAGGAAAGAAATGTGCGTGAAGAGGTGAAGGAACATTAAAAAGAAAAGATAGATAGAGAAGAAGGAATCCACTAAGGGACCGAGGTGGAGGGAGACTGAGGTAAAAAAAAAAAAAAAAAAAGAAAGTCTGCTGGGAAGAGGAGGAGAATGAAGACGGAGTGAGGTGAGGAAGATGTAATGGACACCTGCTTTTGTGTGTGTGTGTGTGTGTGTATGTGTGTGTGTAGACATCTCTATTGATTATGTATCGTTTTGTCAGATAACCATGGGACAGACAGCATGGAGCAACATTAACATTCACTTTGAGCTGTACACCTGGCCACCTGTTGAATCCACTCTGATTTAGTTATCTCGTCGAGTTGCTAAAATCCCACAGGCACTTACTTGAAATACAAAATCTTATTTCTTATCTTATCTTACATCATATTATTTGTGTCTTTGTGACAAAGCTCCACCTGCAAAATGTCTGCAAAGACGGCCTGTGTCATTATTAAAACGTCCCCTTAACCACAGTCACAGAGGCAAAGGTCATCAAATTTTGCTTTATTCTTTAAAATGGCCTTCACATTTCTTTTAGTAAGGTCAAAGAAAAGTGCATAAATAAATAATGTTATTACCACAGGGATACAAATACAACACACACACACACACAGGATAGGTTCCTTAATGACTCTCACTGTGCAGACATATTGAACCCTATGGGTATAAAAGTATTGTGGTCTAATCACAGGCGGCTAGATCTGGTCTGCTTCCTGTGTGAATCACACAGCACATGCAAACACTCAATCTGCAATCCAAACACATTTTTACATTCAGACGGCCTTGATAGCATTTGCCAGTTTTATTTTGAAAATGGATACACTTTGAATGGAAAGTACATGTTCATGTTTTCAGGTTAAGCCTGCAGTTCAGTAGTTCAAAGCTGGAAATGGAAATTAGAGGTGGTAAGGCTTTGTTCTGTTTTTTGTTTTATTGTAATCTGTTGTCAGTGAGGTCTAATTTGGTCTTGGATGTTTTTGAAACATAAAACACTTTTCTTTTTCTTTGACATTGTTTTATTTTGCTGATACTGGAAGTTCAAACTCATTAGCTACACTCAATCACTACAGAAACTTCTACAGAAACGGTGAAGGTTCACAGTTTTAGTATGTATGAGATGGAGCACACAATGAGTTTTATCACTATTCCCCTGCACTGTGCAAAGACGATTTCTGACAGTTACCAAGGATTCTTTCAAACCAGGCTGATGATTCCTGTAATTGGCTTTATCGCTTTCCATATGCCAAACTCTCTTCTGTTGCTTAATATCAGATATGGGTACAAATTTGATTATACTCACGTAAGTAACTTTTTAATTATATCCCTGAACACTATCATTACTGTGATTATTGGTGCTGCAACTGTTCCACTTTTTACTGTTTTCATCAAATATAGTGAAAGTAAAGGTAGCCTCCTGAGCATCATTTCTCTCTTCAGTGGTAATACCTCTTTTTATGTCTTTTTTTCTTTTTCTAGCTTTAATATACTTAAAGTTTTTTGAATACTCGGGTGACCAGTAAAGGGGTTTTTTAAAATCCGTTTCTGCATCACATAAGAGAGTGTCTGGTGAATTTGTAGATGAATAAAATATCGAACTAAATCATTAACACCTTCCTAACTGCAGACAGCTCTGCTTTCTGGAAATGGCTTTTAACAAATAATAATAAAAAAAAAAATAAAATCACTGCTTTATGTGCTTATGTGTCTTTCCTTTGTCTGCTTGTTTTTATTCATTTATGCTTTTTCCTCAGTACTGTATTTGTTTTGCTGTCTCTGCATGTTTTTTAATCCTTGCTTTCCTTTTTCATCATCTTTTCTTTAACTTGTCTGTTTCAGTGACCTGGTTTCTCCTTGTTTGCAGATGGAAATGATGAGACCTCGGAGCAATTTTGCTGCTCTATCACCTTGTTCATTACAGCATGATAATGACAAGATGTCCTGTACTGTACCCTTAACGCACTAACAGATATATATAGACATAGATGGATGCATATTTTCTACAGTATATGATGTCAGTTTCAATGAATTTCAATGATGTACATAGACAGTGAAGTTACAAGAGGTTCAAGTGCTGAAAGTCAGAACTTTTAACTCAGAGGCTTCTGGTTTCATGGTGGTATGTACTGGTGGAAAGAGCAGCAGCTACTGATACCACGAATGTCATCACAGTTTAACACAACTTCCTCTGTAAAATTTCAGTTGATTACTGAGCTCCATTAGTAATAAACTGATGGATCAAACATGTACGCACAGCTCCTGTTAAAAATATGAGGAGACGCTTCCTCCATTATCTCAAACTATAAAGAAACTTCTCCACTAGTGTGTTATTTCTTTAAATGGATTATTTAATCCAATTCAGTGTTATTGAAAATAACGATGCAAAATGTGTAACTGATTATTTCTAAAATGTTCCATGAAGTCAGAATGTGTTATTCTCTCCAGCAGTTCTACATATAAAACTACAGAAACACTGAAAACTACAATTACCACCTTGCGGTTGTAAATAATCCTTGAGTACAAGTGAACGTTTGATACAAATTTGAAGAGATTCCCTTGAGGAGTTACTGAGACATTGCTCCATCACAAGGCCAAAACTGTATTTTGTGAAGGCACTGTGACGTTGACCTTTGACCTCCAAAATCTAATCAGTTCGTCCTTGAGTCCAAGTGAACATTTGTTCTTCAGTTACTACATTCACAAGGCCAAGGCTGTCGAACAGCGCGCAGGCACAAAAGTCTAGAGCAGTAGTTTACTTATTATTATTTCAGGCCTTGTGAATATTTCTATTATATCCTGTTATCATCAGTTACCACCTGGTTACCACTGTCAAACTAGAGAATCTATGGAATTCAAATCTTAACATTATGGTGAAATGAAAAGTTGTGTGTTGTCAGCATATCATCGGTAACTGATCTATGTGCAGCCAATAAAAAAACAATGAATGAAAAGTTGATAAGCAGCAGAGTTGGGTGTTAACTCTCAGATTTAGGCACCACTGACGTCATACACATATAAAAGTAAGTACGAATAATATTCCTTCATAGAGATTCTCATTGAGGCTATGACAAATTACCCACTCTGTGCCGAGCAATATATTTTCAAGTATATAAATAATCAATGTTGTTGTCTTCTCCTGTCGACACTTTGACAGCATAGTTTCAGGCAAATCTTGTTCTGGCAAAGTTTCAGTTTTTTCTTGCCAGGGAAGTTTGGCCGTGCACAAAGGAAACCAACAGTGGGTTATATAATGGATGGGTCACGAGAATGTCAGTCACCATAGAAAAATCACATTATGCTAATTACCCATATGCTAATTGACTTTATGCTAATCCTTTTAGAGCAGACTGGCTTAACCTAGACCCTAGATCAACTGAGAGAGTATGAGATTCTTCAGGTGGGCCGTTGGATTTATGTGTGTGTTCGCGTAATGTTTCGCAGCCATGCAACTGTGTAAGTGTCTATGTGTTTGTGCATGTGTAATGCTCCTGGAGGAAATGCATTAAACCTGTGCCTGCCCGGTAAATCTGCAGTCCAATTCACTGAGCCAAGATCGGCCCAATCCTAATCCTCAGATCTTATTTTCATGGCGATTTCTGCATTCACCAAGTGGGACATAGTGTGTGTGTGTGTGTGTGTGTGTGTGTGTGTGTGTGTGTGTGTGTGTGTGAGTGCCAGAGGGAGAGAGAGACAGGACATGCTCCGTATACACTAATTTCACAACATTAGGAACATGATGTATTTTTTTTTAACCTGCAGCTTCAGAAACGACGTCAGTTGATCCTGATCTTAATCCTGTTCAACAGAACACGGCTGTAGGGAAACATCTATGATAAATAGACACATTTTTCCCAGCACCTGGTTTACGACCTAAGGTGATATCCATCCAATTAAGGATTTTTGTAGTAACGCCGTTCTAATGCTGATTCAGTGATCTTTTTTATGGTTTTAATTTATGGTTGTTTTTGATTAATTAAAGCTGCAGTGTGATGTCCACTTGTTTTATTGGCTTTAACAAGAAGACACGAGGCCAGTAAAGCAGAAAAGCTGTAAAATATAAAGATGGCTTCACTTGGCACATTTTGTATATTATTTTGTGAAGTGTAAATGCTATAAAACCCTGGAATAGTCTGTGGAAAAGTTGACTTTTGGGGTTCAGTCCTCACCTCTCACTCCACGTTTCCCCTCTGCGTCAAAACTATGAGAGAATAATGTGGAGGGGGAAAATGAATATTTCACAGCTTGTCTATCTGCAGTATATCAAGATTAAATTTTGCTCCCTTCAGGCCTGACTGCTGTATCTGAAACAGCAGCAACAGTAGTCCAGAGAGCAGCAATACAATATCACAAATATAAGTAATTTTTTGAATAGAAGAAGTCAAGTTCTGTGGTGTTATACTGTATACTGAACGTGTTAGTGTGCTTGTGTGAATATTACTTTATTGTGAGGACAACTCTATTCAAACAGTTGCATTGTGGGACTGACTTCATCTGAGTGTGTGTGGACATGTGCATGTAGAAAAAGCTGCTCTGTAAGCTTAGTTCATGCATTATCCAGATATGGAACATTGATGTGTGACCATAGACTTTATATAAAGATGGATGTAGCCTCCGTGAAGTCACCCACAGGTTTCTGAAGGGAAAGGTCAGAGTGGGCTGCTGCACTGTCACCATCTTGGCAGTGCTCAACTCCGCCTAATTCCCCGCTAATCCAAAAAAGGGCTAAGAGGTCGGGAGCATGTGGAGCTAAAGTTCAGCATTTTAACATGGGAGTCCGTGGGGATTGACTCGCTTTGGAGCCAGCCTCAGGTGGCCATTTGAGGAACTGCAGGTTTTGGCACTTCCGTGTTGGCTTCATTTTTCAGCCCCGGAGGTTGCCGCCTGTGTGTGACATTCATTTTAAAAAGACTAAGACTCATGCTAGCAGCTCTGTGAGACATCAGTACCTGTTGAGGTATTTCATACAAAGCTGTATGACTTAGAGGAAAAGTCAGGGGATCAGCAAACTCATAAGGAATCGTTCATGGGCATTTGTACCAAATTTCATATAATAATTCTCAAGACATTTCTCTAAAAGCCAAATATGTCAATCTACTGGTGATGCAAGAATTCAAGGGATCATTAAAGTCTGTAGGTTTCATCATCAGTGGGCTGAGAATGTCTGCACAAACACAGACACAGACAGACACTGCCATCCATAGAGACACTGCTAAAATGGCTGAAAACGAGTCATTTCCTTAAAACATTATTCTTTTCACTGTCCCTCGATCAATAGCCTCAGATACTGTATGTCCCTGCCATTTTAATCAAACCTTTTTTTCCCTGCAACGTTCATTAAATTATCATCTGTTATCATCCTTGCCGACATCTGTGAAAAGACGTTCAGTATAATTGCACATGAATACCGAATCAGCCGTCACGCTTCACTGAGTCTGACCAACGTATACTCATTAGCAATAGTAAGCTCACACACACGTGTGTGCACACATATTTACGCAGGTTGATATATGCAGATAAGAGAGCATTGGCACACAGTAACACACTTCATTTAGCAGCATTTTCTTTGAGCTGTCATGCTTAATAACCACTCAAAATGTCCCGCTCGTACCGAATGAGGTGATGACATTGAAATGGTGGAAATTGCTGTTCATTTTTTATATTAGTCATACTGAGTACAGATTTTGACAGACATTTTTCTGTTTTTGCCACCACTCAGAGGCAGAATCTTTAATCACAAAGTTCAGTAAGCGTTCAAAAGTTGACACATTATTATATTACTTGCCTGGCAGAAAGTGTATTTTTATGCAAATTAAGATATATTAATCCTTGAAAGTAGAGTGGGGAACATCAAATTTGTGAAATCTCTCCTTGAAGCTTTTAAGTTGAAGCAGAAAGTTTTTGTCAATAAACAACAGTATGCAATGAATAAAATAAATGTCCACTACATGGCCATCCAGAAACTGATTAAAACTCTTTCGTCAACTGACGACTATTCAGAGACTCGCTTTATCCGATAAGATGGGAGAGACATCAACGCCTGTGCATATATCACCCGCACAAACTGACTGATTGACTTCTTTTTTTTTTCCTATCAGGAGTGTGCGGACACCTGTGGCAGCTGTGTTTTTTTAGAGGGAGGTTGTTAATTGGTTTGATAGACAGTGAATAGATCATTCAGAGCTACAATGAAAAGATCAGGCTTTGATAATATAATGCTCAAAAACCTGATGCTCTGCCTCTACCCTAATAGTTCTGTATAAATGCCACATATACTGTGCAGTGCAGCCCACAATAGCTCCACTTATCATTGAGGTGACAGGCACATAATAACATGGCTCCATGGCTAATGGCTCCCACACACTTGGGGCTTAAAATGTATTTCTCTCTGACTATATAACTCCTGCCCTCCTCCTTCTCAATCGTGATGGGAATGATTCATGGGTAATGACTAGCGACAATGTAAATGGACTTGTTCGTAGCCCACAGCTAAAACCTCAAAACCGCTTGTTTGCTTGCAAGTAAGATAGTTTCAGCTGCACACTGATTGTTTTTAATCTTGTCCATAAAAAATTGTCATTTCTATTTTAGTACACTGGATCCTTCTCGCACAAAGATATATAATCCTTATAAAGGAGGATTATGTAGTTTAAGATTTAATTAGATTAGTCTTCATTAAAGACTTAGCTTGGAAAGCTGTTGCCAAAAATGCCCAAAAAATGAATCAGTTTTCAGCCATATGATTTTATGATTGCACCAATTAATTTGTTTACAGACAAGTGAGAAATTGAATTAAATGTAAAATGCATTATTACTTTTATTTTTCTCGGTCAGCAATAAGTGAACCAGTTTATAAATGTAATGGCGTTCCTCAGTGTTTTAGTAAATTGTTCAAAGATGCAGAGGTTTCAACTAAATTGATATTTCATCCAGGATTTCCTAATCTTACACTTAAATAAATCATACATATATGAATCTAGAAGAAATGATCTATAACCTCAACAGATCTAAAATCAAAGTTCATTAGCAATGGCTTGGTTCCATTAAGTGTGTCAGCAAGCAAAGCCAGCCAACCTGGAACTATGTCAATTCAAATGGGATTTAGATGTCTTTAAATTTATCACACAGTATTTTTCCTGCTATGAAAAGCCAAAATGTCTGCTGTAAAATATTTTTAAATTGATTTAAAATGAACAATGTTCAGCTTTGTGGCCATTCTGACTATAACCCCTTAACAACGTATGAGGAACACTTTCAAAATGCTCACATTCAAGCTCCAAAATACCAAAACATTTGACAAAGCACTTCCCTTTTGGGTGCAGTGTCTTTTGCTAGCTGGCTTACAGCTAACATCTGTATAGTTAGTATAACTGTTTGGGGTGAATACACACAAATGGCAAAGTGTTCAAATTTGCATTTGCTTTGCTTTCAGTCAGAACAAACCTTGAGCTATGTGATTACAAAATTAAGAATTTGCCACTGTAGAGTAATAGCACAGAGTGGAAATTACTGCCTGTCAGAGTGGACAGTCACATTAACCCAAAGACAACACTGAGTTTCTTTTGCACCAGAATGCAAATGAATGACAAGAGACAGATCAAGTGACAGAAGTAATCAGAAAAGAAAAATAATAATTTGCTTAAAGAGATATTCAACCTAAACTATGTCCTGACACCAACACGCTCAAATCAACATACAGCTGATATGAAACCGACTCTCAAGTCTACACAGTCGCAGTGTTTATGTAGAAAAGCTGTGTGTGTCTTCAGCTGTGATGAATGCACTTTTAGAAAAAAAGACGGATGCTATTCATTGTCATACATGGTTTCGATGTGCTTTGTGGCATGAACTCACCGGAGCAGGATTCCTCTGTGAGCATGTTGCCTGTGATTTGTCGACCTGTCACGTTGCTAATTGCGCTCACCTGTTGTCCCAGATGGAAACCAGCCTCTGATTACTCTGAATGGCCACATTATTCTGCCAGAACACATTCATGAGCTCAGTTGGTGCCAAAGAAACAAACAAAACAAAACAAAAAAAAACAGTTGGGGTTTGGTTATCAGGCAACAATTACAACAGAATCGTCGTAGGTGGCTCTGAGCCCATGACAGGATGACACATCAGTCAGATCATTTTTGTTTTTAATGATATTTATCTGTATGGTCACTTACCAATCCAATCCATTTTTCAGGAACAACTAGTGTAATGGATTACAATTTAAAATGCTGTACTTACATTACCATTACTAACCCCAGTCATGCTCTGGTTCTTCAGTAAAAGCTCTTTTTCACTACGGACATTTTAACATGGCGCAGTAGAAGAAGCACAGGTGTAAATAATTTCATTAACGATGGCTGATTTCCATTGAGCTGTTGTCTGAGCCTCCTGGTATTGTGCATGCTGGCTCATTGTTACACACTGACTAGAACAGAACTGTCGTTTATGTTATCAATAACACCTGTGGGGTCATGTTCACTGTCTTCCCAGTAGTTTAATGGAGGGTTGATATGTTTCTTATTTGAGCGTTCAGTGGAGAAACACCTTCCTCTAAATCATCTGTGTCACGCCTCAAACCTATCTAACACAGAATTCAGGGTGAGTGAGTCTCAGTTCTTCTCTTTATATTAACAACATGTCAAAGTGTTCATGCCCTGATATGTTTCCATTATTGTTTGTGAATTTCGACAGGCAGCATCTGTTGTAACAACACTACACGACCTTGACAGAGGCTCAAGTTATCTTGTTTAAGCTGACGTAGCGACTGCTCATAACATGAGCTGGGTGCTCACAACATTAGCAAGCTACAGTCATCACCATTCAGTCTGTCAGAATATAACACTGAGTTTTTAAGTGAATATTTTCACACCATCGATCTGTCACTTTGCTATTCAAATTAAATGACTCATAGCATACTGACTATATGGAGGTGTGTGTGTGTGTGTGTGTGTGTGTGTTTGCAAATTGCAAATGGAATAATTGAACAATCAGCCAATATCAGCTGAGACAGACATGTCACTGATTATGCAGCCAGAATAAAAATGACTGGGGTCTGAACCCTGATCCGGGGAGTAGAGGACACTGAACTGCAGGATTAACCGGCACTCAGGGTGATTATCAAATCCGATAATTGATATCTTTTGTGCTGGTGGAGGAGGTTTTGATTTTGCAGCATCATCTCCTTGTCTTTTCTCTTCTTCACTCTCACTCTTCCCCCTTTCCTGCCAGGCATCTCCACCGAGCCCATATGTGTTTTTCTTTCTTATTTTTTACAATTCATTACTCTCCCCTCACCAGCTAACGTCTGTCCCTGAGGACGCGGTTCCAGCAGTGTGTGTGTGTGTGTGTGTGTGTGTGTAGGAAGTGCAAGGTCTCTACAAATGTGAACATCCCCTCCCCCCCAGACAATTTCAGTCAAGTTATTGACAATCTGATCTCTCCTGCATTAATGTGTGTATACTGTAGGGAGTGTGTGTGAGTGTGTGTGTGTGTGTGTGTGTGTGTGTGTAGCATGTAGTGACAGACCTTCTAAATCACTGTCCTAGTTGATTTTCTGTGATGTGTGTGTGTGTGTGTGATCACTCATGCATGTCTGAGAGCCCTGTAAGCCATAAAATCAGGGGAAGAGAGCATATATGCCATCAAATGAACAAGGACTTACAATTTGAAATGAACCATGTGAATGTGTATAAGTGTACCTGAATCTAAGTGTGTGTGTGTGTGTGTGTGTGTGTGTGTGTGTGTGTGTGTGTGTGTGTGTGTGTGTGTGTGTGTGTGTGTGACTACAGTAAAGGACTTGCCATAGTCATGCTGCACTGAACTGTGACAAAGCTGCAAAGTGGCTCAAAGGTCAAATTAGTTCCATTTGAAAATAAGAAGAAACGAGTGTGTGTGTGTGTGTGTGTGTGTGTGTGTGTGTTTAAAAGGGCGTCAATAAGGTTTATCACCTTAATGTTAGTTTTTAGCTGTTTTATGACATCCGTAGAGCTTCAGCAGATGGCACAATGGGCGCCTTCCTTGCAGATCACTGTTTGCTGTCCTGTCGGTTAAAATAGCTTCGACCATAAATGATTAATTGTGACGGGTGCATATCTGTATGTGTGTGAGAGTGAGTGAATGAGAGCGAGAGAGAGATAGAAAGAGAAAGACTGAAAGTTTGTGTGAGATCGTCTATTTGAGCATTTTTTAGTGTCAGACGAGCAGTACTTGACCAGTTAGAGAAACAAATAGACATCAATCAGAGTGACGCTGAAGTGGAACTGATATCTTCATATACATCTCAGAACAGCGTTCAGTTCCATAACTGATCTGATATTGCCTGTTTCATCTTGTAATTTACTGCCCTCCTGTGGTGACAGCAGGTTATCGTCTCTGGCACAAAAAAAGGCTGCGTTGGAATCTGCACCGATTTGTCCATTTCATTTGCTCTTTAAAGTGACCTCAGCAGCATCAGTAGCTGTCTGTGCCAGCAGAAGACACCGCACCTGATGCATGCTGGGTGCCGTAAATCCTCGCGTGCAGCCAGTTCTTCTTCTTCTTCTTCTTCTTCTTCTTCTTCCCGTGTTTCTTTGGCAGCTGGCAAACAGCTTTTTGGTTCACTACTGCCACCTTCTGGTGTGTGAGAGCATGTTCAGTGATCGCTGCTCATTAAGCGCATTCATGCACAACACTGGTCACTGGAGTGTGTCATTGTCAGTGTCTTGAAGAGTATCTTAGAAGTGATTTTTGTTTTTAAGATATTTTTCCTCAATATTGCACATTTGATGTTTACAGTCTTTCAGCACATGAAATACAGGAAGAACCAACTAAAGGAAAGATGGCTCTGCTTTCCTATCTGTAAAAGTCACACTTCACTGGTGCTGTGTGTGTGTGTGTGTGTGTGTTTGTGTGTTTCGTTAAGTGAATGAGCTGCTAGGCACTGTTTCAGCATCATGACATCATTTNTATCTTAGAAGTGATTTTTGTTTTTAAGATATTTTTCCTCAATATTGCACATTTGATGTTTACAGTCTTTCAGCACATGAAATACAGGAAGAACCAACTAAAGGAAAGATGGCTCTGCTTTCCTATCTGTAAAAGTCACACTTCACTGGTGCTGTGTGTGTGTGTGTGTGTGTGTTTGTGTGTTTCGTTAAGTGAATGAGCTGCTAGGCACTGTTTCAGCATCATGACATCATTTGCCCTGCGTGGAGTCAAGATCATCCAAAACCGCTTTCCTTGTCCAACAATACAATTGTATTTGCGATGTGTTTGTGTAGGTGTGTGGATATTCGTGTATTGACACAAAAGCCGCCCACAATGTTTCTTGGACAACAAAGCCAAAGATCGGCGCCCGTGTGAGTGGTTTTTGCAGGAGGTTTAATTACAAGATGATTGCAAAAAGATAGTAAGTCCAGTGGTGAGGTGATGTCACAGTTTGGTTTGGGACAGACATGTAATCATGAAAATGAATCAGGGTCTGGGTTTAATGGGGAATGACTCGACTTCAGTCTGATTTAATTCCGAAGGAGATAAATATTGTTTTATTCGGCATGATTATTCTTGAGGTCTGCTCATTTGTTTAGAGTGATTAGTCTGTTGCATAACACAATTAACATGGATTAGCTTCTTCATTTTTCTTGTTCAGAAACCTGATAATTTGACTGAACTGTTTTTTTATTTCACTTCATTAATTCAGACATTAGTCAACTTCTGGAGGGGAAGCATTTTGTTTAGTTTTGCCTTCTGTCACTACTTCTAATAAACAAATATTGTAGGCACTAAAAATAAGGCTTTGAATAGTTTTGTGTTATCAATTTAACAGAAGAAAACTCAATCAAATCATAGTTTGCATATCTGTTTATGTGTCCCTCCTCTGCATAATGAAAACTTATTTTCTGTAGCGAGAAAGAATAAGAGCTGAAAACAGAGTATTTTGACTAATGTGATCTAAACCTGTGCAATTAGTTGAGTTTGTATTCTTTACAGAGTAAAACTGTTACTGGTGTTGACTAAACAGGGTCAACACATGGGCTGTTTTTTAGCTGTGTTGGAGCTTATAATCCTGTTGTAGAAACTTAAATTTCCTTTTTTTGTGGTCACCTAAAGGATTCCTCTTCCATCTCGGCTGAAAAGTTAAAGGTTCAAAGTTCATTTTTAAGCTTGTTAATAGTTTTAGACAAAATAATCTCACATAAAGATCCAGTTTGAAGCTGTTCTGGTGCTTTAACATGATCTCCGTCAGCAGAAGGGGATGAATTAGTTGGTTGAGGAAGATCATGATACACTTTGCTACTAAATGGACCTTGCAGTGGGATTTTGTGGCAGCTGCTGTTTCCAGGGTCAACAATGAAGGTTCAGTCTCAAGAGTTTCCTGTTCTTCTGCTATAGCAGTTTCCTTTTATGCTTTGAAGCAATCAATTTCATATCCTGTCCAATATGATCCTGACACATTGCAACCCAACATAAAACTCTCAACAGTGGTCCCATTTGTTGGTACTGACTTTGAAGTTTGAGATAAACCCTACGATGCAACTGCGAATTTTTACTGCTGAAAAAATAGTATGAATGCTCCACTGACTTCCCCTGCAGACATACAGGTTATTGTAATAGAAATATCCTTACAAGCCAAATTGAAAATCACACTGTCAGGAGTTAAATGACACGCACCCTCACGTTTTGCCCCCACCCTGCAGTCTATGAAGCATTAGCAGCGAGGGAACGTCAAAGTCCTGCTCAGCTGTCAGGGCTCCTCTGTGAAGCTGGAGATGGAGACAGAACGTGACTGTAATTACAACACTTGTCATCTATGGAGAAAAGGCCAGAACCAGACAATGGGAAGAGGACAGAGACACAGACAGAGAGAGAGGCAGTAGAGAAGAAATGCAGTGGTTCAGATAACGCCACTCTTATTTCTTTTTATGAAGTACTTTGTACAGTGCAGATCCTAGACTCCATGGGCAAAGAGACCCACTGAAGCACAACTGCAGACTATTGGCAGACACTACAATTTACATTTTAGTCCCTGAATGCCTCACAGGGGAGGCATTCAGGGATTTATGGGAAGTTTAAGGGGGTTTATAGTTGTCATTGCAAATTGTGCCAGTATGATGCCATGGGGGGCCCCTTCTCCCCTTCAGGAACCCCAAACATTAGACTGGTTTACTTCTCTTACCAGTGTGACTCTGACTTTATAACATTGTTAAGAAAAGTTGTGCATTGAATAGTTTATGTCATTTTTTTGTTTGGACTGAATAAGTCAGATAAAATCAGAATACAGTCTGATCTGATTTAATCTGGTTCTGGGCATCTCCCACATGAAAAGCTGTGGCTCTCTGTCAATGTAAAACATTGCGTTGCTAAAAAAGAATCAACATGCTCCATCAACCTTTTCCTTGTAGATAATCGTCACATTATTCTCACAGAGCGGGTGACACTTCCAGCAAAAAAACACAAATCTGATTCAAATCCAGACGCTTCACGTCCCTGCAGGAGGAAAAGTGATATAAACTCAGCACTTGTGCAAGTTTGGCAGCGCAGACGAGTTATTCTGCCAAGACTGTGCAGTTTTTCTTCATTACGCTTTGTAACTCATAAACAAATGTGTAATTCACACTCACGCTGTCCAGTCCTTCTTGGTAAAAGCACATTACTGGTCTCCACTGTCTGAAAATGTTGCTGGTGGTCCAATGACCCTTCACTGTCCCTGACCTTGAGTGGTGGAGATCAGTGCTTCCAGCCAGGCTAACAGACAGACGGACAGACAGAGAGAGGGTAACAGGATTATTTTATGGTGGTTGTGATTCACTGATCTTAATTGCAGTGTACATGGTGTGGCTCAAAGCTACATCTCTCCATGTCAAAGAGAATTAAAGTTACAGGAGTTTAAAGTAACTTCAGTGTTCGGATGCGATGCCCTCAGCTCTGCGCGGTTCCACTAGGGTCAAGGCCTGCTAGCTCTCCTCAGCCTGGTCTCCACTGCAGGCCAGGGCTTACTTATTACACTGTTTACTATGAGAGGGCAAAACATATTTAGAAAATGTTTTCTAATATACAGGTGCCCCTAAGCAAGGCTGTGAATTCCCACCTGTTTTATTGGAGATGCTCAGTGGAAGAATAAATGGGCAATTAAATGTTAAAAAGGATTGTATATAAGGACAGAGGAAAAAAAACTACAGCAGTTTCACTGAATACAAATACGTAGATCAATCTTAGGAGGAGCACAATAAACAAATATATACATGTTTATAATAACAGCTTAATGAAAAATTGTTAAATACTAATAATAAAATAATTTCAATACATGGCATTACAGCATCATACATGCTACAACCAGATGTCCATTGATCACCCTACAAAAACAACATACAGTGAAACAGTATGTTTATTTTTAAGAGGAACTTTTTCATAATGGTTTTCATATCCACGTTAAATATGATTGTATTAAAGAGGAACTACATGCAAAGTTTTTTCTTTTCTTTTTGTGCTCTACAAAATCACACAGATTTTTTTTGTTGGCGTGTGATGTACAACAAAATCCATACTGTGTGTAAAACCGTCTTTCTCTGTTCAAAATTGTGTTGTATCTGTCTGCTTAGATATGAAAGTTCGCTTCAGCTGAACTGTCTGGCCCCTCCACAACCATGATCCAATATGCAAGACTCCAACGTCTATTTTTGCCTCTTTGGTGCTGCTGATGCACAAAGTTAGCGACTAGCTGGTGAACATTTTGCAACTAAAAGTCCCTCAGAGCAACAGCAATATAAACATAACTCATAATGAATGCTCATATTGCTCTGCGTGTGCTGGATTTGTAAATTTTGTTAACATGTTCTCTATGTAATTTTACATCGTGATAATACGTCAAAGTTGTTTTAGCTTGTTGTGGTGCCCCCAAGTGGCCAAAAAAATCAATTACTACTGCTTTAACGAAGTGCTGTGATATTAGGAAGTATAAATTTGACTAACAAGTTTTAACTATCATATCATGTGTTTCCTCTGCTGGCTTCGGAGGCTTCATATTATTCTTATTAATTATTAAATTATTATCATTCAGTTTGGTCTTTTGGTCTTTTTGGGTCACAGTAGTTACACAACAAAAATGCCTCTCTTTTTCTATCTCAACATGTTTCTCCTTTTCTTCTCTTTCCTGTTCATTTTTTTATATTACATCTCTCCATTCTTGATGCCGCTTCATCCCCTCTCTTCTCCCGAAAGCCCTCTTCACACAGAAAGAGTATCTGGGGTATTATTCTACAATCTCTACATTTCTTTGAAAGGCTTTCATTCTGGATAATTAAATTCACAGAACTCACCAATGACCCAGACGTACCAGTGTACAGTAAGGTCAAGGCTTCACACTTCTTCAAGCAAACTTTGACATTGCTGCTAAGAAAAGGTTTTCCAGACCTCCCTCTATAGGTTCTATTACTTTTACAGGAAGGTGCATTTACAAGAAGAAAATGAACAAGAAGAAGAAGCCGTACCATTTTAGAGCTGAAATCACATACTCATCTTGATTTGCAAAGGATTAGAGTTATCAGAGGAAATCTTTGCCTGCACATGTTGCTATCCATATTTTAGTGAAGACAGAATGGTACGTTTTTACATGGCAGCTTTGCAGTGCCTTGGAAGGTTTTGCAGCAGGCTGGGATAAGTATCAGAGCTGAGTGCCGTGGAATTGCTTAAGGGTCAAACGCAGTCAAGCTGCAGACGAGAGAAAATGGAGGGAGGGTTTGGGAGTTTATGTAATGCGACATCACAAGTTGTGCTGAGCTGTAAAGTTAGCCCCACTGGCTACGCTTGAGGTGTGTGTGTGTGTGTGTGTGTGTGTGTGTGTGTGTGTGTGTGTGTGTGTGTGTGTGTGTGTGTGTGTGTCATATCCTAGCTGGAATTAAGCAATCACCCTTCTGCTGCTGAGAGGGAAGATTAGTTTGTCATAGGAGACATTAGTTCATTCTTATCCAATCCTATCATTCATGATGCTGACAGGTTTAATAAAGCCGGTACAAAGAGAGACAGATCTGATGAGTGTCCTCTCAGGTCCCACTGTAGTGATACAACCTGAAGACATGAAACAATTAGTAGAAATAATGAGATGAGATGAGATGATATTTTAATCCTGTCCTTTAACGTAAACAAGAGTCTACCCCATGCTAGCAGCTCTGTGAGGCTGCTCTTCGATGCCGCAGTGATTTGAGCTAACTGAAAACATAACATGCTAATATTTTCACAATGTTAACGTGCTGACGTTTGCCAGTTATAATGTTTGCCGTGTTAACCAGCTTAATCCATTGACTGTGTTAGCATGCTAATATTTGCTAATCAGCACTAAACACAGTACAGCGGAGGTCGATGGGAATGTCATTTTGCAGGCATTTGGTCATAAACCTGAGTAAATTAAAAGTCAGGTGATAAAGTTTATCCTGGGAGGACTTCATCTTTGAGCAGTTGTCAAGACATTTCACTCAAAACCACAAATGTCAACCAAATGATGGCACTAGGTGAAAAGTCAGGCAATCACCAAAGTCATTAAGATTCATCATCTGAGAACCATGAATGTTTGATTAAAATTTGGTATCAATCCATTCATGAGATAAGTGAAAACCTTGACCTGAGGATTAACAGAAATCTCTATACAAAATCTCATGGCAATCAAAAGATGTGTGAACATGGTGCTGCTGGGGACCATGAATATCTGTACAAAAGTTCAAAGCAATCCATCAAATAGTTGTTAATTCAATTTGGGCCAAAGTGGTGTGACAACCAAAATAATTTTCACTATCCACCAGAAAAACAAGTTAAATGTGAATTGAACTTTTTACTTCTACCTTTTACTTATCTCTCAAAGATCCAATCTTCCTCCTTTCAGGAGATCAACAGGCTGTAATGGAATCCATATGGGAAGATTACAATAGATTTTCAACATATCGGTGAAGAAGTTATAAAATGTTCACCTTATACAAAGGTGTCTGCAGCACTGATGAAGTCCGTGATCTTTATTATCCCTCCTGAAATGAGACTGATTGATGAATCCACACTTTCAATCCGCAGTCAGAGTTGTTTGATTTTAATTCATTTCAAAGCCAAACTAAAACAGGCATCACTTTGAAAAGTCAAAATTTTCCTCCTCAGCTTTGAACCCTCATTCTTGCGCATTACTACTTTCAACCAGCTTCAAAGGGCTGTCCTATTTCGAGGAAAGGATAATGTTTCATCTGAGGAGATTTTACTAAGGATGCAGTATGTCCTCTGAGGACAAAGCTCTTCTGCTGGAGGTGGAAAGTGTTTCTACTAAAGGGAAATGATTATGGCTGTAAAGCATTCTCTCTTGCAGCCCAGCAACCATTAACTGTTGGATTTAAGACATGCATCACAAACAGGATGTTCAAAGAGACCGCTAGGTTATGCTAAATGACGGGTCATGTCTGCATTCAGTATTGATCTGGTTTGGCCATGACTAGATTAAAAAATACATCGCTTACATGAGTATGAGTATGAGTATGTGGAATACTCAAACTCTCTGTCTACTTGTGTGCACCCAAAGGAGTGAAAGTGAAATTCAGACCTCAAGCCCTGAGAAAGCACACAATGAACACAAAATGTGTCTTCAGGAGGGTTTTAAAAGGAGTTCAGAGATTGTAGAATGGCTAACAGCACTGAGGATCTCAGGTCGCGACTGGGCATGCAAACGGTGTCAGTAGATCTGAGATGTACTTAGGTGAAAGTACAGAACGGGTCTTCAAATTTAATTCAAACATTTACTGGAGGGATTAAAGAGAAGCTAAATTTGGAGTAATGTGCTCTCTTTTTTGGTTTTGGTGAGAAGTCTGCATTTTGGTGATTTATGTAGACTCTGTTGGCTCAGGCATGTATAGAGAGAGTTATAGCAGTGCAAAAGAGAGGAAATTAAAGCATGTGTGACGGTGTCTAGATTTTTCCTGCAAGACGTTCTGAGCCATCCAAGTGTAATGAATACGACCTTTGAAGTCAACGATGATAAGATGATCACAAGAATCATTGGGGTTAAAAGAGAGATACAACTGAGTGTCATCTGCATAGGAATGAAAGCTCACATTATGCCTGTGGATGACATCCCCCATGTAGAGATAACAAGAGAGGTCCAGGAGTCTTTGAATTCAGGCACATTATCACAGATTGGACATTTGAGCATTTTTCCCCAATTCAAACAACAGTTTGAATTTCGAATAAATAGCTAAAGCTACTTCACTAAACACTGAAAACTGAACTATAAATGTGACATGAATAGAGCTCACATTCCAAAATCATTCATTCATATGTATAAAATTCAGAATCAACAATTGGTTGTAATCCCCAATTTTGACACACCGTATTTAATTTTGAAAATACCTGGGACTCTCACCTGGGATTTTCACCTACTACTCAATGTTCCTGGTTTACGGCTAAATACCAGCTGATTTTTAAGAAATACTGTGGAAAGATTTCAGGTAATTCATTCATCTTTTCTCTTTTACGTTGTCTCTGTTATTGTCATTGAAAACCAAACTAAATCACAACCTTATTTTTTGCTTAGTTAAACCTTTATTTTATGAACTCGTCTTCTAACAATGGTTTCTCTCTCTCTGTCTGTTTTACACTTTCTTGTCTCTCATTCACTTTTACTCTGAACTAATTGTGAGCCCACAGTTAAAACTGGAGCCATTTTTATCTCATAGTAAATTATTTATCAACTTACATTATTCAACAAGTGTAATAAGTGCAGAATGCTGGTTAAATGAATAATGGAATTGCAGTCATTTAGAAAACACGTTTCTCATTCGGTCTAACTGGCAACAGCTTCCGCATAACTGCAGGGTGTTCAGATGCTGTGTTAGCTTATGGTTTCACTTACTATGTGATGCCGCACAGATGCCCATCACACACTACAACATTTGGTGTGGACAAAAACAATTGAATGACTTTGATATTTTTTTCTACTGAAGCTAACAACTGTCTATATTTTGCACAAATGTTCAGTAAGTCATATGTCATTAAGGAAAGGGATGCCTCTGTCTCTCAAATAGTTTTCTAATGTGGGTGAAAAATAAAATGTGCTTCATAAAAACTCTAAAGGATCCTAATAACAATATGTGCATTTGACATATTCAGAGGTACACTGATTTACTTTCTTGCCAAGAATTAGATGAGAACTTCTCATCTAATAAAATAAAGTCATAACAGCATGGTAAACATGAAGGTGGCCCACCGTAAAACAACAAAATGACTTTTTACGCTTTTGTACAAAAAGTTATTATGCATTTCTTGTTGACAGTTCAAAATTGAATTAATGTTCTCTTCATATGGGACATTTATTCCCTGAGTCTGTCCTTAGACTCGGTGCAGGTTTACCAGGGTACTTATGCTGCCTGGACAGAGGCACTGCTTTAAAGGCTACAGTCAGGGAACAAAAGTCTTTGTGTGCAGCAAACACCATAGATTACATGACAGACTGTAACATGATTGACTGCATCCTTATTCTGCAGGATGTCCACTGATCTGTGGCTTTTTTTTAGGTATTTTTAAAACTTATTTTAGGGCTGCAGCACACTCTTTCATCTATGAGTGCAGTCTAGGCTCTGTGTTTCCGGTACAGCACCATGCTACCATTGCAGGTCTTAGCAGGTTTTTTGACCAGTGGAAAAGGGGCTTAAGTAAATCTCCTAGCCCAGAGGTGAGTATATAATGTATATGCACCACTGCACCTCTGGTTTCCACCTTTTTCCTTTTTCTAAAGCAAATACGCATAATTCCCTAATGATTTCCCTATGACAATAAAGCAATATGTTTATCTAGAGGCAAGTTTAAATTTGAAATGATGGTAGGACAGTGAATTGGTCAGTATTTTTGCAATAAACCCATGTGTAGGTATTAACAGTTTTTAAAACATACTTAGTCTTCATGTAGTATGCAATAAACTGAACTTAACCTGACTCTGATGTAACTATAATAAGTGAGACCTTTCATATGAACCCGAGCAGTGTCTCACTGTGTCACTGCAGTGTCAGACAGAGTGAGTAATGGTGAATTATGCTGGCCATGACTGGCTCATCATCACTGCAGGTGAAAATGCTGTCTTCAGTTTTTGCTCCTGCCTCACTCACTTTACCACTGCTCAAGATGACACAGTGTGTCTGACATTAAGAGAAGTCAGTAGATAATGAACAGCCATCCAGAGGGGAGCTAAAGGTGTGAGGTCCTGCTGAGGTTAAATTGAATTTACTTGAATGTCAAACTTTATTGTAAGTTGCACTGTAAAAGAATCCTGCAAAAATGAAGTAGTAGATTAAGCCTGGCTGGCCAGCACAGGGTATGTCAAAGTAAAAATATCCGGCCACTTGGGCACTTTGAAATGTTTATCCAGGATACTGCAGATAGAGACAACGTGCATTTGTCCTACTTTATAGAAAGCCAAATAAAAAGCCACTTTTTTTTAATCTGCCTGGCTAGTAGTTCCAATATAACTAACAAGTCTGATCTCACGAACAGTTTTTACTCAATTGTTCAGAAAGGTGTGAAAGTTACAATATATGACCCATGTACGAAAAATTTGAAGCTGCTTCCTCAACGTTTGTGACATAAAATTATGGAAAACCAGGACCAGTCTCCAACCTTAATTCAAAAGGAATATCTTTAAAACATAATGCACAATGCTGTTTCTATAAGACCTCTCTGTAGGTTACCTGCTCTTTCATGCTTTTATCTTGCTAATGTTATGACTGAATTATTTCTTTCTCTGCGGGTGTCCGTATGCTTTCTTCCTTTTTCACCCTCTCTCTCTTTCTTTCCTTATGTCTCATTAGTTCCCTTTTCTGCTGCCTGACACGTCTTCTTTTTGGTTTCTGCTTCTCTACATTTCTTTTCCTGTCACTTATTCCTCAGCCCCCCCCCCCTTCTGTCTCCCGCCTCCCACCTTCCTCTGCTCACCTCACCTTACACATTTCCATTTAAAACTCATTTTATCCTTTGCTTTCGTCCCATTTTCCTCCCATCTCCTTTGTTAAGGTCAAATAAAGACACACAACCTCTCTCTCCCACCCACACAAACACACACACACACACACACACACACACACACACACACACACACACACACACACACACACACACACACACACACACATCTCTCACTGGCTTTCCACTAACTTTATTTTTCATTTGCTCTTTGGTTTTCTTCTCTGTGTCTTTGTGTGTCTCCAGCTCTCTTCCTCTTCAAGTCGCCCTCACTCTCCTGCACTTTTCTCTTTCTCCACATTCCCTCTCAGCTCCCTCCCTCAAGCCAAATGTCGAAGTACAATTGAATTTCATAAATTTTTTTTCTTATTCCTCTCTCCTGCTGCTACTCCTCCTCGCAACAGCAATGTTTTTTCTACCCACTGGCTCTGTAGCTGTTCCCTCTCAACTTTATCAGATAGCTTGTCAAATCTGTTGCCGCCAAGATACAATATTCACCCCTTTTATTCAAAGACAACCCCCCAAACCCCGTCATCTGCCATTGTTAGATATCAGTCATTGATATTTATTGCATTCCTGGAGTGGTTTTGTGTTGAAATGTAACATTTTAATCATGAGGTTAATGAACTTTCCCTCAGAAGTTAATGATTGCCTTCATTTCCCAAAACGCCTTCTGGTATCTGATATGGGAACAACTTAGCTTTGAATTGTACTGGTTGCAGAATAAGAGGTGGTTGGTGGCTGCAATGTATTGTAAGATTGATATTATAGATTTATTAAACATAAAGTTTTATTGTAGCTTCTGGAAATATATGAATGTGATGTCATTCGTCTACATGTGTCCGGCTGGCTGAAAAATGTCAAATTTGTGCTGGTTAGAAAAAAAACCATTACAATTTTCTTGTATGAAGAACAAGAAAATTAAGTAACATCAGATCCTATCTCAAGGAAAACATAATCAAAACATATCATGAACAGAAAGTCCAAAAATAATTTAGAATACAATTTAGATAACAAACAAATTGTAATTAAAATAACACTCAAATTTCAAACATCTAAAATGCCAGATTAAAACACAGCCATTCGTCTAGTGAGAGACAAGCTTCATCGGTTTGATGAATTGCAAATCTTGTTTCTAAAATGTGTGTGTACGTGCTTTTTTTCCACGTAAAAAAGGTAAATGAATTTCTATACTTTGTTAAAATCCAGAATCTAATGTAAATGTAAAAAGATCAAACATCCAGGAGAAGCCAAACACATTTAGAATAGAGGGAGGCTTTAATGTTATTCTCTTCTGTAAATAATGGCCATTCATCTCTAGATGAAAGAAAGATTGTTCAGCATACTTGCACCCATACTTGTCCCTTTGACCCTGCAATCGATTTTGGATTTGCCTTCAGTTTGAAGTGGCGCGCCTTTAAAAAAAAAAAAAAGAGCTACAGTATTATGAGTAGAGGTGTAAAGAAATCTTTTGAGGCGGGCAACGTGCAGAAAATTCAATCTTTTTAAGTTGAAGTATGAGTGTGAGGCTTTTCCCATTCTGTCTCTGAAATCTGCGAGGCAGCAACTCACTAGAAGAAATGTCTGTTTTCTTTCAGTTCATCTTCAGAGGTGTAATGACTCTGCTATTGAACAGGCCGACACCTCCGCCTTGCACTCAACATTTATTTATATTTATCAAAGGCTTTATAAGATAAAACCTGACATGAAGGGGACAGAGGACTGAATCAGTGTCAGGTTTTCGGGCAGAGCATCTTTTACATATCCGCACAGTCAGAGGGTGAAAGGTTGAAGGTGAGAGGAAACACAGCTTTGTGGCTTTGTGCATGAATATTTAAATCAACTGTTAAGCATAATAGTGTTGCCACCTGTCTGTTCTTCCTCCCCTTTGCATTTCATCCTCCATCTCAACCTCACCACTCCCGTTTCCTTTCCTTCTTTCCTGTCCTTTTTCCTCCCTTTTTCCTCCATTGACTCACCTCCTTCCCTCCTCTCCTTTCCATCAGTTACATTTTCTCCTGCTTTTCTTTTTCTTGGATCATTCTCATAATTTTTTCTGCCTCTGTCTCCCTTCTTGCCCCTCATCCCTCTCCTCTACTTGTTTTATTGTCCTCTTTTCTATCTTTCATATTCCTCCTCTCAATTTTCCTAATTGTCTTCCAAATTTAATCTTGTTTATCGTGTTTATCTCATCATTTTTCTCAACCTCTTATCATCTTCGCACAGACAATACTATACTTTCTCCTTTGCTCTACAGCTTCTACAACAATTAATATTACATAATGTCTCACATGGTAAATTTTTCATCTGATGCTGAAGTGGCTGCATAATTCACGATCTGTGTAAGAAGTTTGGAACCTTTTTTTCCTGTTAAACTATAAAGAAAAGAGAAAAATGGAGGTGCTGTAGGGGAGGCGGTGGGTTCATTTTACCAGCAGTGATTGCAATTATAATATCACTTTGCATAAAGAAGCTCCAAAATGGCTGGCATGGAAACTACACGAGCAAGGGAAAATAAAATGGTCGACAAACAAAGGGGGAAAAAGCAAAGCGACAGTCTAAGCACAAGCAGTAATTTCATTTCGCTGTGCACAGAAGATGTGTTCCACTCACAGCAACACTTTCTTTTCTGAAAAACTTCACCTCTGCGAGAAGTCACCAAATTACTGCCCATTTTACAACCGCAGCTAAATTAAACCAAATCTCTCCGCTGTGGACTGACGCTTCTTTCATCTGTTTTAAACTCCTTCAGTCACAAACGGAGCAACTGAAATGTTGAAAATAATTTTAGGTTAGTCACTAACTTTATGTGTCTGCAGTTTGGTGCTGAGCAGCGAGTGTACAGTAGATTTATACATATATACTGGGCAGCTTCCAAGTGTGAGTGAAACTACCCTGAATAAAGAAAGGTTTTAAAAAGGTTAAGCAAAACAGC
>NW_019174442.1:1014279-1032770 GCF_002260705.1 Seriola dumerili | reverse complement strand
ATCTCTAGACACTCTTGCAAAAGAAAAGATTGTTCAGGCCATACTCTGCACCCAACTATGTTCCCTTTGAACTGCAATCGATTTTGGCATTTGCCCTTCATATTTTGAAAGTTGCATGCGCCGCGCCCTTTAAAAAAAAAAACAAAAAAAGAGCACAGTATTATGAGTAGACGGTGTAAAGAAATCTATCTTGAGGCGAGGCAACGTGAAAAGAAAAATTCAATCTTTTTAAGTTGAAGTATGAGTAGTGAGTGCCTCTTTTCCCAATTTCATGTCTCTTCTGAAATGCATCGATCATGCAGACGCAGCAAGCGTCACTAGTAAGAAATCGTCTGTTTTCTGGTTCAGTTCAATCCTCAGAGGATGTAATGACTGCTTGCTATTGACAGGCCGACACCTCCGCGCTGCACTCAACATTTTACTTCGTAATATTTATCAAAGGCAATTATATAGATAAAAACCTGACATGACAGGCGACAGAAGGAACTGAATCAGATAGTATCAGGTTTTCGAGCAAGAGCATCTATATATAACATACCCGGCACAGCTCAGAGGTGACGCTAGGATTGAAGGTGGGAGGAAACCACAGACTTTGTGGCTTTGAGTTGCCACATGAATATTCTAACTCAACTTTTAAGCCAACAATAGTGTTGCCACCTGGTCTAGTTACTTCGCTGCCCCTTTGCCATTTCTCCTCCATCTTCAACCTCAACCACATACAACATATACACATATACACATACCTCTTTTCTCTCTGTCCTCCCCCTTTTGTCCTTCCATTGACTCACCCCTTCCCTCCATCGTACCTTTTCCATCACAGTACACTTCTTCTTCCTGCTTGTATCTTTTTCTTGATCATTCTCATATTTGGGGTTTCTGCCTCCTGTCTTCCCTTTTCTTCCCCTCAATCCCTCTCCTCTACTTGTTATTGCTTTCCTCTTTTTCTATCTTTCATATTCCTCCTCTCAATTTTTCCTTAAATTGTGCTTCCAAATTTAATTCTTGTTGTATCGATGTTTATCTCATTCATTTTGGTGCATCAACCTGCTTCATCATCCTTCGCGACAGGACTAATACTATTACTTCTCGCTCCCACATCTCGGTACATACAGCTTCCTTACAACAATTAATATTACATAAACTGTCTCCACTCATAGGTAAATCTCACTCACTCCTCATCAGCTCATATAGCTGACAGTGGCTGCATTAATTCACGATTCTGTGTAAGAAGTTTAGAACCTTTTTCTTGCCTGTTTAAACTATTAAAATCAATGATGAAAGAAAAATGGAGGTTGCTGTAGGGAGCGGGTGCCGGTTCATTTTTACCAGCAGTAGCAGCTTGCAATGTATGCAATATGCACTTTTGCCGATAAAGAAGCTTCCAAACATGCGCTGGCCATTGGGAACACTTACGACGACCGCCTCATTAAGAGCGGGGAAAACACATAAAATGGTCGACAAACAAAGGGGGAATGAAAGCAAACGCGACAGATCGTAGACACATAGCGCAGATAAATTTTCATCTTCCTGCCTGTGTGTGGATCAGTAAGATCTCCATGTGGTCCGGGCACTCAACCAGGCTGCAAAACGAACACTTTCTTTCTGAAAAACATTCACCTCTGCTCCACTTAGCGCTCCCACTATTTTACAACCGGCAGCTAAATTACTATGCCAAATCTTCCTCCCGCTTGCCTGACGACTGACGCTTCTTCTCAGTGGGCTGGTTTTAAGCACCTCCTTCAGTCGACATATAACGGAGCAACTGGACAATGTTTGAAGGAATTGATTTTTCTAGGTTAGTCTACTAACCCTTTATGTGTCCTGCAGTTTGCGTGCTGAAGCAGACCGCGAAGCCGCAGATAGTCATCATAGATTCAATATTATCTATTTCACCATATGCGCTCAGGGCCAAACAGACTCTCCAAGTTCAGTTTTGATAACTACCACTGAACAAAAGAATCGACAATCTCGCTCCCTAAATCGAAAAGTGTATAATACCAGCCAAAACAAGCGAGGAGAAAAGCCGGGGGGGAAAAAAAAAAAAAAAAAAAAAAAAAAAAAATGTCACCAGACACTGTGACCTTTATTGCAGACAGTCTCATGATCAGCTTACCAAGGCAATTCTGACCTGCAGATCTGTGACGAATCAATGAAAATAAAATCAACATAAAGTGTCTTAGTAAGGTGTTGTGCCATCATGAGCCACCTGAACAGCTGGAACAAACAAATGGAACAAAATCCTTCTTAAGTGTATTCTCCAGTTTGGTCTTGATGGTGATGGTTGAGTAAGATGTATAACTCACTGGTCCAAAAATCTCCCATTGGTTTTCTGTTTGGTTGAGATCTGAAGGCATTAGTGTGTGATTCATATCATTTTCAGTCTAATTAAAGGAGATATTTGTAAGTTTTGCTTTTGCTACATAGCCAGCGTTAGCATTAACATAGCCAGCGTTAGCATTAACAGCTGTTTACTTACCAGTCTAGAAGAAACGTTGTGAGTTCAGCATCAAACTTCATTCCTTTACTCACCAAGAGATGTCTCCAGGGTTTGAAAGCAATGCCGATGTTAACTCTTGTTTCTATCTCTTCTTTTCTTCTACGGAAGTTAGCACGCTAACCAGCCCCAGCCCGGCGCATCACTTTCTAACAGAGGCTTACTGCAGCCTCCCCTGCGCCCTGCTGAGCTGACTCCCCCAAATATCTACTGAAACAAAGAAATTAAAACAAGGCCAGAAAGGATTTGGTGACAGTAATTTTTTTGTGCAGTTAAAGCCAGGTGTGGCGGTGATGGTGGCACCTCCCGTCGCCTCCTGTCCTGTCTGTGTGAGGGGAGGAGAGGAGGGAGGAAGAGGAGGTGTCAGGGAAGGGGCAGCAGGGAGTTACGGTATCGATCCACGTCAGGTTAAGATGACCTAAAGACAACTCTGCAGGGAGAAGCCTTCAACTCTCTATCTGCCTCCCTCCTGCTGCTCTGTCACAACCTCATTTCACTTCAATTCAAGGTGCTTTGGAAATAATGCATCGCAACTTTCAGCAGATTTAGTTATCAGCCACTGACAAAGTGACATTATAATGAGGATTGTCTGTTTTTACTGCTCCGTACAGGATGTGATATAACACAATTTTAAACATTTATTTGTTGTCTTTCATGTTTTTGAAACACTCCCATTCAATTTTGATTATCAATCTTTGGTCAATAAACCATAATGACAGAATGGAAAAAGATTTGCAAATTTATAAAAAAAATCAGTAGCTGAAATCGCACATTTACATTATTATGTGGTTTTATACCTGAGCCCTGATTTGTGATGCTGCACCTCAACTTTATCACAGCAATTTACAGGGGCCACGTCTCTGTGGCTTGTTGTCTGAATACTTTCAGATTTCAGTTTTTTATTTTTAATAAGTATTTTTAAAAACATGTTTCCACTTACCTTTCTCTTTTTGCTGCTTAATACACAACTGTGCTCAGAGCATCTTTTTTTTGTTTTTCTTGATGAAAACAATTGTCTGACGATAAAGTGACAGACACTAAAAAAAATCGCAGAAACTCTGCGGAGGAAGGTGTCAGTTTGACCCATATTTTTTGATTGACAGGTGAAAATGCGCCGCAGGAACACCAGCTTTACAGCTTTAGAGAACAGAAATTAAACTGAGGAACATAAGAAATAAAGACAAGTCCGTGTCCTCAGATACCATCATATCCTCTACCTCTCGTTCCTATTCTCCCATTCACTCCCATATGTTTCTGATCTATATTCAACATCAGCTCTCCCCACATCTGCTGAACAACAGCTGTTCAATGTCCCTTGGTCAAGGCTCAAAAACACAAAGCTGTGTTTTCAAAGTTTTAACTCCAGCATCATGAAGGTGCCTCCTCCTCAGGTCAGAGGAGTCAGTGCTTCACTTTAAAAAGCATTTTAAAACTATTTGAATAAACATTCACATTTGTAATTTGTGTTCACATTAACTCACATTTGTTTCGTCTTGTTTTATTTTGCTTCTATCTGGGGACACTATTTCTTTCTTTCTCTCTTACACATTATTCACACACACAACTCCTGACACCCTAAAGAGAGAGAGAGTCGTCGGTAGGCAGTGTGATAGATGTCTGCCTATAATCTCTAAAGCCACCTGGAGAAGATGGAAGAACGGAGGATTTTGTGTCTCTGTCTCTGTCTCTTTCTGTGTTTGTGTCCTTCTCTCTCTCTGTCTTGCTCCTTCATCAGACTGTGTGAATGTGAGTGTCTCAAAAAGGGTTTTGTGTGTGTGTGTGTGTGTGTGTGTGTGTGTGTGTGTGTGTGTGTGTGTGTGTGTGTGTGTGTGCGTGTGTGCGTGCGTGTGTGTCACAGTTTGACTGAACTAGGCCAATAGCTGACCAGTGACTGCTGTTTCCGAAAGATAATATCTTAAGGTAAAATTCCATACAAATATAAAAAGATAAACTTGAACATATTCATCCCAAACTGTGCCAAGATGTTGCATAAGTTTGTACTGGAAGATTTGTATATTCATGAATCCCACTGACTATTTCATCTGTAGTAGCATCATCAGGTCTGAATTACAGCCCCACAGAGCTACTAGCATGGCTGTAGACTCTTACTTGTGTTTTGTTTCTATAACAGAAACATGATTTTAGTTTTTCGTTTTGTTTTGTTTGTTTTTGTTTGTTTGTGTTAAAGCTTAGAAACATTTCTGCTAATTGCATATGAACAGCAGTGGTATAGAGAAAGGCTGCTGCTCAGTGTATGAGAGGGAGGCCATGTACCATCTTTAGTTTTAATGTAGTTTACGGTTGTAATCAAGCTCCTGAAATACATATATTACTATATCAAATGATAGTGTGAGACAATTAAACTTTTTCAGATAACAGAAGTAAACATTTAATGTAGCAAAATAATGTTCCTATGCCATAAAAAGAAGGAGCAATTATGATTTAAACACACTCAAAGACACATGCTGTTATTAGTTGTTGTTGTTGTTGTTAGTGCTTCAGTACGAACAATCCAGGCCGTCGAGATCGCAGCTCAAAGACAACAGATCGTATCATCTAATCTGGTGAAGCTTGAATGATCTTGTGAGAAAAAGAATTTAGTGGAGAAAAGCAATAAGAGCTGAGGAGAGAGAGGTGATGTTAAAGTTCCAGATAAGAGTGCAGCGGACTGTATAGAGGAGAAGAGTTATGATACTGCAGGTAGAGGTGAAAAGAGGTCTTACTTCAGGTCTTTGATGGAAAATGTGGAGTTCAAGTTCAACTACAATAACTACAACCTGAGAGTGTGAGTTCGAGATTTACCATCAGTCATTCTGGGCCTCACTTCTCACACAGTCCCTCACCACAGTAGGCATTTTCTTTCTTTCTTTCTTTTTTTTTGTCAGTGTTGGATAAACAGCATTTAAAAACCAACTTCCATCAAAATTATTTAAACACAGAGTATTAAATCTTTTTTACCTTTGAACATTTTCTTTTAAATCCAGCCACAGGTGTTCTCACCTAATTTGCTTAATTGGGGATGTAAAAATTTCTCCTTCTCTCTCTTGTTGGTTTTCTTGCACCCATGGCAACACCACATACCCTTTATCATTTTATAAGTACATGGTCTTTGATGAACTCAAGTAATTCCAACATAGCTCCATCCAACTTCAACCAGAGCGAACTCTAATCTGCCACAATAACTGAAAACACCTCCATCACTTTGGTCCAAAGTGAAATATCTCATCAACTACTGGGAGGGTTGTCATGAAATTCATCATCATCATCGTAATCATCACATATCATCAGATTCATGGTCTCCAGAGGATGGACCCTCATTACTTTGTTGATCCTCTGACACATTTCCCATCAGCCTCAGCTTTGTATCAATAGTGCAAATTAGCATCTGTTAGCATGCTAACATGCTAAGATAAGATAGAGAACATGTTAAAAATTATACTATACTATACTACTACACTACTATATGACATATATATATATATATATATATATGTCAGTGTGAGCATGTTAGCATGCTGATGTTAGTAACTGACTTTTATCCAGGATCCTTCACACCCACAATAATTCCTCTAACTTAACATGTTTATATAAATAACACAGTCAAATGTTCTGTACAACAGACAAAAAGCTGACCCTTCTGGGTTGAAACGGCCCACTCAGAGCGTGCACAAACCAAACTGCATCACTGACATTTTCTTAGTGAGCTGCACTTCAGTATTTTCAAGACTAACTTCTCTTACTTCGACTTGAGTTGCACTGAACTCAAGCAGCACTGTGTTTACCTCAAAAAATATTTTATTTTCCCACTCTTCACGCCTCCGCTCACTGCTGCACAAAGCCGAGAAAAGTGACTCACTCTTTTACATAAAACCCTGGATGAAGCTGTCATTATGGGGCAATTATTTTGGAGAAACGTTTCTGTATAGGAAAGGCATTGATTCTTTCACAGCAACTCCCACCTCCTGTCGCCACACAGCTGGGTGGCTGTCCGTCCTTTAGCAGCTCTTTGATTGCACTTCTCCAGTGTATTGGGGGAAATGGCTGTAATGTTGAGGAAATTATCTTGAATAAGGTGAAATTGAGATACATACTGTGGATAATTACCAGTCACTTTGCTGCATTTCAATCTTGTCCAAAGGCTTTAAGTGCTGATTGGTGGCCTGCTGCTCACGTTCACAGACAGCTGGCATTCACCACATACATGCATGAACATGCACGTGACACATGACAAGTTTCACTGCACTCTGTTTTCTTGCTCTGGGTGCACACATAAACTGTAATTCATTTCAAACCGGTTCAGCTTAAGAAAGAAGAAATTCCCCTGCTGCCTTTTAAAAGTGAGTTCATTGAACTTTGACATGAAAAACTTTAAGCAGCTGAATTCAGTACCAGCTTTCATTGTGGTTTGCACTGTTTTATGATAAGAACTCATAATATTCATTATGAGTTCTGAAGTAGTTTGAAAATATAAACAAGAAATTCTAAGTTGAATTTACTTTGATTTTAAGAAAAGGTATATATTTATGTTAAATTATTGAGAAAAGATTAATTGATCTCACAAAATTCCACAACACAGAGGATATAAAACCTTTTTTTATTTAATTCAATAAATAAATATACACAAATACACAAAAATATCGACATGAACACATTTGTAAACAGAACTTCGATCCTCCACCCTCTCTCTTCTCTGTTCCTCTCTCCCTTCATCAGCTTCACTTTTCTCCTGCATCGTCTCCTTAGCTTCCACATTATAATCATCTCTTTTCCTCTTGTCTTGATGTGATAATTAATATCAGGAAAAAAGGTTAAAAAAGGGCTCTGTGGGTTTTTATATGTGCAGCCAATCAACATACAGCCTCCTGAAAGAAAATCTCCTTCATTTCACTTTCCTCTGATTTTGTTTTGCCTCCTGGAACTGGGAGCTCATCAGAAAGGCGCAAACATGCAGTATCATTCATGCTGAAATTATTCTCAGAGTGTGTTTCACACCTAATAATGTAACTCATCATGCTTACAAACAGCTTGAAAAGCAGCAGCATATTGCAGGTCTATTATACCCCTATTTGGGGATGCTGGGACTTTAATTCATAACAGTGCATTATATTTTATAATCTGATCACATTTTGTATATAAAAATTAAAGTAACCAGTCGTATCTATAGTTTTAGTATAAATCTAGTAGAGTAATATAAAAACAAGCATACATTGAAAATACTCAAGTAAATTACAAGTACCTAAAATATATATAATAATATATATTATATATAATTATAACGTTATTATTGTTAAGATTCAATATAAAATACATACAATTTAAATTAAAAAGGAAAAAGAAAAAATACAAAACCTAGAGCCTCCTCATTTCCGTATTTTCCAACAGGCATACTTCAGACACCTTGTTGTGCTCTGAAGGACCCTTCATATCCAACATGGCGGCGGCCGTACGGGTGTGCTGTGCCCTCCGTATCACAGTCGGAGGTGAACTATTTCTCTTTCTTATCTTCCACTGCTTCGTTAAACATGTATAATGTTTACATCGGAGTTTGTTTCCAGTACTGATGTTTTCAGGGTGTGACTGTTTGGTTCTGGTCAGCTGTGTTCACTGACCCGGGACCAGTCGGTCATTGCTGCAGGACTGAGCATGAGCAAACACGCCTGGGAATATACCTTACATTTCTGTGCAGTCACAAATTATGTGTTGCATAAATACAGTCTACACTTTAGACTGTTACAACGAAACTCGTCGTTGTCTGTTTTACAAAAGTGTTCCTCGCGTGTGTTGGTGGATCTCAAATCGTTATTTTAGACATTTATTGTTATTTTTGGTCGTTAAACTGTTGTTGTAATTTAAAGTGATAATTATCTATAACATGGAAATGCTAGTGCTGATGATTAGTGATCCCCAGGCATCCTTGAAATAATGAATGCATTTCCCCAACCAAACTCCATTCAAAATTCATTCAATTTAACGTAGCCTTGTTTATTGCTAACTGTAGACGCCTCTGAAATAACTTAAGACTATATATGCAATTGTTGAGTCCGTGCTTTAAGTCGGCATACTTGCTCGTTACCTGAACAGCATTTTATGTCTGAAAAGTCTCAACTTTTATCAAGTTTTACTTTCCTCACTGTCTCCCTCTATATGGAGACTGACTGTGGCTCCGTTACTTTGATACTAGATATGTAACATGTATGAAAATGCATGAACTAATTGAAAAACTCTTGAGCTTAATTAGGAGGGAAATGTTTTTTCTTGTGAAGACTATAACTCAAGAACAATACATAGTTGAGACATCATACATTACACAACAGGTAAAACTGATTTCTATTATTTTTGAAACTTCTGCTTGTGAGCATATGTGTTGTCATGGAGATCGTAGTGGGACATAAGGCAATCCAAAGTCAATATCAGCGTGGTGTAACGGTTTAATTCTTTAATTTAACATTCTGTGTGTGTATTCAGAGCTGTGTCTTTGTATGTTAAACCTACTTGGTGTTTTGCACATAACACAGTTTTGACACATCACTCTCTCTTTCTCTCTCCTGTAGGTGTACCACCACTCCGTAGCATCGTGGCAGCAGCTCAGGTATCCCAGTTGGCGAGTCGAGCCTCAGCTGCCTCTCTCCAAAGAAATCCTGCACTTCCACCGTTCCCTGCAACAGCATGGCAGCAAACCAGGCAGGGCAGCTTCTTCAACAAGTGTAAGTTTATGAAAAATATTATTTACAAAATCTCTCGTCTCCACGTCAGAGAAGTAGCACAACAAATCATCCTTTTAACTGTAATTTAGATTCTATTCATTCACTCGACTTACAAAAGCACCTGTGAGTTCAGATCAAATGGTAAATGGCAATTTATTTTTTGTTTCTTCAAGTTGCAGTTGCAACAAAATAGCATTGTTGTTTTTACTTTAATGTTGCTTTTGTAATGTCGTTGACACCGCAGGATTAATTTGCACAGCTGAAATGCCTTAACTTTTTAACTGGATCCTAAAATAATGAGCTTCAGTTCTGGTTTTGATTAATTAAACAAAAACAAGTTTCAGCTGCTAAATTGCTCTTAAAATCCCAAAGTTTAGTGTAATAGATGTTGTTGGTGTTCGCTCCCTCTTTCTCTTTTTAATTGTGTCTCTTTTGCTTTCTCTGAAGATAATAAATACAGTAATTGCCAAAAGTTTGTGGACATCGCTGTCATTTTACCTCTTTGCACTTTTTGGTCTGAGGTTATGTGTTATGGTTGTTCAGTGGAAACCTTTTCTTGTTTGAATATGACACTACCCCTAATGTAATCCCCTATGTAGAAAGTCAGGTCCTTAAAGAGAACTTGACTCAGTCCTAATCTCAGCCCCTTCCAGCACCTTTTATGATGAACTGGAGCACAGACATCCATCCCAGCATCGGTGCTCGGCCTCAGTTGTGGATGAATGGGAGCAAATCCCTGCAACCAGGTTGTGAAATCTTGTGGAAAGCCTTTTCAGGAGAGTGGAGGCTGTCACAGCAGCAAATCAATGCTCATTGATTTGGAATCTGATGTTCAACAATCACATATAGGTATAATGTTCAGGTGTCCACATACTTATGGCCATGTATTGTGTGTTGGAAGTGAATTCAGATGTCTAATTAATGGCAGTATTTTAAATGAGCATATATGTAAAACATTCTCTCTTTCTCTCTCTCTCTTTTGCTTTCTGAGTCTGTCTCTGCCCCGCTCACTCTCTGGCTCCCTCTCTTCTTGTTTGTTGTCTTATTCATTCTCAGTCACTGCATCAGCATCTCTCAAACAATTCAATGTTTTGCGTCTGTCAAAATGTCACAGGAATACAACCACTGTCAAACACAAATTCCTTTGACTCTGTCATGGGGCTCAAATTTCTCCACGAAGAGTCTTTAAATATTTGCTGTCTGTAGAGTTTTGATAGTGTTATTTGACTTTTACTGCCCAGTTCACTGATGTGCAGCGTTTTCAGACAGGTCTTAATCTGTGGATATACTGCAGGCCCTAAACTGGATCTGTGCTTTACCCAATTAAGGTGCCAGGTCTTTGCAAACACTAAGAGTTTAGTGTACTTTAATTACAGTCCCTAGGCGATCCCATATGTCACTTGTTGGACATCTTTATTCCTAGCTGTTACAGCCCACAGAGTCCATACATCCTCACTACAGCTTGTTTTAGTGGGACACATAAATTTAGTTTTCTAAGTGAAATTGCTGATTCAAAATTTAGCCATGGGCTTGAAGAGCGTGAACACAGATTCAGTAGCAGTATTAGAGCAGCCGTGGAGCTGAACTTACTGCTGTGAAGGTGCACCAAATAAAGTTATCATCATTATTCTTCTTCTTTGTCTTTTTCTTCTTCTACTTCTTCATTATCATTATCATCATTACTATTATCATCATTACTATTATTATTATTATTATTATTATTGATTATTATTAAAGATAAAATGCTCACAGATCTTTTAGATGTTGTATGTTTGTTATTTGCATCGTTGTGTGTCGTCGTGTGTGTGTGTTAGATAAGTCGTGTGTGAAATTGTGTGATGTGTGCATATGTCGTAGTCAGTGTGTGATGTGACTGTGTGTGGTAGTGGTGTAGTGTGTTGTGTGTGTGTGTGTGTGTGTGTGCGCGCGCGCGCTCACAGTGACAGCTGAGGAGCTATGGAAAGGTGTGTTGGCAGAGTCGGGGGCCGGAGCCAGGAAGGGCCGAGGGAAGAGAACCAAACGCAAACTGAAGAAGGATCTGAACCGAGGACAGTCCCTCGGAGAAGGTGAGACATCAGCTGTCTCTGTCTTTTAGTCTCTGCAGATGTTCTGTACCACACCTTCCAAATATGAAAATGTGACCGTTTACATTATTTTGTTTGTACACAATGTTAAAATTTCTTCTTCTTTGCTGTGAAGTTGTGTTCTGCCGTCCGGAGGTCGGCTTTAGTGTGTCTAACTAATGCTAATAAGCAACTGATGGACACGACACACTAGAATATTCATTAGTTAGGGTTGATTAATTTATGACACCGCTCTCAGAGGGAGAGGAATAGCCCCTCGTTCTCTCTGCCTCTGTTTCCTGTTCTGAGCTGCTTTTTTTTCTTTTAAGAGGAGCTATCAGTCTCAGTGTCTGTGTCACCGTCTTGTCAGGCTGTCTCTCCTCATCCCTGCTTTCACTTTAACTAAATGTCTCTCATTTATCACTCTTTTACCTTCCTCACTCATCTCACTCATCTGTGCTTAAATTGTCTACCTTTTAAACGTACCTGTTTTACAGCGTTGTTCATGTATTATCCAGTCAAGGTTTTTACGATCAACACTATAGCTTCTCTTTTCCAGAGAGGAAGTTTTAAAATCTTAAAATTAATTTTCTAACATATAGACACCCTGAAGCAAATGCATATGTGTATACATCTGTGGTAGATTATCAACCTGTTTAGTTATTTAGTTATTTAAAAGGGAGGCGCATTTTTTCTTATTGGCTTGTCTTTCTGTTTTCCATATACAAGGGTAAGAAATACAGATTTGGAAAACGCGTAGTACTATATATTTACTCTCTCTCCCTCTCTCCATTTCTCTTTTTCTCTGTCTGTGTCTGTCACCCACAGGTCGAGGTGGTTTCCTGTGGCCTGGTCTGAACAGTCCGATGGTAAAGGATCAAGTTTTGCAGAGCATGAGTCGAAGGAGCGAAGCCGAGCAGCAGGAGGTGCAGGCGGAGATAGGTACAGGCACAGGATGCACTGACCACACACACACACACACACACACACACACAGTTTCAGGACATACAAAAATGACATACCAATCTATTACTATCAATTTATGAACACATTCACTTCAACAACAAAGCCAGAGAGCAGTAATTTAACTGGAAAAGGACCAGGAAACACAAGCACCAACAGCACCAGTGGTGTGAGATAGAAGCTGCCACTTTGTCTCCACTGTGATCTCATTTGTTGACAGTAATTACACGGTTAATTTGACAATGACAGATAGCACCTCGGATGTTTATCCTGTTGATCTCTTTGAAGTCATCTGTGGCTCCCAGTGCTAAATATGCTGGTTGTGTCTCTCCTGCAGTGCGTCAGAGGGATGAGTGGGAGAGGAGGAGGAAGATGAAGGTCAAGAGGGAGAGAGGATGGACTGGAAACTCCTGGGGGGGCGTCAGCCTGGGCTCCCCTGACCCCGGACCCAACGGAGGTAAACTCCACTCAGCAGAAACACATTTAACCAGGAAAGCCTCACTCAGATTTGAAGAGCGTCCCGGCCAAGATGAGCTGCATTTACAGAGCAGAACGATAGATGGCACAAAATATGCCACAAGTTAAACAATTAAACAGAGATGTGATCACAAAGTTAAGAGTGAAATGACTAATATAATCATTTAAAAGATTTCAACACCTTAAAGGAGCTGTGTGTAAGTTTTGCTATTGCTACATAGCTAACGTTAGCATTAACAGCTGTTAACTTATCAGTTTAGGCGTAACGTTGTGAGTTCAGAATCAAACTTCATTCCTTTACTCATCAAGAGCTGCCTCCAGAGGTGGAAAGCAGCACCAATGTTAACTTTTGTCTCCATCACGTCTTTGCTTCCACTGAAGTTAGCACGCTAGCCAGCTAGCCCCAGCCCATCTCATCACTTTCCGATAGCGACTCACTGCAGCCTCCAAACGTAGCGCTGCTCAGAGGGCTTATTATTACCTTTTGTATTATAAAGACAACGATGGCTGAAGCTCTCCATCATCATCAACCTTTATTTATTTTCTCGGAGATACATTGAGGGGTGACCCTCATTTTCACTGATGCCGAGATTACAACAGCGGAAAGAAAACAATCAGAATACAAAAATCATTTCCAAATAAAAAACAATTACATTCACAAAAGTTAGGATTTTAAAAGATTTAAAAGCATATTTCTAAACTGTCCTAATGTTTTCAGGGAATCGATGTTTAAAGTGCATTGTTGGGTTTTCCATGAATTCCCTTCCCCCCGACAATCGCCACACCCACTCCTGACAAGAAACCACGTTCGGAGGCAGAGAAAAGTAACAAATAGCTCCTTTTAAAACGACCCAAGATCTCCCTAAAAGTACATAAGAACCACATAAAACAATAACTTAATGAGACTAATATATATAAATTAAAAAACCCAAGCCTTGTAAATCTTGTCTGTTTCTGAAGCATTTAAGCCAGATTTATTCGTGAAGGTGTCACATTGGTCCTGATATATACGTCCATTGCCGTCACCTGTTGATTGTCGTAGCACCACTGCAGCACTCGATACACGTTGTGTATCCGTGACCAGCTGTAACTAACAATTACTTTGATTATCAGTTAATCTGCTGGTTTTCTCAGTTTATTGTTTAATCGATGTCAAAAATAATGAAGAGTCCCAGGTGACGTATTTAATTATGTTGTTTTGTCCGACCAGCAAAACCCAAATATATTCAGTTTGATATGATATAAAAGAGAGAAAAGCATGATGTCTTCAAATTTTAGAGGCTGAAAACATGATTGAAAAATTAATTTAACAATTAATCAGCTAATCATAACAATAGATTCCCACCAGCGTCAGAAACACGTGGAACGAAAACGCATGCAGCCCGAGCCGACAGTCTCTGTGAACCTGATTCGTCGAAGCATTTTTGAGAAGGTTCGCACGAGTTCACATTTCCATAACATCCTATAGAGACGTATAAATCTGCCTCCTCCTGTGCTGGCTGGAGAGGTAATAATGAGTCTTATCTCATGACACAGCAAGTCTCACCGGGACAGCTCGCTCTCTCTCACACACACACACACACACAGACACACTCACACACTCACACACTGAGTGGCGTGGGATGGGAAGACACAATGATGACTCTAGTGATGGAAAAAGAGGAGATAGATGAAGCATTAAAGAGGTAATAAGGGGTGTTGCTGGCGTGGCTAGTGTGGTGTGTGCCTGTGTCTAATGTCCGCGAAATTGCTGTGTGTGATGGCTGATAAGAAGAGTAGTGCACTGAGATGGTATAAAGAAAGTAGGTTGTCAGTGTGAGAAGAGAGATAACGACGCCGAGATCGGCGCTCCCAGTAGCCGACCACTATCCGCTCTCCTCAGTATAGACGAACCCAGAGAGGATGTAGAGGAAAGCAAAGGACCCCAAGCCGCTTAAACGGACGAGAGAAGAGAGACGGACGAGAGGAAACCGAGAGAGGAGATGAGAGGAGCAGAGAAGACAACAAAGGGAAGAGCGCCTGATGGACCGATTGAAGAGAAGACACAGAGGAGAGAGAGAGAGAGAGAGAGAGAGAGAGAGAGAGAGAGAGAGAGAGGCCAGGATGGTGGCCCATTAGGCCTGATGAAAATGAGGATTCGACCAAAGTGTCATGTGGGACAATTTCCTAATTTAGAAAGACATCTTTCTCTCTCTCCTTCTCCCTGGATTTCCATGTCACACTGTCTGTCTCCAGAACTCACTCTTTCTGTCTCATACCTTTCACTCTCTCTCCTTCTGTTGTCTCCACTCTTTCTTCCATTCCCCTTCCTCGACTTTCTCCCCTCCTCTCTCTTTGTCCGTTTCTCTCTTCTGTCATTCTGCCTGTCTTTCCCCTCCTACCTTCTTGTCATTTCTGTTCAGTTTTACTCTCAGTCTTTCTCTCCTCCAGTCTCTCAACCCATTTTTTCTCTCCACCCTTCCCCTCTCCATCACCTCCTTTATTTATCTCTTTCCTCCCACAGACTCTTGCCTTTTTCCTTCTCTGCTCTTGACCCTAAATGACCAGACTGTTTCTCTGTCATAGTTTAGAGCCATGCATTGCTCCAGGGACGGCACTAACGAACAGGCAGTTAATCAATCTGCCACTTTGGTCCTTAAATATTTCGACTGTTTCTACTGGATGGATCGCTGTGAAAATGTGTACAAACATTCATATCGAGTCAGTTTGTTTTGTCCAGTATTTGGAAAACAAATGACATCAGGTCATCAGCTGTAACTTGTGTTTATTACTCATTAGCAAACATTAGCATGCTTCCATGCCAAACCAACACAGGGATCGTGGTAAACATTACATCTATTAAACACCATCATTCTAGCATCATCATTGTGAGTATGTTAGCATGCTGGTGTGAACACGTGAGCGTGGCTGTGGACTCTTGGTCTTGTTTGTTTGTTGTTTTTTTTTTTTACTTCACTGCAGAACAATAAGTTTAAGTTAGTGGATTTATTTTTGTTGGGTCATGTACCAATCAAACATGTTCCTTCATGTCTGGAGATTATAATTTGTAGACCAGGTTGTCTCTGTAGCACCACAATGTGCTGTGGTGTTATTGTTATTGCACCTCCTGTGATTTGGATGTTGCACTTGGCCGTATTGAATTTTTGATAATATTTCAATGAATTGTTCAGCCCTAGTTTATATCAGGACTTTGGGTTGAATGTAAACAGTGTGTGAAGCCCATAAAGCTGCGTCTCCTGTCTTATCAACTTTACAAACTCTGAGGAAAAACCGCTGCTTAATTCCAGCTGATCCACTGGTGGAGCCACTCGCCCTCCTATTCCCAGCCTGATTACACGTTTAAACTTTGCTCTTTGCTGTTTGAATTGAGTTTAGTGTTCTTAGCTCAAACTGCCGACAGATGAGGGACGAGACTCTGCGGCTGCAAAGCACATTTTTCTGGCTTGTTGCTCCTCCTCCTTTCATTCAGTCTCTCACTCGCTTCCTTCACATCCTCTTCATCTTTTCTGTCTCTCATTTCCTCTTGATCCTTCCTCTCTTGTCCCCCGTGCTAACAAGCTCTCTCACACCATGAAATACACTCGCACGCTCCCCTCCTACATGTACAAACACTTTTCTGTCACACACACTGGTCTGTCGCTCTCACACACACAAATACACACGGGGCCCTGGTGAATGTGATGTGCGGAGCGCTGTAACTAGGTTGCTTGTCTCTGATCAGGTTTAGTTTCTTACAGATGGTGGGATAATGTCCCAGCTGACGTGCGTGTGCGTGTGTGCGTGTGTGTGTGTGTGTGTGTGTGTGTGTGTGTGTGTGTGTGTGTGTGTGTGTGTGTGTGTGTGTGTGTGTGTGTGTGTGTGTTCCTCTGAGCCTTTGAGTCAGCTCTTTGTTTGTTGTTAATTGGTTAGAAGTGAACAGGCTGCTGTTGGGAGAGTAAAATCCTTCAGAGGTCACTGACTATGAAAAGTGTCGACTTGTTACACTACTGCAAGGGCTTCTGGGTATTTGTTACGCCAGCAGGAGCCTGGTTTAATTTGTGTGTATGTATCTGTGCCCCGAAAGTGTTTTTTTACCTACTTCTTTCTGTGTCGTTCTCTCCACAGAAACTTATGAGGATTTTGATTCACGCGTCATTGAGGTGAGTGTTTCTCTTCTCACTGACTAAACAAACCGCAGCCTCACATAAACATGGAAACTGCCGACATAAGAGTCTCATTTGAACCTTTTGATTTTGATTTTCGTTTTCATTCATTCTCTTATCTATTTGTGTTAGTTTACTGAGTTTGAGAGCTAATTTTTTGACAATTTGAACTCCTTTCCCTTCATTTTGACAAATGTTTTATCACACATTCAGGCTTTTTAAGTTGTTCAACGCAGAGCGAGGCCGATGCATCTGCAGGACAGTTACACTGGCCGATTTAATTGCAAATAAAATGGTGTCTGCGTTTATAAGGACTGATGAGTAACAAGATGGAAAGTTGATGGATGGATAATGGAAAGCTGACGACAGGTGCTCGAGTATTGCTGTAGCACAGTTTGTCGGATTGGTCCAGACTGTGGCCCAGCAGCACTGACAGACACTATAAAACACACATGCTTGCAGTTTTTCTCTTGCTAAATTAGTTAGCGGTGAAGCTAGCCACTGCCCTGGCTCGTCAGCGGAAGACGGTGCATGGGAAACGTGTGATTTTCATATCACTAGTTTCTCTCAAAATTTGAAACCTTTTCTCTGACATTAATGCTAACTGCCTTAGCTAATGTCTCACCATCACATTTCATACTGGTAACATTAGAGGGATTGTTAGACCAGCAGAAAAACCCCACAAATAAAGGTGTGCAGATTGAGACACGTAAACTGTGTTTCCTGCATCATGGGAGATGGCATGTCTTTTAAGCAGCAACATAACCAGTGGCTGGAAAAGGCTTTCCTGTAGCTTGTATCATATAGATTAGATATACATTAGAATTAGAGTTGTTCAGGTTTACTGTGTGCTAGTTTTTGACCATAAAATAAGTATATTTTGCAGCTGCATAATGTCCTGCTCAGTAAATTATACATTAGAATTAGAGTTGTTCAGGTTTACTGTGTGCTAGTTTTTGACCATAAAATAAGTATATTTTGCAGCTGCATAATGTCCTGCTCAGTAAATTGTAAAATCTCAGCTGTACTGACGGTAAAAAAAAAAAAAAGTGTGCAGGAAACTCCAGTTCATTGTTTGGTTTTACTGTCATCCTCTAACTAAAGCAGACTGTACACAATAATTATGCAGAAAGCCCCAGAGGGTGAAACTGTTTTCAAGAAACTTTCGAACGGTGGAAATCCAGTGTAGCGTGTGCACATTGATAGTGATGTAGGCAAATTTGCTGAGCAAGGATAGCTGCAGTTGAGCACTAAATTTCAGCCACTTTAACTCTCCCCGAGGCCAAATGATGTCATTTCAAAAAAGGTCAGATTAGCATTAGTGTTTGATACAAAGCAAATAAGAAAAGTTAATCAGCTCTAAAGCGCTGGTATTAGCACAAGTAGGGATGAGCGCCTTTTCAAGGGAGGATACTGCCTCTTATTGTTGTTTACTCTCACAAATAAAACCCAATTTCTGCAGTCTTGTTTTGGAGGCAGAGAGACACACAACCCCTCCCACCCTCCCACTGTCCACCCCCCCAACCCCCCTCCCTCAGTTTAACTAAGATAAAGAACAAAAGTCTGTTCATTTTTTCATTTTGCCAACCAACACTGATTCAGAGAGAGAGAGAGAGAGAGAGAGAGCTCATTTAGATTCTCTCTCTGT
>NW_019174442.1:845544-1014254 GCF_002260705.1 Seriola dumerili | reverse complement strand
TCTTCTTGACCTCCTGACTTCCTAACTCACCTCTCACAACTTGTCCTCCACCCTCTCTCCCCATCTCTTCCACTTCTCCTCAGCTTTATGTCACCGCCCTCCCTCTCCTCCTCCTGCTGGAATGTGTGCACTAATGGCATGCCGGGCATCGGCGTCCTTGGGAGACAAGCCTTTTTATTCCAGTAAGCCTTTTTCATTTCATTAAGGCCTGAATTTATTAGTGGTGAGCACGCATCCAGATACATACACACACACACACACACACACACACGCACACACACGCACACAGCACACACACAGAGGGAATATTTATAGAGGGAGACGGCACCGTACAGAAGCATCCGTCAGTTTCCATGGGGGGGCCTAATGTGCTGTGACACCACTCTTATTTATGCAGGCAGGAGGGCTGCGAAGACTATCAATGTGACACACACACACACACACACACACCACACACACACAACACACACACACACACCACACACACACCACAACACACACACACAGTATTACAGGACCACTGACAAACACAAACTGAAAAGACGAAAAGAAACACACACACACACACACATACATTGGGTCTTCATGGGTATACAGTGTGTGTGCTGTGTTTTGTGTGAGACCTTGTTGGCATCACCCCCATTAGTTTAGCAGGGTCCATTAGTCGTAATTTAAACCCACCCACCCCGGCTAAAATTACCACCCACCCACCACATGCTTGCAGTTTTTCTCTTGCTAAATTAGTTAGCGGTGAAGCTAGCCACTGCCCTGGCTCGTCAGCGGAAGACGGTGCATGGGAAACGTGTGATTTTCATATCGTTTCTCTCAAAATTTGAAACCTTTTCTCTGACATTAATGCTAACTGCCTTAGCTAATGTCTCACCATCACATTTCATACTGGTAACATTAGAGGGATTGTTAGACCAGCAGAAAAACCCCACAAATAAAGGTGTGCAGATTGAGACACGTAAACTGTGTTTCCTGCATCATGGGAGATGGCATGTCTTTTAAGCAGCAACATAACCAGTGGCTGGAAAAGGCTTTCCTGTAGCTTGTATCATATAGATTAGATATACATTAGAATTAGAGTTGTTCAGGTTTACTGTGTGCTAGTTTTTGACCATAAAATAAGTATATTTTGCAGCTGCATAATGTCCTGCTCAGTAAATTGTAAAATCTCAGCTGTACTGACGGTAAAAAAAAAAAAAAGTGTGCAGGAAACTCCAGTTCATTGTTTGGTTTTACTGTCATCCTCTAACTAAAGCAGACTGTACACAATAATTATGCAGAAAGCCCCAGAGGGTGAAACTGTTTTCAAGAAACTTTCGAACGGTGGAAATCCAGTGTAGCGTGTGCACATTGATAGTGATGTAGGCAAATTTGCTGAGCAAGGATAGCTGCAGTTGAGCACTAAATTTCAGCCACTTTAACTCTCCCCGAGGCCAAATGATGTCATTTCAAAAAAGGTCAGATTAGCATTAGTGTTTGATACAAAGCAAATAAGAAAAGTTAATCAGCTCTAAAGCGCTGGTATTAGCACAAGTAGGGATGAGCGCCTTTTCAAGGGAGGATACTGCCTCTTATTGTTGTTTACTCTCACAAATAAAACCCAATTTCTGCAGTCTTGTTTTGGAGGCAGAGAGACACACAACCCCTCCCACCCTCCCACTGTCCACCCCCCCAACCCCCCTCCCTCAGTTTAACTAAGATAAAGAACAAAAGTCTGTTCATTTTTTCATTTTGCCAACCAACACTGATTCAGAGAGAGAGAGAGAGAGAGAGAGTTCATTTAGATTCTCTCTCTGTCGTGGTGTATTTTACCTTAATTTAATTACGACTAATGGACCCTGCTAAACTAATGGGGGTGATGCCACAAGGTCTCACACAAACACACACACACTGTATACCCATGAAGACCCAATGTATGTGTGTGTGTGTGTGTGTTTTTCGTCTTTTTCAGTTTGTGTTTGTCAGTGGTCCTGTAATACTGTGTGTGTGTGTGTGTGTGTGTGTGTGTGTGTGTGTGTGTGTGTGTGTGTGTGTGTGTGTGTGTGTGTGTCACATTGATAGTCTTCCCCAGCCCTCCTGCCTGCATAAATAAGAGTGGTGTCACAGACATTAGGCTCCCCCCATGGAAACTGACGGATGCTTTTACGGTGCCGTCTGTGTGTATAAATATTCCCTCTGTGTGTGTGTGTGCGTGTGTGTGCGTGTGTGTGTGTGTGTGTGTGTGTGTGTATGTATCTGGATGCGTGCTCACCACTATAAATTCAGGCCTAATGAAATGAAAAAGGCTTACTGGAATAAAAAGGCTTGTCTCCCAAGGACGCCGATGCCGGCATGCCATTAGTGCACACATCCAGCAGGAGGAGGAGAGGGAGGGCGGGTGACATAAAGCTGAGGAGAAGTGGAAGAGATGGGGAGAGAGGGTGGAGGACAAGTTGTGAGAGTGAGTTAGGAAGTCAGGAGGTCAGAAGAAAGTAAGGAGAAAAGATGTTAGATGATGTGCCATTAATAATAAAAAATAAGTCTTAAATTGTAGAGAAAGTGAATAATTCAACAAACATATTCCAATATTGAATTAATGAAGAATGAAGTTAAAAATGAAAATAAAATCAACTAAATGCATTAACAGAAAATTTATATGCAATATAGCCTCTATTGTATGCTCCGGAAATCATGAATACTGCTGATGCTGTGGAATGGTTTCCACTGCATTTACTCAAACATAGACTGTGTGGTTGGAAATCTTTCAAAACTGTTGGCAAATAATTTGTTTTAGCACCAAAACAACTTTTTTCAGTGAGCGTGATTTGGAGGAATATTCATCTTATAAAAGAAGCCATACTTTTAAACACAGTCTGCCACATGTACTTGGCCTGACTAACACCCTCTGAAATGAACAAAATTATTATTTAAAGCATTCGTCTTATTAGGAATCTATCGAGTTTGAAATCGAGTTTCAATGCCAGATTATTTTTTTACTTGCCAGTTCAGTACCCAGCGCTGGGGACTGAAACTGTATTGACTGTATTCATATATGTATGTGTCTCTTCAGTTTGGTTCATCTCAAGGTTTATTACATCGACTCTGAAGCATTTCTTATACAGGATTCAATTCTTTTTAATTATCAAATTCATAATATAATAATTATATTATTATAAATTATGAGCGATCTGGGGGCAAAAGCTAGTTCATAAAGTAAACATGACTTGCTTGTAACTTGCTGTTTTAGGACTAGTTGTAGGACTAGTTAAACTAAATACATACTAAATAAATAAAGGTGATGACAGCAGCAAATTCTAAAAGAGAAAATACAGAAATCAAGATTCAAGATTAAAAGAATCACGATATTAATTATATTAAAGTTGTTCAGAATATTAGTCAGTATTTTCATATGAACAGTGGGTTACATGAACATCTGTAATATTTAAGGTGTTGCTTGTTGACGAGCTCACAGATAATGATCAGCTCTACGAAGCTTTTTAGCCCCATTGTTTTGGTTTTCCTCATCGCTCTCATCAGCGTCGTTCACAGCATCAGGAAGCTTTTGTTGTGATAAACCCACTGCACTCTACCTGCCCAGCACCAGACAGCAGGAAGACAAAGTTAGTGAGTAGCTTGTGAACATAGCGGAGCATTTAGCAACTAAAGAGACAAATTTTCCCATCAGGAGTTGGTGGAGACCAAAAATAGAGCTAAAAAAAAGAATGAATTTAGGACTTAAATCAGAGTGGCCAGAATTATAAATAATATAATATATAAATATTATATGTAGCGTATGATTTAATCCAATACAATGATTTTACAGTCTAAAAATTTCCATCAAGTTAAATCGCACGTCTCAAGCTCAGTGTCAGTAAGAGGTGCAGTCAGTTGGACTTTAGAGAGATGAAAGAGAGAGCGAGGGATGACGGAGAGCAGAGGAAACAGTAGAGAGAAGAATGGGAGGAGAGTGAGAGCGACAGAGAGAAAAGTGATGTTCATGGCCTCTCTCCAGGTGCGGCAGCCACTTGGACAGGACTCTGTGATTTCATTAACAGAGATGGAGCATTGTCAGTGTCAGAACAGGGGTTTTTGTCCTTTTTTTTTTTTTTTTTTTTTAAATCTCTCACCCCCTCCCTGAAGTCAACAACCTTGAAAAGTTTTGCTAAAAGTAACCAGACAGCAGGCAGGATGAGATCAACTTTGCAAGAACTTTCAATTAGATTAGATGTTGTGTTTTTACAGCGCGGTGGAGCCGGCTGAGACATGTAGGCCACTTAATATCTGAAGTGAAATTCACTTATAGGGCATTAATACAGCTTGATTATTAATTTGTTAAAAGCAGCTCTTGTGATTCAGGCTGATGAAAGCTCATATCCTCTCTCATCTCTATATGAAATTTGATTAAATATAATCTTGTTGTGACTCTTTGTGCTTTGTGAAAATTACAGTAAAATACTGTTGCAGGAATCCCATTAACATTGGAATTTAAAGTTAATGGTGCTTTTCTTACTATGTTTGATGTTGTAACTGTTTAACAGCATCAAAGATTTCCACTCCACAGATAGTAATTAAGATAATAGAATTTTACATGTCTTCAATTACTCATGAATCTGCAGATAAAAGCTCATCAAAGTTAATCTGGTGACACAACTGTCATCAGGAAGAGGAGGGTTGACGTTAACCCAGGAACACACTGGGGGGTTTGAACAGGGTAATAATAATTTATAATTATGTGTGTTTATATATTTTCTCTATATAATAATATAATAACTATATGGTATTTTAGCATTTTAAGAAAAACAACGACTGTCATTCGTATTAACTGCACAACAGAGGGCTTTTAAAGGTGTTTAACTTCACAAAATGAAAGAAAAAGTGTAGCTTCCCTTTTCCATTATTGTTCTTTATGGTGAACTCCAACCGTCTCCACAGTTTATATGATAAACAATCTCAACACATCTTAACAACTGAACAGCTTTAACGCCTCCTTTTCTCTTTCCTTCCCTCTTCCACTTTCCACACAACATCATCTCTCACTGTGTGTTTGTATCTCACTGACTGACTCCAGTCGCAGTGATTGGCTGTGTAGCATCACATGACCAGTGCAGTAAAGGTTAGAAAAGATGCGCCACTTAAAATAGAAACGCTTCCTCAAAATGTAATAATTCTCAGTAATTTATAGGTTATACATCCAGGTCCAGATAGGACGGCGTCTGGGTCTGAATCTGGGCCACAGTCCACCTATTACTGACCTCTGCACTAAATAATTATAAGTAACTTGTAGGCCCAACTGAGGAGAGCGAAACCTCAGATTTACCTGTACATATTTTATCTTCTGTCAGTGGTTTGTTGATGCAGATGTACAGACCGTGACATCAAATTACACACAAATAACACTCACAGTTTGGTGGGCAATACAGTGAAGAAGTGTTTAATGCTGAGCTATTGAAATTACTTGACGAGCTCCTTCATCACGAAGCCAAATTGATTCTAAATCGCAGCCAAATGCAGCAGTTTCAATTACATGTGAGACATTGAATCTGTTTCTGTAGTTCTGTTGTGAGATACTCATTTACACTTTAACCTGGTCAATTTCTCAACAGTGTATGAACAGTGTGGAAGGAGAAAAAAGACATACTGTATTTATAAACTTATTTTTGTCTTATTTTTTCTCTTTCACACACACACACACACACAAACACACACTTCAAAAGAGATTGATAGATAGTTTCTTGAGCCAACATGAGGATTGTTTTTCCGCTCAGTGTTCATAATGAGCTTCAGAAATGTATTTTCAGGATTTTGTTCTTTCTCATAATCCAATTTGATGACAGCAGGTCAGAGATCTCGGATTCATTATTTTAAAACAATAAAGTATATTGTGACTATTTTTCAGTGAAAACCAACAGATTACTATTTTAAGGATTTTACTTTCATTGGAGTTTATGTAATCAGTCAGTCAGCAGGAATTAAACCTTGACCAGACTTTTATTTTGGTGATCATGAGCTGAGACTTCAGACATTATAATTCAGGAGTTTGAGAATAAAAGCAGAACAGAAGCAAAATCCTATTGGCCTTTTATCCAGGGAACCAGGGCGACGCGAACTTTGAGGTTGGCCTACAAAAATACGTCCCCCCTGCAGCACTCTATAATTAGGCTATGAGGGATAAAGTACTGATGAAATGAATGTAATATATGCAGTTAAAGGTTTCTCTGCCACCGAATGTGGTTGCTTGTAAAGAGCTTCAGTCATCATTGAGTTTACAAGAGGTTAAAATTCGCCCTCTGGGCAGCCTTATTTCATAATGATTATCTCATAATTGCAAAGCAGTAACACAAGAATTAAAACTGGCGTCGCTTTCCACGGCTGGCGAGTAACGGAGTAAAATTCGATGATGAACCTGCAACGTTTCTTCTAAACTCTTAAGTAAACAGCTGTGAATGCTGTACAGCTGTTCAGGCTACGTAGCGATAGCCAAAACTTACATATAGCACCTTTAATATGTAATAATTCTTGCATCAGAGATTTGTCCTCGACAGCACCGTATGCAAGAAATCTTTTCAGTACAGGAGTAAATAAATTCTTTCCACTATTCAGTGCGTTTGCAGGATCAAGATATCGACTTCAAATCCGAGTGAAAGAAATGATGCGAAGTTGTCTCAGAGCCAGTCAGAGAAGTGTCGGGTGCTGGCGGAGGTTTGCGCTCTTGCGGTGCCTGCTGGCTCCATGTGGTGAGAACTCCTCCCCTGCACCGCAGAGTCTAGACATTTACAGATAGGGAGACATGCAGCAACAGATTGAGGAAAATAAGAGATGAAACAGAAGTGAGAGCGAGCTAGAAGCATCCTCCCACCGCCGTGCTGTCGCTCATCCGGCAGAGAGAAACTCAGCCCATCTGCTCTGCTGCTAACGCTCGGCCAAAACTGCTGCATCTTCACTGAAAACGAGGCGCGTAAAGCCAAAGGCCTCGACAACACTGGAGGCATTCACGCACACTTCTGATAGAAACTGGCTGTAAGCTGCTGCTGCAAGTCGCATTGAAACATGGTAACGGGTTGAATTTTGATTGACAATAACAAAGATCCCATCTGGTCAGGATCTTTGCAGAGGCCGTGTTTCCTTATTCTCAACACACACACACACACACACTCACACACACTCACACACGCGCCCTGCAGCCACAGTATGCAAGAAAAGTGTTGCGTATATGTTTTGTATTTAATTATAAAAACTTCATTAAAGGCATTGTGTGTTTGCACAGTGAGGTAAGAATATGTTTAGAATATGTGGCAGTATTAGGACCTAGTAGAGAGATTTGTGCACTCATGTGTGTTTGTGTGTGTGTCGCCTGCAGGGTGTGTATGTTTTCAGTGTTTTGGTGTTTTGCTGCTACCCTGACCCCAATCCTTCTGCTGTGGCCCTGTAGTCAAATTGTAAACCCCCCTTTACTGAAATGTGTGTTGCGTAACCAGAGAAGCTGAAGGCAGATCTCGACTTTGAAGTTCCCTCAGCTGAAATTCAACACTGTTCTGTCACTTGTGCTCTCTGGTGAGGATGAAAGCGACGTGGTGAACTGTGTGTTTTGGCCCAGATAAGTCACCGAAAGGCTGCTGCCGCCGATCCCTGCACCAGCTGTTCTACTACTACTGATAATAATGATGAGAATGATAATAATCATAATAATACAGTTTGTTTAAAGAGAACGTTTCAGGGTGCTCTAACAAGCTTTACATGAATTAAAATGATCGTTAATAGAGAACAATACAAAACAGAGCCAATATATAGCACACCTGGATTTTTTTATTCTTGTGGTGTTTTGAAGTCATGGTTTCAGCATTTTGAAGAAAGTTTTTATCTTTAGTCCAAGATCTTCTGTCAGAAACACGGGTGTATATGTTCCAGTGGTAACTTGACAGCCAGAATGAGGAGAGTTCACGTGTGTGTTCAAGAGTGAACAGTGGCGAGACACTGAGCTGTGAATTGCCTCTGAGATAAGTTTTGTGCACAGTGGGAGAAGATGGAAGTTTAGTCTTGGGCTTCTGATCTTTTTTATCTCCGCCGAGCGGGTTGTGTTTTCACCTGTTCTGTTAATTCGTCTGCAGGTTTACGCTTACGCGTAAAGTTCAGAACCTGTTTGTACCGAACTTGGTGGAGGGAGGGGTCGTGGAGAACCCATCAAACTCAGAGGCAGATTCTGATCATTTACTATGAATTTTTATCTCTTTTCTCTGAAGTCTGGTGCATGTTGTTTGACATTGGCCTCGGCAGGGGTCTGTGCTCTCTCAGTGCCCTTCTACTTGATTTTATTTTTGGCGTTTCTAGTTGGTTTTATCGTCAGAATGTGAATTGGACGTGTTTGTGCTAAATTGTTTTGCGTGTTTGACTACTTGTATAACACTGCACATGCACATATCACCCACACCACACACACACACACACACACAGACACACACACACATTGTGATTATTTTGAAGTTAACTGTTTTCTCCCAGACAGAGACCTTTCACAGTCTGCTGCTTTTATTTCTTCTCCCAACCTTCCTGCATCTTCTTGCTCCTCATATTTAATATCTAAAGAAGCAATAAATCCTCTTTACCTTTCCTCTTCTCTCCTCCTGCCTCCACCCTGCTTCTCTTTAGCTTTCCCTCTCTCTCTCTCCTCCACCTCCTCTCCTCCTCTCCCCTGCCTTCTTCCCTCTCTTCATACCTCTCTTCATCCTTCCTCTCTGACCTGCCCTGTTCTTCTTTCTGACCTCTGTATCTCTTTGATTCCTGTTGTCTCTCTCCTCTGTGGTGAACTCCTAATCACCTCCCTTCCCTTCCTCCGCTCCCTCCTCCTCTCTGTAGTGTATCACTGCTGCCCCCTGGTGTTTTTAAAAGTCAAACTGCAGGTGGTTGATCAGCCTGCGTGGTTGTACAAGGGCAGAGCAGAAACTGAGGAACGTTATTATAAATGTTAAATGATCATTAAAAGAAGAAAGAAAACATAATCACCCGACAGAGTTTTGATTTCCACGTCGTAATAAACCTCTTCAAAATGATTATTATGTCATGAGAAATTTCCCAAACTCCTGAGCTCATGAAACCATTTCAAACTGTCTGATGTTTGAGATGAATCAAAAAGCAAAACGAGCCTGTTGTTCTGTTTCCTTTGCTTTTAGATTTGCCTCAGCTTTTTTCTTGGTTTATGTTGCAGTTGGACATTTTTCTGTCAAACCGCTGATAAATCGACTTCTGTCTGTATTTACAGGAGCACATAATGACCAGTATCAGTCATAACATTAAAAAAGCAATTCTATTCAAAACAAACTGAGATGTGTCTTAATGGCAGTGTCTCTGATATTTCTCGTACTGATGTATCTGCCAGATTTTATTCTTATATAGTGTTAGTTAGTGTGTAATGTTAGGCTTAATGTTACAGGTTTTTGGGGGCTAATGTAATGTCTTATATTGTATATTGTTGTTTGATGTTTTCTAGGTGAAGAGTGTGTTCAACATGACGGCCAAGGAAGGCAGGAAGAGGTCCATCAGCTGTCTGGTTGCCGTGGGAAACGGCAATGGAGCCGCAGGTTCGAATGTTATCTTTTTTTTTTTCATACAATAAGACATAAATAATAATATATTTTAAAGAGTAATGTGAAGGAGAGGGATAGTTGTTTTGAAATCTTGGAACTGGTTTGGAAAAAGTTATCTTAACCTCTTGGTTTCTAAAATCATGGAACAGAACCAAAAAAATGATTTTGACAGTTTCAGGGTGTCAGAAACATTGAAAAAAAAAAAAAAAGAAAAAAAAACCGTTCTCGCGCTGTGTAGACACGGGGAAGTGCAGGAAATGGTTTTGACATTTTTCACACTCATCATCAGAGGTGAGCGGCAAAATAAAGTAAAAATGCTGAGGGAGGTCTTCACAGACTCCTGAGGCTCACCTGCCTCACGGCGGCTCATTATGAATAACATTCATTTAACCGCATCTGAAACTCGTAAATCTGGCTTTAATTGGCAACATCCCTAATAAATAACACAATGAACTTTTTCTTCATTTAATATCGTCTCTTGACCGTGACTGACAGTGTTGGTCACTCTGCTCTCAGAGGTGTTTTAAAGCTGACTCTCCTCCCTCCCTCCAGGCTTCGCGCTGGGTAAAGCAGCAGACAGGAACACAGCTCTGAGGAAGGTGACTCAGTCGGTTTTTTTGTTTATTTCCTCAATTTGTGGAATTTCTAATGTCTGTTTTTTGGATTTTAGATTTAAATAAAAATGAAGTCAAACAGTAATGAGCTATATTTTATTGTCGGGGTAGAAACAGTATTTAGACTTTAGACAAAAATATCTCTCTCACTGAATCTCCTCAGTAACCCAGAATACCAATAAGCCTCTCTAATGCTCCTGGGTTGCAGTAGATTATACCACATTATGATTCATTGGATCACATTTACCATTTAATGTGTAAAATCCACAAACCAACACAACAATAACTGAGTCGTTATATAGATGAATTAACACGTGTTGGCGCCCTTCACATTTCTGTCGTAACTTTTTGTTAAGTGTGAGATATTTACCTGTGTTTGATTCAGTCCGAGTACATGAGCAAAGTCCCACGATAAACTAAACCCACCCTCTTCTATTCAGTTCACTTTATTTATTTATACTACTATAATTTATCTGTAGCTACAGCAGCCACCAAGCTGCCCAACTGAAGTTAACCCTTTCTCTCTCCTCCTGTGTGTGTGTGTGTGTCTCTGTGTGTGTGTGTGTGTAACTGCAGGCCAAGAACAGAGCCATCCACTACTTGTACTATATAGATCGATACAACAACCACACCAGTAAGTGAAGTGTGTGTGTGTGTGTGTGTGTGTGTTTTCTCCTTTATTTACTTTTCCTTCCTGCACCTTCCCCTCCTCCTTCGACTGTTCATTCGCATCCTTCTCTCTCTTGTCTTCTCCTTCATACAGTTGTAAAGTGGGACAAACAGCTGATTCCACAAGTTTTAGTCCCCACTCTGAATTCACATTTCAGTTTAGTCCAACACCACAGCCTCATGCTGACGTCTGTGACTCTGACGCTCTGCAGACCGAACTTGTGAACATGATAAGTTGAGGATACGTAGTAGAAACTTCATATTCTCATCACAGGTACCTCATATGGAGCAGATGATCTGATTAGATTTTGGTGCGCCTTGCTGCATAAACTTTCATAATATATTTATATTTTCTGAGAAATGGTGTTTTGTCCGTCAGTGTCTTCATTTGACGACTCAAAATACTACAATACCCATGAGCTTTAGCTGCCGTTGCTGTGAGGAAGGAGCCGGTTAATCAAAGCAGGAGCTGAAATATAGTGCGGCACGTGCAAACACTATGTTTTTACTTTTTACAAAGGACCAGATGTTTTCTAACACAGCTGGAGACTTTCCAACTGTGAGCCATGAAACATTTCCAATGAAAAAAAATAAAAAATGAGACTGGGGGACTTCACTTCCAGAACCAATGGTGCCCGAAATAGGCTCTCCCACTTCACAACTCTATTTCTCCCACCCCTTTGGTTTCCCCACTTCCACCTCTCTCTCTCTCTCTCTATCCATCTCTCGTCATCTCCCCTCGGCCTCCATCTCTTTTCTAATTTTCCTCTTCCTGTCCTGCGTCCCTTCCACTCCTCCTGTCCCGCACCATCTCCTGCCATCGCCTGCTTGTTCTCATACAAGCGACATAATCAAAAGAAAAATGGATTTATGGAAGGAAAAAAAAGGTGCGAGAGTTAAAATGCACCGCTTGTACTTTCTCATTGTAAAACTCCATTTGGCTGCTGCCGCTGCTGGAGAGCAAAGCCAGAAAGATTAATGGCATATGCGTGAGTCATCAGCCTCCACCGCGCCCACCGGAGGAGAAAGTTAGCTTCCTGCTTTGGCCCGAAACCAGACGAGAAGTGTCTCTGTGTGTGTTTGTGTGTGTCTCTGCGTGTGTTTGTGTGTGTCTATGTGTGTGTTTCCACACAGTTTGAGCTGTGGTATATTTAATTTTTCGCAGGCCCATAGATAAAAAACAGATCCATATGCCAGCTCGCACTGTGTGACCATCTGCGACCTGTCTGAACCGTCGTGTGATTGGTTGTTTGTTTCCTTCCTCGTCCTAACGCTCGAAGACAAAGACATTTAGAGGCTCGTGTTACTGTTACATTCCTCTGTCATCTTTGTTGCTCACTCGACAGAGTTCCAGGCAAAGTCGCAGGATTTCCGACTCCTCGTTGAAATCCAGCGGTCGGATCAACAGCAGTATTGACTCATGTTTTGGTGACGGTGCAGATCTGGGATTTTCAGCCACCAGATGATTAACAGTTTTAATCATCACTTCTGCTTGCCCCCAGCGCAGTCATTAAACGTCTTATACCCGGTTTGGTAAAACAAACCTGATAAACAAACAGAAAACACCGGGGAAGCTCCAGGTTGATTAAGCTGGAGAGCTGTGCAGATCCGGCAGGTGTCTGAGCTCCACACACCTTCCAGTTGTTGTCATTGTTGTTGGCACCAGTGCTGCCGCTCTCACAGGACCAGGCTTGTTTTGTGAATATTTGTGAATAGTAATATTTGTGGCCTCGGTGATGTTCAGCAGCAGTAAATGAACAATACAAAACCGAAGTGAATTTGAATTCATGCAGAATGTTTGGACAATGTTTTGTGTGAAGAAAACAAGATTGTTTGTATGAAAGAGCAGCCGAACAAACAAAGTGCAGTCACTTTGGTTCAAGTCAGGTTAGACTTTCAGAAAGTGGAAACAGTCACAGTTACTGGATATTGAAAGATCATGGAGTAATTTGCCTTTTCTTTTTTTTCTTTTTTTTTTTTGTCGCTGTTTGGATCTGTGAGTCACTCATGACACAAAAGACACACACTCTGTTCCAACTGAGGCTGGACCCCCTGCAGCCACAGCAAATGTTTCGCTCCTTCTGTGTGTGCGTTTCTGCATGAGTGTGCGCATTTGACATTTTCCCCAGCCGGATGAGCAAACCTAATTCTCTACCTCTTTTAATAATTTTGTCCTCTCTTTCGTTTGTTCCCTCCATCTGTAACTCCTTCCTCTCTTCTGTTGCATCATCGCAGTAACAGAATCCTAATTCATTAAAGTGTGATAAATTCTAACTGGATGTCTAGAAGGATGCAGGGCCAGCAGCCATGAGATGTTTTAAAGCGATGTGACACCACAACAAGATTTTAACCTGAAGCTGTGGAGCTGTACAGTCCTCTCAGGCTTCAATCAGCAACACATAGCTCCCACCTGGGGCCTATGTGTGTGTGTGTCTCTCTGTGTCTGTGTGTGTGTGTGTGTCTGCATAACTAAAGAGCCGCAGCTGCTGCAGTGAGCAGGAGACGCTGGCATGTGGAAGGACATCTGGTGGGCAGGTAGAGAAACACAAGTCCTGAGGGAGAACAGGAAGAAAAGATGCATAACAAAACACAAGTGCGTTCACTTGGAAATGGCACAAAGTACAGGAGAGTAATTCGACTTTGTGGAATCATTTTGTGGGTTTATTATGCGTCAGCTCGGCTGTTTGTTCCCTCTCTTTCCCCGCTCTACAGTCAGTGAGTGTAATCCGGTTGTTGTTTTCCTCTCCAACAGTTTATCATGATATTGAATCCAAGTTCAAGAGGACGACGCTCCGCATGAGGAAACAAAACAAAGGTACATTTGTATTCATTCAGCACTTAGTTGCCAGGACTGAGGTTAAAGGATAAGACTGGCGATATTCTAACCAGCAGTGCATTAGTCCATCTCCCTCTCTATGTTTAGTTCCAGCCCCAAGCCCTTTCATTCCTACTGGAGACGTTAAACAATGAGTCATAAACATAGATAGAGGTCTATTTTTTTTTTTTTTTTTTAAGTCCAGCAATTTCCCAAAGCACCTGGTCACTGTGGTTTTAAGATATTTTTAATCAAACAGAAGTATAAAGTGCATTTTTTGGGGAACTATTTTCAGCTGTGGATTAATACACATTTGGTGCTCTTGTGGGTATTTACAGCAGCAGAAAGGAGTAGGTGGCATTGACTCAAAACAAAACACAGTGCCCACTCTCATCATAATGATGGAACATGATGGTGCAACAGTGTGACTCACTGATGTGTTTTTAATAGTTATAGTTTTTTTAAATAACCTCTATCAGGTCAGATCATTGGGTTTGGTTGACTTATCCTTTAAGCTCTAGTTTTACTCAGTGAGGTTGGTTGTACATGACGATACGCACTGTGAGATGAAATCTAGGTAATGCTTTGTTTTACACGTCTCTGTCCAAATAGTTCCCTGGAAAGAAATATGTCATCTGGTCCAAATTACAGGGAAAGTAGGGATGTATTTAAAATAAATGCTCCATTTAAACCCATTGATTCATTATTTGTTTATTATTGGAATCTGTGTTCTCTATAAATGTTGAGATGTATGATTTATGTGTAGCTCAGCTGACCTGCTGTGCACTGACTCATACTCTTACACTTGAAAATATAATACATTATTAGGAAGTGCAGTAATATAATAATGTCTCTATTTGGACAGAAGACTTTATATTGTCCACCTGTAGAGTCCCGCCCTGGTGACGTCAGTGCGTCTCTCTCTCTCTCGGTGTCTCTGCAGGTTATGGTCTGCACTGCCACCGGGCGGTCATCACTCTGTGCAAGCTGATCGGCATAGAGGACATGTACTGCAAAGTAGAGGGATCCATCAATTACCTCAACATCACCAGGGCCCTCTTCACTGGATTAGCCAATCAGGTGAGGTCATGTTGGCATGAGGTGGGGCGTGGGGGTCCTTAGCTTTAACTGCTACTGGAAAAGCACCACTCTCCCTTTTATTTTCTGAGTCACAGACAACAAAGCAAAGTGCTGTGCAATAAAGCGAGGCCTGAAACATTTTGTTAGATCTTTATAAAGCAGGTCTGTAAAGGTGAGTCATCTCATTTTACGCAGGTTTTACAAAAGCGTGTGTTGATGATGCTCAACGAGCTGTCCTTGCTCACTTTTCAACATCTTTGTGAGTGCTGTAAACACAACAGTCACATTTGTCCCCAACAAGTTCAGAGATTGGAGCCTCAGCAACATCTGTCTTCTTCTTCATCTCTTATTATTATTCCTGTCTTCACTAACATCCCCCTCTTCTTCTCCTGCCACCCGGCAGAAAACCCACCAGAGTCTGGCCGACAAGAAGAAGCTCCACGTCGTCGAGTTTCAGTCGGAGCGAGGCCCGCTGCCCACTGTGGTGGCGACTCCTAAAGACGGGGCACAGCCCGACCCAGAGCCCACGGACGAGATCCCCAACACCCGGCTGCACTGGGACGACGTGCGAGCCACGCAGGGGACCAAACGCTCGATCTGGGCCGGTGTCAAACGCACCATCTGGTAGGGCGGGAGTGGGCTGATTCAGACGGACTGGATCAGACCACAGGACAGATGATTGGACTGATAAAGGCCAGAGGTGTCTGATGGAGGGTCTGATTTATGTGTGGAACAAAAACTTTTTTTTTTTTTTTTTTCAAGCAGAGTTTCCAGTTTTTAAATCTGTGATTGTTTTGTCAGCTAAGGACTTAAGTTACACGTTAAGTTACACGTCTCTCAAAGTGAAGACATCTCATTTATTATGACAACTCTCCAGCTACACCCCACAGAGGCCGATATTCACACTCAGTAAAATATTAATGCCCTAGATATCGATGTTTGAATTGTTGGAATTGTTCAAAAATACAGTATAAATAAAATATAAATGTAAAAAAGCTTAATTCATTAAAAGTGATTTTTCCCTCAACAGCTGACCTTCACACTGAGCTGCTGATTGTCTGGATGAATGAATGAATGAATGAATGAATGAATGAATGAATGAATGAATGAATGGATTTGAAATATCAAAGTTAAATCTGAAAGGGAACCACACAGTTAACACCTGTAGTCGGACACTGATGATCAAGGACAAAGAAAATGACTTGTTCAGGTACTTGAAGCTTTCCCACTTCAGTTGTGGAAATGGGGTAAAATAGCTTTTCTTTTTTTCCTGTTTTCTTTCCACATAGTTGAATTAAAAGATGGATACTGCTCTGATTTTTGTTCACTAACCTTGAAGCAAATAATTTGGTCAGTGAAAAGATTTATATTTTCATTTTGATCTTGGTTTTCATTGTGGATGTGCTCAGGGCCGCAGTGTTTTCTGACTGCTGCTAATCTATTATTACATTCACTGCACATCTGCAGAGATGAGCTGAAAGATGAAGTTATTGATTGGACTCAAAGGCAGCCGAGCCACGTCGGATCACAAAGGGAGCGCAGAGCGTTTGCTCAAGAACACGACACCAAAGAAACAGCCGTTAGCAACATGCTTTTCCTGTTGAGCAGCAGAGGTGATATAACACTGCTAACCATTAACCACTGGAGCTTGTTTGTTCACTTCATTACATAGAAGATATGTACACTCATGTAGGATGGAGTTAATTGCTGCAGGATGTTCTAGTTTTCCAATCCACATTCAGATTGGGAAAGGTTAGACGCCAACACATGGAGTAATCGTGTGTGATTCTTTAAAATATGGTTCCTTTGTGTCTGTATGTTCTAGAAAGAGTCACCAGGGGGAATCCTTGCTCCATCTACTCCACTGAACCAGAATCATACCTGAGAGGGGGCTGATAGACAAAACTTCTTTACCAAACTAAATAAAGAAAGAGAGAAGGAATGAGAATATGAGGGGAAAACGACAGACGTCATGGCGCGTGTAGATGTGATCTGGAGCAAGAATTGTGGCGGGAAATAGAAGAGACAAGAAGAAGCATAAGAGTGGACTGCACATCTTTTTGCTTATTGCCTCTGAATGTAATTATTATTTTCTGAATAAGCATTGCAGTAGGTTTCCCTTGAAATATAAGCTCCAGTGGCTCCAGCAGGCAACGTAAACTAAACACTGAATTCATCGAACAACACTAAGAGCCTACAGCTGTGTTCACATCTCTCTAAGACTGTGCTTAGCCGCAGCTAAATGCTAATACCAGCATGCTACCAATGATACCGATAACGTGGGTGCTACAGAGTCAGTCAGGTGATCATCAAAGTCAGGAGGGTTCATCCTCTGAGGGCCATGAATGTCTGCATGCAATTTCACATCACAGTTTCTTTTTTCAGTCGCTAAATAATCTCAGAGCTGCTGCTTCTCCCTCTCCATTCTTCTTCCTTCACAAACATCTTGCCAACGTGTTTTTCAGCAGCGCTGCCTCTGAACAAAGCTGCTGTAATAGTTCCAGGACTCTTATCCTGCTTATCGACTTTCAATATTGAAAAGAAGGGGGTAAATATTTACCCACTGTTAGATGTGTGACTGGCTTTGAAATTACACAAGACCAACGGCGACGCTGTAGGTGGACCGCAGGAGGAACCTGGAGCATTTTGAGCAGTTTAACTAAAACTGAAATGTTCCCAAATGACTGTGAAAATTAAAATTAAATCTCTTAACGCTCTGTACGCAACTGCAGAGCGGACTGTTTGATGAGAAGAACCGTTCAAGACCAAACAAGAGGCGTCAGATGGACTCTCTTCTCATCGGTGGGAGATCTAGGCTTTGCCGATGACGTGGCCTTCGTCTTGTACACACACCAGAATACGCAGGAGAAAACCTGTAATTACAGCACCAAGATCAACCTGTAGAAAACAAGAGTTGATGATGCTAAACATCCCAGACCCCTCCACCGATCCAAGAAGACAGGACGAACCTGCCCGCAACTGAAGAGTTCACCTACCGAGGCAGCACCGTCAGACTCGACGGAGGAGCAGCCGGGCCAGAAACGCCAAGTCAGGGCCAGTACAGCACCAGCACCAGCACCAGCACCCAGCTGAGACTGTACCTGAGCTGTGTCCTGTCCTCCCTGATATACAGCCCTTTCCACAAGCTGTCAACCCTCTGCACAAAAAGTCTACCGAAAAAATACTGCAAGAATTTCCAACCAACATCTACTCCACCAGTGCAAAGAAGACAACATGGCCGCCGTCATCATGAGAAGGCGATGGAAATTGGGCCACGAAAAACTGCCCTTCACCGCCGACCCAAGAACACCTGGCGTTGGACAGTTGGACAGCAGAGGGAGAGCTGAAGATCTTGAACCACACCTGGGGGACTGCAAGCACACAGACCATCCAGGTGTGCTGCCCTTCACGGCACCAGGCAGGAAGTGCAGCAGGTAAGTTTACAGGAATGTCGGGGTTACATCAAAGTGGATCAGTGAATGAATTTGTTCAAATGTAGTGGAGCAAATGAAATAAGGACACAGCAAGGTTTACACCTATATCTTGTTTTAATCTTGAGAATACAAAAAATTATTTACTATTTATCAACTGTAAATTTCAGAGGAAGGTCTTATAAAAATACACTTCACCGTCCTTTAAGTGCTGATCATTTTCTGATGTTAATTCTATATGACAAAGAAAATAAAAAATCTAAAAATTAGCAACTAACTCTTTATAGTCACTGCAGAGAAACAAAGGTCTGTTAGTCAGGTAAATATGACATGTAATAAATGACCATTGGCTCAAAGTGTCGTCTGGTAAAAATAAGAAAACACTGAGCTGCTGGGTCACAGAGCGACTGCACTTTGACCAGTTTTAGACTGTAAATTATACATTTCATTTGTTTTCATTAGAACATACAGGATGACATTTCTAGTTCGCAGCTTTTCATTTGTTTCCATTGTTCAACATTGTTTTTGCCTTCATGCGTTAAATGTTTTCTTTTTTTCTTCCTCTTTGTTCTTCATCACGAATCTCCATCTACTCAATACCTTCACCGGACATTATCAAATGTCCCAAAATGGGGTTTAAATCCTTCATTGTGAATCCGAGCAGACTGAGTAATTCCACCGTACACACACACACACACACACACACATTCACACAGGACCACTTGGACACACAGGTTTGTGGATCAGCGTCGCTCTTCAGAAGGTTTTCCATCGGATGGCGGAGAGGATGGCGTGGATGAAGTAGAGCAGCGTGGCCACGTAGGCGAACACCTGACACACAGACACAGATGAATGGAAATGAATTGCTCTTTTGCACTGCCTGCTCTTAAAGGAGTAACCTGACATTTTGCAAATGTATACTAAAGTTATCATACAGACATGAAATCAGATTAGCATATTGAACTGCTGTAAACTCCATCGTAGCAGCTGGAAGTGACTTCATGTTATTTTGACATGTCATCAATTTGATGTGAGCAGTTTTTCAGAGGAATAAGAAAGAACAAAGAGTAAAATGCCTTTCAGTAATTGTCTATACCGTCTTGAAATCAGTTCTTACCACAGCGGCGATGTCAATCTGGTAGATTCTTAATACGCCTGCTTTATTCAAGAAGGTGATGTAAGCCAAAGCCACACCTGCACTGAGGTAGAAGAACGCTGCCAGGCCGTGGTAAGCAAAGTCCTGGACACAGAAAGGTAAAACAGAAATATTTAAAGACTCTTTCTCTTCTCTCTTTCTCTTCATTCCCCCATCTCATGAACTCTCCCTCTCTCTTACAGCGGCAGCCCAGGCGGAGCTGCTCTTATGGCCGTCGGCAGCGAAGATGATCATCCAGAGGAAGGTCAGGACGAAGCAGAAGACGGAGACGAACATCACCCAGCCCAGAGGGTTTGGTGGTTCCACGTGGGTCGACGCTACCAGGATCCAAACCAGACCGCCAAACACCTGCAGAGCGGAGGGCAGCTGTTATGGTGCGACAACTTATTATGGCCTAATGCCGTCACATTTAAAATCAGCGAAGTGCCTCTGAAGAGGTTTTAGTTAGGGGCATGTTTGCCTTTGTTGTTGAGAGATAAAACAGGAAGTCCGGCACTAAGATGATGACATGGTACACAGCTTAGACCACTAGGCGACGGAATGGCCCTTTTACAAGTTGTGTATAAACCAAACATCCCTCCAGAGACGCAAAGCGAAAGAGTGAAGCTTGAAATTAGAGGTTTCGTTTTCGAGAATGAGTTGAGAATATGCGCTTATGTAAGTGAAAAGACGATCTTCAAATAAGACTGTGACAGATGATATAGAGGAATGTGTCGAGGTGAAGTCTCAGAAACCGAGAGAGTTTGAAAATAGGTTTTCTTGTTTGAAAAGTTGAAAGTCAGCTCAGAGCCACGAACCTCCACTATGATTTCTTATAAAGATCATCAAAAAAAGCCAAGCACACGCTTTAAAAGTTCAAAACGTGCTCAGTAGTCAAACGTGTCAATGAAAAGAGAGCGAAAGTCTGAAAGGTATTTAGTTAGGAATAGAGCGAAGAGATTTTGGGAAAGAGTGTTTGGGAAAGATGTAAATCACAAAGTCGACAAAGACTCTCAGATATTTTCATGTGATTGCCCAAATTCTCTGCTTCTCGCTGTTGAGCCAAACCAAACTCCACCCATCTGGTGTCTGTCCAACTCCTCCATCTTCTCCTCTATTTATCCATCTTAAATGCCTCATTCCCTTTGTCTCACTGTGACAGTAACTACAGCACACCACTGAATCCTTCAGTCAGTCTGAAACATCTTTCTGAGATGCAGTGCACTAACTCCCTGAAGACGTGAAATCCTCCCAGCAGCAGCAGCAGCAGCAGCAGGAGGAACGTGTCTTTATACTCTTGTTTTCTGCTCCTCAGGCGGGATATTTTCCCCAGAATGACCTGCAGGCGTACTCTGGCTGGGCTGTGATCCTTTTATGATGTCACCTATTTAAAACCACCTCGGCCGTGACAGTTTAGAAACAGATGGAGGGAAGGATGCGGTGTGCGATGAGAAGATATTCCTATCACCGTGATTGTGGTGATGATGATAACTGGTGAAAAGACTCATGTTGGCTCATGCTTCAGTACCATTATTTTGACTGGGACAGGGTGTGATAGGTCACCTGTGTTGTTGATCAAACAGGACATGAATGCAGGCTGTGTAACAAAGCTACACAAGCATCAAATACTATTAGCAAAAAGAAGAATCACTGGATTTGCATTTACTGTAGTTTGAAGATTGAATTTTTCTATAGTAATCCCAGCAAGAATCAAGAACCAAGAATCAGCAAACCAAACTTACAAAAGAACAGGAAACAGTGTATAAAAGCAAAACTATAAAATGTAAAAGCAAAGTCAAAGAGAGAGACATGAAAAATTGGTGAAAATACAGCCTGTGAATAATAATTCAGCGAGCTCAGAGGCCACATCTCTCTGAGTGTTGACTAACACTTCTCTTTACTCACTATGTGTTGCGTACCTTACTCTGAGTTCAGGTTGGGTAGTGTTTAATCTGTCAGCTTGCTTTAGATGGAGTGCTAACCACATCCAAATAGTCTGAACTCTCTGGAATTCATAGTGTGATACTGTGTCACGCCCGGCTCAGCTGATCCTATGAGCATCTAAAATAAAAGTTTGCGAATAACCGGATCCAAATCTCAACACGGCCTCTCAGCAGTTTATGTGTCATGTCTTGATTTGAAGGTGGAGGTGAGGTTTTTGACGTGTAGTAGCGTTAAAGAGCTTCGCAAATGTTTAATGATGAAGGGAATCAGCCAGTCTCCCAGAAATTATGTTCATATTCTGCTTGAGTTTTTTTTTCCCCCCAATTACATGGGCAAGGTTTGTTTTTAATGAATGAAGCGCTGCAGGTTTTAACAGCAGCAGGTTTTGGTTAAATGTAAATAAACACGTCTGAAGTCACTGGGACATTTTTCTGTATTAAAACAGACCAGGATCTTTCCCCAACCGTGAACCAAGTGCTGTGAGTGTCTTTTCATGACCACAAAAACGTCTGATAATGCTGATGGAGAATGAAAAGAGTTTCATCATCACATCTGCATAAAGCAGCATACTGCAGCCGCAGGACCTGAACTGCCAAAGGAGATCATCGGTGAAGGTAAACTGTCGGGACGACCTGGAGCTTTAAATCCTCAACACAGCCCTTCCCTTAAACAGATAACAGCTCAAATAAACAGACATACTGTATAAACTGAAACACTTTCCTCTGTGCAGTTATTTTTACAGCCGTTATCTGAACAGTTTCTCTCTTTTGTCATCAGAGAAGAAGAGTTGGCCGCATTCTTTCTTAGATCAGTAGCACAGGAACAATACGAGTGAAATGTGAGATGTGAATGTCGGGGGGGGGGGGTCCTCCCATATGACGAGTATGTTTCGTTGTCTCCCATTTCACAAAAAAATGCGCCATTTTCTGTAAATTGGATCAAAATCAAGCTTCAGCTACACATTATATTTATTTGTAAATTTTAGAAATTAAAGCAAATTTTGGTATTTTTTTATTTAGAGATCAGCATCATGAAGTTATCACAAGAGCTGTAGCAGATGAATTCATATTCATATATATAATAGGTGCTGATTTTTAAAAAAAAATGCCATATATATACTGTTGCTCATAAAGTTGGAATAAAATATTTTTTACCTCTTTCCATGAAATGATTGTGACTGTGATTTATTTCATTTCACCTGGGTAATTGGAACACATAATGTAATCATTGCACCTGGTCAAAAGTGATTACTGATGCATTTAAATAGGAATAAACAGAGGATTGTGTCTGAAAACAAAATTATTCCAACTTTATGGGCAAGAGCGTTTTTACATTTTGAGGTAAAAAAAAATAATAAGTTAATTGTTTGTCCATCTGTCAGGTGTAACAATAACTGTTAAATACAGTGTCTACCAATTTTTAATATTTTATCATATTTTAGGACGGATGACATGTTTTACTTTTGAGATAATTACCATTTGAACAAAATTCATCGTTCATTGTTGCCATGAAAGAAATTTATGGCAGTTTGTTGCAATATTTCTTGTATCTAAAATACTTAAAAATCAAATCAGTTAAAACAAAAGAAGAAAAACCGAATAATTTTGAAAATCACAATTTCAAAATATGGACAGAATCCCTTCATAATTATCTTCAAGGTCAGCTGCTGTGTCCTCTTGTCGTTGTCCACTCACCAGTTCAGGCAGGTAAAATATATCCGGGGCCGTGGTGCATATCCCCAGTCCGCTGGGCAGGCTCCCCATTGGCTGAGCGGTGGTTGCAGCCATCTCTGCCTGTTCCTTCACCCAGAGAGTCAACGGTGAGCGTCCTGCCTTCTCCTCTGAACTAACGGAGCAGCGGCAGGTGTTCCTGCCCCTTATAGGAAAGCTAACACACAAACCTGTTCTGCTGCTGTGCGAGAGAGATGCCTTTCCCAAAACAGCTCTTTTGCACTGGACACACCCTTCATCTCACAGCACCCAAGGCTACCTGGTGGTTAATGTGAGCATGTGAGCTGGTGACCTGTGAAGGGATTTTGAAACAACCAGCAGAGGAATTTTTGTGCCCACAGGCAGCAGTAAAAGCTGTGCAGCTGAAATATCTCTGTTGTTACTGTTGGGTAAAGAAACACTTCACTGAGATTTAGGTTGCATGAACTTTATGGCCCTTTATGTTAGCAGAGTGCCAGCAGCTTCTGCTTGTATTGCACATAGAGGCTATAACAGGAGTTTCTTTTCAAAATAAATATCATGATTAGCTGTACAGGTTACTTCTTTGTCAGGTTCACGTGGCTTCACTTTAAAGCTGCACTAATCAGTATTTTTAAGTTGAGAGTTGATCAAATGAGTGCGGTGTGAATCATGTCACTTGTGGTCACCCAGCTCTGCAGTTCTCCTCAGTTTTATGGAGCATTTTTGCTTTTCTTCTGCTTATTGTTTTGGTTTTTATGACCAACAACTTTATTGTTTTCGTTCACACTGCTCTCATCAACCCGTTTCCAACCACAGCACATCAGCTAAAAAAGCTTTGCTAAGCCCGTTCTGCACCACCTGCCTACCTGCGCTAAATGGAAGACAGACACAGTGGAGCATGAAGAGCGAGCCAGTTCCCTCAGGAGCTGGTGGAGACCAAACCAGAACTAAAAAGACAGCGAGCTTTGGACTCACCAGAGCTAAATGACTTCAAATACATGCTATTGTTATGTAAATCAGCAACTGTCTGCTAACATGTTTGTCATATCAATGTTGTATTTACAGTTTATTCAGCTGCTCCAAAGATCCCACATTTTGGAAACAAATGTGTTTTAGTGATGCGCTGACACAATACAAGCTAATCTATAAAATTATGTAGAAAAATCAAGAAAAAGAGACATAGCTCATCTTGTCATGATATACTGTTTTACTCTGGATCGCTGTGTTGGTAAAAACCCAACACAACACAAATATTCAGTATTTTAATATTTACATACAGAGATAATTAAACCAGTGAAGTCACTGGGTTTGTGACTTTTTCACCTTCAGATATTGGATTTGTTGTATTTGTGGTAAATTCAGCTTTTTTTTTTTCTTTTTCTTTTTTTTACTGGAAACCATAAATATTCAGGTTTACTATCCAGAGAAAAACTTGCCCTGGGGCTATGTAATACCAAACCTATCTGCAGGTCCATTAACCTGTCGTTCCCTTTTACAGAGAGCATGGATGCAAATATCTTAAAGGCTCCATATCATTCACTCCACTCTGGCTCAGGAAAAGATAAGTGTTCTTTGTGATGCTCAGCACATAATACTTGTTTCACTTAAAGTGACGTTACACGGCTGTGACTGGACAGATTCCAGCGGCCTGATATTTTTTTAATCATGTGAACCAATCAGAACTAAGTCAAGCTGATAAAATGTGTGTATGTAGTACTTTAATATGATTTAAAATAAAGAGACAAACCTTCTGTAACAAATTTTCTGTGATAATTTGCAGATTGTTTTTTAATGATAAATGGGTGAAACTGATATGTCGGCGTAATTCTTTTGTCGCATAGATATTTTATGGCTTCACTCACTTATGTTCACTCTGTCAACATCTGAACAAACAGTAAAACTATCGTGTTGGAATTTCCCATTTATTAATTTCACATCAGAGATTCCAAAAAATACCATGAAGTGAAATCATCTCAATATTTACATGTTGAAATTTTTTGGAAGTTCTCATAAAAATGCAGACAACAAATCACGGGGAATCATTCATCCATACGTTACATCAAAAAAAAAAATGAAAAAAGGAAGAGTCGTTTTTCTATTTCTCTTTAGACATTTACCATTTGTTCATAGTAAACATGCAGGAAATAAAGGACGGTCCTATCTCTAATCTAGTCTTTTGAATATTCAAGGTTTAAGCTTTTGAATGGTAAAACCCTCCCAGGATTTATTAGTAATTTAGATTAGTGCTGAACTCACACTCGATCTGCTACTGCATGACTTTTATTTAGTGAAATGCTTCAGTGTCTCTTTGATTTGTAGAAGTGTTTACCACAAGCTGGACCTGCTGACATTAAAATGCGACTTCATCGTTGATCTGTAATACATCTTTACAAAAAACTGTGAACCATCTGTGAAGAAGTACACCAAGTTTTGGGCTCATTGGTCAGTAAAGTCACCAATGTTTTTTTTCTATAATTCTTATTTAATGAGAAAAAATACAGTACACTGGATGTCCTCATAATTTAATCTTAAAATATAATGATCCTGAATGAATTAGATCTGAGTTTTAATTAGTTATATACACCCATCCACCTTCCTCACGGCACATTTATTGCTGACTAACAAATTTGAACTCGAACAGGTTTGTTTGTGTATATTCTGATTCATAATGTACAGACTCAGTAATCAGACCAATGCACAGGTGACATTTATCAACAACCTGCTTGCTTTCGTTCAACATTTTTGTGACATTGGTTCAAAAGCATGAAGTCCTCTTTATCATTGAATTGACGTGAAAATAAAAAGTTATTTTGTGTTTAGTCCAATGAAAGCTCAGCTGCTTATTTGGATTCTTCTCTTTTCGGTCGTCCTGTTTCTTGGCTTGTAGATGGTTGTTTTGTTTTAGGACCTCTTCCATCGCAAGGCAGAGAAAATGGCATGGAGGAAGTAGAGAAGAGTGGCTATGTAGGACATCACCTGAAAACACAGACGGATGATGATGACGTGACAAATAGAGATGCTTTTTGATCGCATTTGTGTGTGTGTGTGTGTGTGTGTGTGTGTGTGTGTGTGTGTGTGTGTGTTTGACATCATACCACTGCAGAAATATCCAGTCGGTAGATTTTGAGTAATTCCTCAGAAGGAAATCTAGCCAATAGAGTCGCATTCATGAGGGTGACGTACGCCAGAGCCACCGACGCACTGAGGTAGAAAACCACAGCCACAAAATGGTAACCCACATCCTGCAGACAGAGAGAGAGAGATTGGAGAGAAGAGAAGAAGGAAAGTGGAGACAGGTGGAGGAAGGAGGAAGTTTATGAAAGACACATAAGAGGGGAGGGGGAAGGAGGAAGTGCAAGACACAGAGAGTTAGGGAAGGAATTAGTTCACCTGTTACAGTGTAAGTGTAAGACAGAGCCCTGACCTCAACTCCATCCATTACCTTTGGGACAATATGGAACTACAAGCCAGGCCTCATTACCCAGCATTACACCAACATACAAAAACATTATGATGGATGAGTGGAAGCTGTTAGCATCAATACTAATATCCCTAGATTGCAATGACTTGTGCATCCATCACATATTCTCTATACTCTCACATTCTTTAGGCCATGTACTCTATCTACTGTCAACCCTTTTTTAAGCCAATCAGCAGGTGGTGGGTGTGTCTAACCAGGGAGGGCCAGATGCTGCTCTGATTGGCTCCGCAGAGGAAGATGAAGAACCAGAGTGTTGTCACTACGAAGCAGAAGACGGACACGAACATCACCCAGCCCAGAGGGTTTTCCTGGGTGATTCGAGTCGATGCCACCAGGATCCACACCAAACCTCCAAACACCTGCCGGGGGGGAGGGGGGGGGCAGAGAAGAAGAGACAGAGACAGAGAAATGGATTTGAAATGTAGTTTTTGTTAGTGTACAGTCTCATGATAAATTAGAGGAAATTGTCAGTTTTCATCATGTACTCGCTCGGATCCACTTCCTATTAATACAGGTCATTAAGACAGAAAGTCCGTGAAAGCTACAGACATTATTCTGGCCTCCTGATGAATGTAAATCCAATATTCAAAGACTCCCTCTCTTCTAGCCTCTCGTTTTTGGTCTCTAATTACTCCTGAGGGAAATATCTGGCTCTTTAGCTGCTAACGCTCCACTGAGTTCATCAGCTAGTTGCTAACAGTGAGAGTGAACCACAACAGTAAAGTTTGATACATTGTTATTTGAATAATATACATTACAGCCACTTTAAAGCAGCACACTAGTGATCATACTGCGGTGCCATAAAGCTTGCAAGGAGGAACTTGCAAGTGATGGATTTAAGAATTATCATAATCAATGCAGCAGATATCAAAATATTTAGTCTCTAGTACAAAACACACACACACACACACACACATTCTCTGGTGTATTTCCACAGTCTTTCTCCTCCTTTGACAAACACTGATAAAAAGGTCTGTGATACTATGAATACTGGGTACGTGAAAAACATCCTTTACTTTTTATTGAGCAACAGGACTTTCTCTTAGTGTCATGAAACATTTTTGACATGTCACAGTAGGCGGTGGTGATCACAGGTGTGAATTATAAAATCATTAATTGCTGCTTCAGTTTCAGCTTCCTCGTCTGTGTTGTCGGGAACACCTGTGCTTTTCCTGTTCTGACAGGTCAAAATGTCTGCTGTGAAACAGGCCTATTGTGTCCCAGCTTTAACAGTTGTGCTGTACACACAACCCAACCCCCTTCAGGTGCTGCAACTCAACCAATCAGCATTAAACCTACAAGTATCAGGTGTGCAGGAGCAGAGCTCAAGCACGCACTTATCTCATCTCATTTGGGTCGGACGCAGCGCTCATTTAGAGTGAGAAACAAAAGACTTTTCTCCCTTCCCTGTTTTATACTCCCTGCTAAAAAGGGATTTTTAGGGGTGAATTTCCACAGGGATTTCCAATACAAATTTGTAAATAAAAATCATTCAGTCTGCTGTGCTGAAGTGAACCTAACATCAGAGCGAGAAACTGATCATCGGTACTACTTTAAAATGTTGGTCAAAGAGTTAATCTATTCACTCAATCATTTTATCCAGCTGATATCCTGACATCATTCTAGAAATTTAACTGCACTCTAAAGATCTAACCATAAGGTAAAAATAAAATAAAAGATATTGAGCCTCTTTTTTCACAAATGCAGTGAACACCAGGTTTCAATCAGCTGACGACAGACAGAATTTTGTAACTCGGCAACCAACATTCAGTCTGACCACATGCAGAGAGCGTGAAACGCCCTGAATTAAACAATACACCTGCAGGAAGTTTAAGTACCTTAAAGTCGGACATTTTCTCCTCTGTATGACAATATCACCTATAGCAAATGATTAGAATTTCAAATGAAGATCCGTGTGTTTTAATGTTGGTCTATGAAACATGAAAAATAAAATGGACGACTGAAATTTATACTTTTCGATCACGATCAAAACTCTTAATGATAAAAGTTAAAAGTAATGCTACAATTGGCTGATCCTCATAACTTCTGTAAAATATGTTTTAGCATAACACAAACACATTTTTTCAATATATAATAATAAATCCTTCATGTCCTAATAATCTAAGGATATGACACTGTTAATAATATTTGTAATGGGAAAATATCCTTTAAACTGTTTTATGTAAGTGATAGTTTTGCTTAGTTTTCTACTTCTGAAAAGTAGAAAATAAAATAGAAATTTCTGTAGAAATCAGTCATTTCACATCCGCATGTCTGTTAAACTGGTCACATTAAGTAATCAAACAGTTCAACCGCCTCAACCTTTCAGTGTCTATCGTTATGTAACAGGTCCTTTGATGGGAGAAAGCCACGTTCGTCAAATATCTGATTATGATGAAAACTTAAAACCACCTGAAGCACAGAGCGATGAGAGAATGAGATACAGAGGTGAGCACACGCCTGAAGCAACAGTACATTACTGTGACAAAACACATACAAACATTACTTTAAGCTGTTTCGTGTAGTGGTAGACTTTATCAGCAAATATTACATAAACCTTATCTCCACTACATATCAGACTTATCTAACTGCACACCAGAGGAACCTTATCCATTTATATCCATTCCAGGTTAAAGGGAATCAGCCTTTGTTCCATTAAATGTCCATAAAAAATCTAGTGAGTCCCTGAAAAATATACCTGAACATCCATAAACTGCTGCAGCATTATCTGTTGATTCACATGTTCAAACAATCCCTGCATCATCAATAAATAGCTAAATATGTCTCTTCTGGCATTTGGTATTTGGAACATATACATTTTAGATACATATGGAACATAGATATAGTGTATAGATACATATAGATCTGACAGAGAGGATGTTTTTGCGTGTGTTTTTAAATGCTTTGTGAAATCCTCTGTCTTGACTCTGCATTGTCACTGGTATCCATTGTAACTATTATGAAGCTGAGTAGTTCTTCCAGTTTCCCTTCATGCCAATAATCGGTGATCGTTTTATAGTCGAGAGCTATTGCTTCAAATAAGTCGAGCCTGATCTTTTGTGACACGCCTGACCTGAGCTTACTTTAAAATGTTTGTTTGAAATGAAGTCAACTCAAACAACATTCCATGTACAGTATTGTTCCATTGTTTGCAGCCCACTTTATTTCATTCATTCATTTATTCACATAGCACACATCGGCTCTCTGTGCTGCTTTTCTAAAGGCCGCTCTGCATTATGAGAAGCTTTGAGTTCAGGTTCATTTGTCTTTGCAAAAAGACATCAAAAACAGCAGAGTCCTCTTGTTGGCTTCGCCCTCTGAACTTTCTTTTGAAATATGAAATTGCTCCATCATTCAATTCCACTTCGGGGAAAAAAAAAAAGAAGCTGCCAAGCCTTTCCTCAGCCAGTTGCCCTGCCTGCCCTCTTTTTTTTTATAGTTGTAATGGTTTAGATTTACATTGCAAACTCAGACCAGTAAGCATTACCAGTACATTTCCATACTTGAGCTGCAGATCGTTTTATGTCATGAAAAGGTGTGCTTCAATAGAAAAGACCTGAGGCAGCAAGTAAACCACGTGAGGTGATGGTTGGTTTAGATTTACACCTCCCTCTGCAACTAAAGCTGTTTTTCCACCTGTATCACACAGATTTAATCTTCTGAGTTCCCTGTAAAGGAACTGCAGTCAGTCTGTTATTGTTCCTGAATGGTTCATTAAACAGCAGTTTATGTGTTGCATTCAATAATAAACTGACTTTTAATTGACAAAGTAGAGCAATAATATTGCATTCAATGAGGACAGAAACAAACTGACATTGATAAGAGTTAATGTTAAATCTTAAAAATGTAAACACAGTATTGTAGTTTGAGGATAACAGACATCTATTCCAAATATCTGTTAATAGCAATATCCAAACATTATTCAGTATATTTAAAATGCACAAGATCCTGTCACCAAGGAATTAAAATAAGAAAAGAGGCCTTCATTAAATTTTGTAGACCCACTTTTAAAAGAGAGATTTAAAAAAAAAAAATCCTACTGGAAAATGGTATTTTAAAATATCTTTATCCTCTTTTACAGGCAGTCTCTAAATTTTGTGTCAAGTGTAAAGTTTGTTTGCTCCTTTTCCCACTAATGCCTCTGCACATGTGGATGTGCATGTACTCATTGTTGCATTGCCACAAAGGTGACATTTTTTTCAACATATGAAATAAGTAATTATAACGTGTGACTGTAAAATTTCACACATTCAAACAGTGACATTATTGCACCATTGGACTCCTCATGTGCTGATAGAATACTTCAGCTTCAAGTGCTTCACTTGAAATTTTTTGCTTTTTGTTGCTAACATCGGCCGTGGTTGCTGTTTTTCTGTTTCTATGGAAACATGGTTTTTACTGGAAACACTTTGCCCTATGGAGATAAAAACTTATTATAATGTGGCAACAATCATTTAGTAGATGACGGGCAGGTAGGAGTTGTTTAAACTTGAACTCTAAACTGCTCATTAATCAGGTTCATCAGCTTTACTAGACCAAAACAAAACATATCAACACCTCCAGTCTTCACGGTTGGTTAGCTGGTCCTTCTCCTCTGTGTTGGCTCCACTGATCGAACACTATTTTAACAAGACAAGACTGATTCCTATCTGGATGGAGGCTTCGTTCAGTGGGGCAATTATGAGGAGGCAGATAATGAAGCAAGGAAACAAGATCCAAGATCTAATTGATGCTCAGTGAATGAGGAATAACAGAGGAGGATGAGCCAGAAGGAAAGAGGCAGGTAAAAGCAAATAGAAAGAGATCTTAGTCTACGACTCACTTGGGTATAAGCAGAGTAAAAGTGGAGAGACAACCAAGATTAAATGGGATAATATGTCAAACAGGAAAGAGGGAAAATACTCGATGTACAATTAACAAATAAGAAACTCACAAACTCAGGGATGAAGCACATGTCAGGCATGGTGGTGAAGATCCTGCCGCCTGTGGGCAGAACATCACCGGAGGTGGTGGAGGCCATAGTCCAAAGCACTGTGTGTCTGTGTATGTGTGTGAGATTTCCTCTAGAATGAGATGTGTAACCTGTTTTAATCTGCTTTTTAAAGGCCATCTCCCCCCCCCACACCTCTCTCTCTTACTGCACCTCCCTCCACCACACCTACCCATCCATTCCTCTGCTCGAAACTACCTGTTTGACAGGTGGATTTTGGGTTTGTTTGTGCAACAGGATGTGTCTCTCTCTCTCTCTCTCTCTCTCTCTCTGTCTGTGTATGTATGTGAGTTTTTGTGCAGTTTTCTTATGTGTTTGTGTGTGCCCTCACATGTTTATAGTTTTAGTGTGAGACAAGAACGCTGTTTACATGCATACAAAAAAAGTGATTGTGAGGCAAGTAATGCAGCGTTGTCATTGGTTATCAAAGGAGCTGCAGGTGAATGTCATTCACTATGGCCATGGTTAAGACATTAACTTAATCAGTGCTAAAATTAAAGCACTCTTTCCAGTAACTGGACTTGGCATCAGTTTGGTAGCCGATTTAATTTGAATTTTATTGTGCATCATCACACCCAACAGTAATCTGTATTTAGGCCACTGAGCTCAAAGTATAATCATAATAGTGACCTGCAGTGTTTGAGGTTTAAAGTTCGTTGTCTCCTTTTCCCAATAAGGCCTCTGGATGTGTGGATGTGAAGCATTTACACAAAGGTGACATTTTTGCTACATACAGAATAAGTAATAAGTGTGACCAACAGTAGCATTAGCACATCGTGGACTCTTCAACTTCAACTTCAACTTTTTATCAGTCTGTATTTAGGCCTTTGGCAATGACATTTATCTTGAGTCTTTTTCTTTCAAGAGTGATTTTCAAAATAAGCTTGACACATTTTAATTTCTATCATAATCATGTTGAAATAATCTGACTAGACGTCCAGATTATATATAAAAAGAAACACAATATGATTGTTGAATAAAATTGCTCAAATCAGCTCCACCCTGATTAGCTTCTTAAATGTTGACGTATACATGACGAAATTTAAATATTCAAAGTAATAAATGAAAGTCGTGAATTTTTAAGAAAGGATTTCCAGCGTAGTTTACATTTATCTATAATCTTAATCCTAATCTCAAAAAGATTAGGCTCTGACACCAAACCATATGACTGACCTTTGAAAGGGTCTTGTTGTAAGTTCCTCTGCTGCCGAACATGGTCTCTAGCCAGGAGCTGGTCGTGGTGATAGTTGCTTGACAAGAGCTTCGGCCATCATGGTCTTCATAGTAGAAGAGGTTGTAATACACTCTATAAGCAGTGCTACGTCTTCAGGGCAGATTGGAGGCTACAGTGAGTCGCCATCGGAAAGTGAAGAGACAGCCTGTGCTAGCTGGTTAGCGCGCTAATTTGAGAAGAAGAAAAGAAGTGATAGAAACAAGATAGTTAACATTGGTGTTACTTTCCACCGTTGTAGATAGCTCCTGGCGAGTGAATGAATTAAGTTTGATGCTGAACTCACAACACTTCCTCCAGACTGGTAAGTAAACAGCTGTTAAAGTTAAGATATGTAGCACTAGCAAAACTTACAAATAACTCCCTTTATCAGCTAAATGGGAGCCTGAGTCTGTGTATGCATGTGTTTCTATAGGAACCCACTGACCTGCCCTCCTGTTAAACTGATGGGATTTGTTTCACCAGCTTTCCACTGGAACTGAAATCTTCAAGGTTAAAATAAATGAACGGAGGCAGAGAAGGACGGTCTGTTTGGTTTGTTAACGCAGAGTGCACATGTGGCTGAGCAAGAGAGCATGAGGGATGAGGACAGTAAGAGGATGGGATGGGTAAAGACAAACAGGGACACACAAGTAGATGAAGTGGTTTGGAGTGAAACGAGAGCAAACAAAGCAAAATTGTTTTTATATGGATTAAACAAAAGTGGTATAAGGTATTGATTGGTGAGCTTTAGATGTGCTGGTGGGTGACTGTGCTTGCAGTTTCCCACTGTTTCCAGTCTTTGTGCTAAGCTAAGCATCATATTTACTGTAAATGCATGATAGCAGTATCACGCCTCATATCTAAATCAAGGTACAGAAGCAAATAAATACACAGTATTTTTCCAAATTATTGATATTACATTCTGTTTGTTTGTCAGAGATGGCAGATCAGTCATCTGTGAGTCATATGTGAGTTATGTGAGAGGATGAATTAGTCAGAATGTGCTTTTTGTCTGTATGTGTGTCGCCCAGTCCAACTGACAAACACAGCATGATGGTTTCCAGGCTGAGGGATTAAACCTCAGGACAACATACAAACCCCATTGTGTGGGTGATGATGACTTTCAGACTTTTCATCTCATCTCATCAATTCCTCTGCCCAAAGTAAATTATAACATTCTCACCCACACACAAATTCAGTGACGTACATGAACACACTAAAAGAGTGTTCATTGAACGTGCTCATGTTTTTGGCCAACGGTGAACTGACCGTATCTGTTTGCAGCTGGTGATCATGAATGTGAGCTTCATAGATGGCGGAAATGGACCAAAAAGCTGTTTGCCAACCGCCAAAAAAAAAAAAAAAAAAAATCAGAAGAAGAAGAAGAAGAATTGGGTTTTATGGCAGCACCTGCAGACTGTATACAGCACCCAGCATGGAGCCTGTACCAACCACTATTTTTCTGGAGGTCAGCAGCTGGAGGTTCAGGGTCTAGAGTTTCAGTTTCTCATCAGTTTGGGACTATGTGTTGACGGCTCCCAGACCCCAGTGCTTGACATTGTGCTTTATAGGTTTCAATAAAGGTTTTCCAAGTTGTGTTTTTTTGGGGGTTTTTTTGTAAGTCAGAGTTTAGAAATGACAGGAAACGATGTAGCTTCATGCTCAAATTACACATAATCTTAAAGTCAAACAATGTCTCTTTCATTTCACTTCAATGTTGAACCTCTGTGTTTGTGTGTCTTGGTTCGCTGTATTACCAGCTAGCTGCACTATAGTAGATATTTTAGAAGCGGACAGGCTGGCCTCTTGTAAAACATGCAATATCTTGTGATTCATTCTAACGATGCACTTGACTAACTAGCCTTTTTAATATTGTGCAGTGAGTCATTCTGAGGTTGAACTTTTATGTCTCTTTTAGAGGGAGAAACTGGCTTTGTTTTGCAGATGCTGACACACCCTGAGTCAACCTGTTTCTCTGTTAGCCTCTGCTATGGTCACTTAAGTGTGTTTGGAGACCTTCCTCTGTTGCTTCAAAGTGAAAGGTCACTGACACCAAAACGGAGAGGGGGGTTGTTCCTGCTGATGACATGATCCAGCCAACTTGACATGCACCTGAGTGCAGAGGGATTTTCCGGAGCCCTCTAGCTCATTATAGGCATTACATTTGCTGTTTAAACACTTGAGAATAAGAGCGAGAGGTGGGACGAGATGCCCTTCCTATTTCTGGCAGCGACAAGACAGGTTGGTTTGGATTGAAAGAAGTCAGTCCAGGAAATAAGTTATGATGTTTAACTTAATTTGGAAGGATGCCCAGTTAGTCACCTTTTGCCAACAGTTGAATGACCACACCTCCCAATGTACCCTCAGGGGTTTTTGAACATGCTCTGGTTTCATGATGCAGTATTCAGATGTCTCAGATGAGGTAATGTTCACGTTAACACTAGTTTTACAAATTTTAAAGCATAAATATTAATAAAGTAGCATTTGTAATGAACTATAGAAGATGACACAGTCCTCCGACAACACCATTCAAAGATTCCACTTCTACACTAACATTTAGCAATTTTTTTCCAACATCTATAAATATATAAATGTGCAGTTTACAGCCCCAAAATGGCTAAAAATGTCCACCTGATGAATGAAATGTCAATACTCTCCTTGGTTGTGGTTTGTTCTCCACCAACTCCTGAGGCAAATATCATTTTCTTTTCCAGACATATTCTCTCCAACAATTGATTTCCTTTACAAGCTTGAATATTCAACCATGTAATGTTTAATGTTTTTTTTTGTTTGTTTGTTTTATCTCACTTGATGAAATATAAAACTATATTAGGCTCGTCTTAACCACCAGACAAACACACAGAGAAACTGGGTTATACTCACCAGACAGCCAACAAGCTGCGTTTGGCCAGTGTTAAGAGAGACACACATTGGACTAGCTCTTTCATTATGGATCTGGTTACAGGCCTACACACACACACACACACACACACACACACACACACACACACACACACACCTATATGTACACAAATAGCTCCATGGGAACCCCTGCCAGCTCTGCCAAAATACAATGGCTATTTGTCAGTGTGAAGTGTAGTTACACAATGTAACACACATACACGAACACTGATAAAGAATGCATTGTGTTTTGTATCCTGAATGACAAATCCAAATATTTTTCATTCACAAAAGGAGAAAGAAAACATTTAATGTCCCTGGACTTCTCTCCACCAAACTGAGCAGGACGACCTGATGGTCGGACAAACTGAACTTCAACTTGAGGAACCAGGCTCAAGCCCTTTGTCTTTGTAGTGAGTATGTGATTTGCTGAATCCCTGCAAGCTCCAGGGGATCTGCTGAGTAGCTGACCCTGACCTTTGACCTACCCAGGAGGATGACAGACACAAATGCTTTACAAATATTGAACATCCTACATGTCAGAAACATAATCCTGACTGTTATTGGCATTAGAATCTGTATTACTGCAATAAACGTAGCATGTCTTATTTTTTTGTTTGGTAATATACTACCATTATTTTGTATGATAACAACATTCAGATGTGTTGCTTGTTGTTTTTTTATTTTGTGTTCCTGTTCATAGAACCTTTGACTACAGGTTGTAATGGATGGATGTTTACTTATTCAAACAAGGAGAAAGAAAAAAAACACCTTGGATCCTCTTTCCAGCTCAAGCCCAACTATACTCAGGAAACTCACTTTCCTGCTCAACTGGTCTTAACCTGCTCTCGGGCCCCCTCCTCCTCCTCCTCTTCCTCCTCCTCCTCTTCTTCTTACTCCTGCTCAGACACAATAGGTCATCTGGGGCACAAAGAGAACTGGGCGAGAACGTCTCAACGTTTCCAGGTGACAATAGCAGTCACGTCTACACTGAGGTTTCTTGTCCGTGGTTGAGTTTCTTTGCATTACACACAAGATTGGTCGATGTTCAGTGATGTGCAGAAGGGTCGCCTTATAAATCTTGCCTCTAAATTGCTGTACTGTCTTCACCAGCAGTTATGAAGGTTCTACCATTTGATGTGACCGAGGATTAATAATGTCAGGTTTTTGCACATTCCTTAGATCTTAAAGGAGTGTTAACTAACTCACACAAAGGACAAAGTGTCTTTAACAATGAAGAGGAAAATGAGCAAATGCTGAAATGAATGCCTGATGAGTCAAACCAATTAGAGAGCGGTGAGGGTGTGACTCTGCTGTGAACAGCAGTGTGGAACGGCGTGGTTTGTGCTTGTTAATGTCTTGTCAGAATTTGATAATTTTTTGAAATTTTTTTACTCTTTGTCTCCATAACTATCTAAGATCACAGACATTTTTGGTCACACTCATTGCTATTGATCCTTTTAAATGATCTTTCAGGTGTGTTTTCCATCTCTTTGTTTATTGAAGCCTTTATATATATATATATATGGATATATATATATATATATATATATATATATATACCCAAAAAAGGCTTCAATAAACAATATATTTCTTAGATTTTTCCGCTCAACATTAAACACCACTCTCTGGTCACCATGCCAACATCGCAGGAATGTGGAAATGCAGGATATGTAATATTATTTAGCAGGAAACACTGCACCAAAGAAAGGCTTTCTGTGTGTGTGTGTGTGTGTGTGTAGGTGTGTGTGTGTGTGTATGTGTACACACTTAGCAAGATGACTTAAGTTCTGGACCTGAATTATGAAGGTCTTTTCAGGGGCATGAGGACGTTTTAGTCAGTCCTCAGTTTTACAAGAAGTCATTTGTAGGTCAGAGGTTAAGTTGTGGGTTTTGTGTGTTAGATTTAAGGTTAAGGTAAGAGCCTTTGATTTCCCACTGAAGGGATGTCCACATAAGTAGCTATATGCTCATGGGTGTGACCAAGTTTTCTATACTCTTAAAGGAATAGTTTGACACTTTTTTGGCAAATACTCTCTTGCCAAGAGCTGGATGAGGTAGATGAGAAGAGCAATACATCTCTAAAATCTATACAGTAAATGACCCTGAGCAGCTGGTTAGCTTAGTTTAGCATAAAGACTGTTCCAACATTTTTAGACTGCAGAGATTACAAGTTCATGACATTAGAAGAGAGCACTGGTGTGGTTCATGGATATGGATCCAACCAAGTTACGATGACACAAGTACCTACACCCTGCTTATACGTTTTGAAAACATTCCTCGCCATCTTAATATGATTATGGCCAATGCAAATCTCAGTCTTATCAATTTAAAAACTGACTTTTTATACTGAGCACATAAAAAAAGATAAGATCTGTCCGAATCACAACCCGTAGGGGATTTTAATTTGCATGAATGTAATGTTAACAGTTACAATGTTTATCACATATTGTTATATGTTGAACTGTTGTAGTATTGTTATTATTACCTGAGATGTGAAACCACAAGTGATGGACAAAGTGAGCCCGTCTGTGCTCACACTGATCCAACCTCTCACTGCTCCTGTTCTTTTATACCAGGCTATAAAAAGACGACAATAGACTAATTATTAACTGTGAACACTGCTCTTATGCCCTGTAACTCTACACTACACACACACACACACACACACAAAGACAAACACACACATGACTGATGTTGAACTAATGGGTGGAGATGAATGAAGCAGTTCAATGACCAGCCAGATGACAAGGTTGAACAAAACAACTTGACAGCAAGTGAGTCTGTAATAAATCATGTGATTTTAATAGTTTATTACAAAATAAAACAATCTGACAGAAAATAGCAGTTTCAAAACATGCTAGTAATGCCACTGGGTCTAATATTACAAAAATCTACTTTGCGTTTAACAGGAGCAAAGTGAACTCAATGATTAGATTAAAGAGGCGTCTTTGTTGATAATGTTTTCATTTGCTCAACCTTTATTTTACACCTATTCAGGCAACTTAACAGGCTCATTAGCCATGATCAGTGTCTCATGTTATCACAAGGTACACAAAGATGTTTTTGTGTATGTACTGCATGTTATGAACAGTATGTGTTAGCATAAATACTCACTAGAACAGCAACTGTCTATTAATCCACACCTTAAAATAGTCCCCAACAAATGCAATGTTTACATCTGATCGAGTAACATTTTCTATGAACCACAGTGCCCAGGTCTTCTACAAATGTATTTGTCTTTTGTTTTTTTAATTCAAGTATTTATTCATGATACATTTTTTAAAGCTTTACATCTTCAGAAGGAACCAGTGGGCTTGAGCCTGAGAGCCACAGACAGCGTGAGGAGGTCAGAAAGTACTGAGAAATGAACTAACCTATTGCTGGTTTTTGCCTTTTTATGGGATTTATTCACAATAACAAAGAAATAGAACATTGCCATCTTCATCATTTAAGTTTACACATTTTAAAAATATATTTATGGCACATTCAGGGGCTTTATTCTTTTTAATAGACCAACTGATGTCTAGATACAATTACTTTAAAATTTCAATCAAACTCCAATTAAATTATACCTTCCCTCTGAGGGATGTAATGTAATTGTTACCGCGCTACATGGAGGAGGTCGAAGGTCAACTCTGTGACATCAAAGGCGAGATGAGGGTGCATGGGGTCGACAAAGACCTCTGGACCCCCTGATTGGCTGGTGGTGTGCTGGGTGTGTTTGAGAGAATCCAGGGTGGCGTAGATGACCCTGGCCCGCTGCTCCTCTGAGGGAGGGTCCGCCCAGCGATGACACGGCAGCGAGGGCGAGTGAAGGAGGAAATAGACGGACGACATGTAGACTTTAACAAACTCCTGTTTCAGAAAATTCAGGTCTCTCTGCAAACACACAGGGAGGAAGAGACAGTTTATAAACACACCTCATCAGCAGCCTGCAGTGACTGGATGCACTGGATGCACATTCAGGGAGGAACACACACAAACACACTTCTTGGAAGAGAAAAGCCACCAGGTTACTCATGCTGACATCACCCTCTACAGGTCTGTAGTGGTTTTACACACACAAACACACATCTCACCTTCTGTGCTCTGCTCATATTGGTCTCAGCATCCAGCCAAGCACCCTGAGGGAAAACATCAGATCCTTTTATTACCAAATCATTGAGTGATATATTCAAGATTTCCTTCTTATTACACAGATTGGATGAGTCCAGCTGCTTGAAAACCAACTAACCCTAAAATATTTTTTCTTACTGAGGGCTTCAGAAGACTTTTACTGACTCGTTTTGGTCTAAATGCTGTTTCAGTGGGAGAAATGCTGAATACTGGTCATTCTAGGTATTTGATACAAAAAACTACAATACAACTTATATAGCAACAAACGAGTAGGAATATAACAATTCCTGCTATAATCCCTTCAGAAAAAGCAACCAGGAACAAATATGACCACGATGCCCTCCCAACTGACCCTGAGGGCATCCAGCAGGTCTGGTTGGTCCAACAGCACAGGGAAGGTAGAAAGTATAGGACTGCATATCAAATCTGAAACAGACAGAAATGTTATTCAATTGGTTTTTCTGAGAATTGTGGATGTCTGCAGTTTGAAAAAGAGGCATGGACGTGCGTGTTCTACCTGCATTCTGCATGGTAGGCCTGTCCATCAGTAGTGTGTCAGCTAGCAGCTGTCTGTGTAGAGCCAGCAGATGGACACAGCTCAAACAGTGCAGCAGAGTGTCTGGCAGGAGACTGAAGGGGGAAAAAGTACTTGTTACTACGCACATCTAAATCTGGTAATGATTATATACATATATATAAAATACTGAATTAGATCACATAATCTACTGCAGGTGTTCAAGCTCTGTTGTAGTTTTTTCTTTCTGATCCTCCCACCTGAGCTGCGTTCTGGTCCGGCTGTTGGCTGATTTCAACTTGACAATCAGTTTCGGCTGCCGCCTGGCCTGAAGCATCTGCTGGAAAACACCAGTTTGAGCTGAGAGGAGAGGAGAGGAGAGGAGAGGAGAGAAGAGGAGAACGGAGACTGAAATCTCTTGTTTTTCACTGATTGTTTGTCTGATTGTGATCTGATGGGAGGAAACTTTTTGACTGGACTTGTGTTGAGCTCTGCTGTGTCTTCTTACATCCTCTGGTGACTGAAGCCTCCACTGCTACATCCTTCTCGTAAGGAGTTCCACCGTTCACTGGCAGCTCATAGGTCCTACACACAGATTAGATAAGAAGTTTAAGTATTCAGCGCAGAGTTTAGTCTGTCCCTTTTTTTAAAACACATTATTCATGCCTTAGGTAGGTGTGGTCAGTTTCATTTTCAGTTATCCATCCATTAATTTTTCATATGAGACATGCATATAAAAATGAATGAATGAGTGATGTGTGTTTGGGTGATTTCATATTTATGTGTGGCTCTAACTATGTGTATGTCTGTCTATTTACAGTGTACACATATTCTTTGTATGTATAATATGTAGCAGGCTGCATTAATGAATACATGTAAAAAACAGTGTTTTTATTATTTTAATGTATATAAGACTGTGTGTGCATTGTATGCACTGATATATCTGCGTGTCTACCTGTTGGGGAGTGGACTTCCTGTGTCATCGGTCAGTTTGAGGAAAGCCCAGCCACAGCTCAGGTCTCCTCTCTCACCTGTAGACTAAAACACACACATAACTACAGATCGGACATGGTTCCTTCAAAAACACTCTCTGCTTGTCCATTTTTAGAGAGGGGATTTGCCTTTTCTTGTCTTCCATCACAACAAAAAAAGGTCTCAACAGTGGTTTTCCATTTCCTGTGTGTTTCTTTGTATCTTATCTGCACTGACTTAATCGCATCATGTGTATCTGAATGTGTGTGTTGGTTCTTACATTCCGTATAAAGGTGACTCCCAGTTCAAAGAGGATACCGAGGTCAGGAGAAGTAGAGTTGCAGCGTAGGAAACAGTCTCCATCTAGGAGGCTGGGCAGGATACCTGCCATCTAGAGCAAACACACACACAAACACTTGTGCTGGATTTCAGATTTGAGTTCAGCTTTAAGCACGAGTTTTTGTGCCAGAAGTAGTTTGAGCAAAGTTCAAATCACCTGAACAGACAACAAAGGGAAACAACAACAGTGTGTGATTCCAATCTTGATAATGCTGCAAACATACCCTGGGAGAGAAGCTCCAGGTCTTGGGGCTCCTGGAGTTGTAGGTTGCCCTCACTGTGTGGATGTTACTTAACACCTGAAACACAAGTAGTCATTTAAAAAAAAAAAAAAAAAAAAAGCTAGGATGGAAAAAGAGAGTTAAAAGTAGAAATCGATAAAGAAAGAATCTGATAAAGAAATCGAGGAGATGAATCACCCACTACTTTTTGGCTATTAACTAATAAATAAAGTGTATTTATTAAACTGTTTCCATTAAACAGAGACTTGGGTAGGAGGGAGGTAAGGAAGTACAGCTGTATTTACAACATAGATACCCCTGATACCTGAGTTCCATCAAAGGCACAGAGGCGGATGTGTCTGCTGAGGACCTGAACTCCAACCCCAGGAGTGGGAATCATCCTGCAACTCCACAAAGTGAAACAAACACACGTCCGGACCTGCCGAGCACGAACCTACACGACAAGTTCACAGAAAAGTGAACCGCTTCAGTCAAGAGAGTGTGTTCATGACACAAGAAACTGAAAGAAAACTGAAAGAAAGAGAGACTGTCTCACCCTGCCAGTGTCTGGGTCCAGGAAGAGGTCTTTAAAGGAGAGCTGTGATTGGCTGAGCTCAGGCTGAATATGGTGACTTCCTCTGTATTTTACACCTAGAAAAAGAAACGTGTGATTTTTTTGCCTGTTAATCATACAGTATTTTTTAAAGAAGAGCTAAAGTTACTAACAGTGACTGACACCTCTCTAGTCTCGCTCCCTCTGCTTCTCCCCGCATGATTGCTACTCTTTAATTGTTTGTAAAAACTAATATAGTAATAGTATAGTAATATCACTAATAAAGCTAATGAAATGTAACATGGGGAGAAAATACTAGAAACAACCTAATAATAGAATTAATTATTAGGTGTAATTTTCTTACAAACAGTTCAGAGCTGAAATGAGTCAATTATTCAAGAAGCTTGTTGACAGAAAATTAGACAATTTTGTTATCAAGTAATTATTAGCTATAATTAATATACAGATAAATTATAGTAATTTTACGAGCAAAAATATCCTCTGATTTCAGCTTTTCGTTTTTCGAGCTTTTGAGAGTTGGACAGGCAAAATGAGAAATTTGAAGTCACTGGGACTCTGTGAAATTGTAATCTGCATTTTCACAATTTTATAACATTTTATAGACAAAATGATGACTTGATTAATTGAGAAAAAAGCCATAAAATATTTAATTGATGATCTTCTGAATCTACTGACTGAATGCTTCTAACACAAGTGACATACTTTATTTAATGACCGTGTTAATGTGTGTTTCTGGGAACTATGAGTGTGTGTATAAGCATGGTTGGAAAAATATAGTCCTTCTAGACTTTGTTATTCATGTCAGACTGTACACACTTTCATACTGTAGTTACCACATGGGCAAGGCAGCATGTCAGACCAGAGACCTTTCACCTATATGGTGTGTGTTTGTTAGAATGTATAATGACCTTCATCCACCAGCAGTTTGTTGAGAGTTGATGGTCTGAATCCTGATGGTATAGCCCCCATGGCAGACAGCACATCCGTTGCATCAATCTGTCACACACACACACACACACACACACACACAGTAAAAAGTCTAAACATATTGAATATACAGTATTTGTTGACAGGTAAATGATCAGTGGCATCAGTTCCAGTTGTTGTAATTACAGAGGATGTAGTTTTACCTCAGTCAGAGCCTTTCTCACAGTGGACCAGTTGGAGTGTAAAGCTCCGCTGTCACAGAACAAATGACAAGGATGAAGTTACTATCATTACTAGTTTCAAACCAAGATTCAAATGATTGATATTTGGTGGTTGTTGGTCATCTGGATAAATGCAGGCAACATCATCCAACTCGGACAAGGTCCTTTTGATCAAAGACTCACAATAATCTGAGGAGCACTGATCCAAAAACATCTGGAAGCTAAACGTCATTAAATTTAAAACATAAATTTTAAAGTTAAACCTCTGTTTGTCTTGGGCATCGGTCAGTTCTTCACCATCTTGCTCTTCATCCTCCTCTGACGACTCCTCCTCATTTTCATCATCACTGTCGTCCTTTTCATCGTCGTCATCTTCATCATCTTCGTCTTCATCGTCAACACCAGGGCCAATCTGAAAAATTAGTGGTTTTAACTGCTTAAGATCCCTATAATTTACAATAGCACACTACAGTTACTTACATTTAACATTAACAACACAGGAAGGTTTAATATGTTTGAATATAAATGGGCCTCTGTGAGGATGATTTAAAAAAAGAGCCATTTATAATGTTGTTTCCCTGTGCACTTTTGTGCAAGTTGTGTTGAGTGTGTGGAGACAACAAATATGGTTAAAAAATATGGAAAAATGCTGAAAAAGCTCAAAACATTTTCAATATACATCATACACCATGTTTGCAGTTTCATGTTATAATAAGATGTACTTTAGCAGGTTGTGTACCTTCAGGTAGGTTTTTGGAACCACTCCTCTGTTGCCTTTAGTGTCCTGGGCAAGCCACCATCCATCTGCTGTCTTCCTGATAATCCTCAATGCCTCCCCCCTCTTAAAACAGCAGGGAATTGAACAAGTCATGTAACTTCATGTTAGTTATGAATCACTAACGAACAGACTTGTTAATTATTTTTTAAATGAAAAAAAAAACAATATTTTGAGACCAAAGGAGATAAAACTCAAGAAAAGACAAGAAAATCTAATCTGGGAACAAGCCTGTCTACACAAAATAAAATACAGTGAAATTACATATTGCAAAAGTACTTACATCACTTGAAATCATCTGATTTATGAGCAAGAGTAAGAGGTCACTTACAGAGCATACACCCAGGTTCAAGCAAAGACTTTTAAACTGAACAGGCATGCCCTAAGAGAATAATTTCTCACCCACTCCACCTACTTTGCAACTTTAAAAAGACAGTATGAAGAGAGTAGTAAAGGAGGGGGTTTGGAGTTGAACCAGTTTGTTGGAAGAGGAAACTGTTGGTTATCACAGCTCAGGCTCTCCTTCTCATTTTAACCACTTCGTAGACCCCTGCATGTTGTTGACATGTCACCTCGCTGTGCTTTATCTCTGTCTGTGAAACAGAAAGTACTTCACCTGAACAGACAGATCTCCTTCCTGCTGTCCTTTGAAATCACTGAGGACTGTGTAGATTCGAGGATCTGACTGAGAGGGTGGTTTCACAGCTCGGTTCTCATTCTCATCCTCATTACCATCATTATCAGCATCGTCTTCATCATCATTATTACTGTCTTCGTCATCATCATCCTCGCTATCTTCTTTTGAAACATCGCTGTGGATAAATACATGGTAACATGAAAACATATTTTTAAATTTAGGATGACACATCAAACTATTGTTTTGCTTCTTTTTTACAACCTAAAAAAATTGAGTTTCAAAGTTCAAATGCACTGGATGTGATAAATCTCAACTGATGTTTCAATTGTTGTAAGGAAATTGAGCCACTGCAGTCGGGAATATGGTACTCTTAACTGGATAACAAAGAGAAACAGTGTTGTACATAAAACAATCATAAATGACCCCCATCATATCGCTTTTTTCTTTGCAGTGAGCACACAGGTCACTGACCCTGCAGCAGTGCTCGGTCCTGGTGGTGAAAGCTCCAGAGAGAGCGTATTCAGACGCTCCAAGATGTTCTGCAGTCGTCTCTCCTCTTCCTGTTTCCTCTGATCGTAGTTTCCCACCGGAGCTGGCTCATTAGCCTAGAAGCAAATCATACATTATTTAATCCATAACATAGAAGGTTGTGTTAGGTTTGTTATATTCCAAAGTTTCTCTTAAATTTAACTGAACAAATTACCTTAATGCAAACCTGAAAACCTCATTATGACTAAAATGTTGTCTCAGAGATTATAATCAGAGTAAATTTATTTGGGGCCATAAAAAATGTCAATTTTCAGGATACAAAAAAATAATATTTGTGAAGAATGGTATTGCTTGCTTGTATTTTTCATCATCCAAAAGTTGAACTGAGTAATTGTAGAACTGTACTTGTTGCAAAGAAGTTACTTAGACTTCGGCATAATTCATGTTTACTGACAGTATACAGCATTAACCTTCGTTAGTTTCATCAGTGTCCTTAGTGTCTTCTCAGCCGACATCTGCAGGTCTTGACATCTGTTTGGAATTAGACACATTTAAAATCATACCTGAAAGCATTCGTGAGAAAAATCACCTAAATTTTAACAGGATGAAAAAAGCAATAGAAATAAAAGCTGAGTGAAGCCATGTCCCTTCAATAGTTTCAGAGCTTGTCCTTGTCTTAACTGGAGTTACAGTTTAGGAAGCACTGCTGTGGCTCTGTCAGAGCTGTTTACCTCCGGAATGCCTCTTCAGTAGATCCACCCTGACTCTGCACATCCTTGACCAGACTATCAACCTTGGTTGGAGAACCATGAGAAAAAACAACAATGAATACAAGAATATTGATACCAATGTGCAATTGAGGTTGAACTGCACACATACATTTTACAGTGTATATGCTTAATGATACCTGAGTCATATTTTTGTTGCTTGTGGAAAACAAAATAAGCACAGATCATCTATAAGCCTGTCTTTGGTTAGTCTCTTAGTTTCATACGTTACTTCAGTGAGCAATGTAAACAAAAGTTGTGCTGTGTGCAAAAAAAAAAAAATTTTTTAAAATGTGCAAGCCCATTACAGATGCTATGCTGCAGGCCAGTCTTCATTTAAAATCTGGCCTTTTAATGTTTCCCTGGTTCTTGACTGAGTTCTTCATTAAACAAGTCATAAGGTACTTTACCTTAGTGTACTCTACAAACTTCGGCATAAACTTGATCCACCAAAAAGCACTTGCTTTTAAGAAATTCTCAATTTTTACCTCTGTTTACTGAAATAAACGTATGGGTATAAGCGGCTACAAGATACAACTGTAAAGACCTCTTATGATAAAATTGGCCAAACTGTATGCTCCCTTAGCCGAGCTGCTACAGCTCAAAGCTCGGGATCGCTCTATTTGGAGAGTGGTTGATTAATATAAGAGTTACCGCTGCAACAACTTGTCTATTCATACTGTCTGACATTCTGTATCACACAGTTGGAGTTTAAACGTCGCCGTGAGAAACACACAAGCAGGCCCCATTCTTTAACAAACCTGTTTCTTGATTTCGTCCACTTCTCTCTGGACAAGTTGCAACGGTCCTTTTCTTTTTGGTGGCATTTATTTGCTTTTTTATGGGTCATAATCCATGCGTTAGCTAGCTAGCTGACTCTACACTTCCTCTGGTCGCTAGGCAACCGAGTTCCTCTTGAGGCTTGGGCTTGACTCTGAAATTAATTAATTGTCTATATTAACCTTGTTCATATATATTGTGTATTTATTATTAATAACTATGTTTTACAACACTTGTGGTGTATTAATCTTTTCTATATTTATAATCGAATTTATTATACAAGAAAAGAGAGACCATCTGACATGATTTCCTCCTGGTATTGAGCTAACGCCATCTACTGGCTGGAGGATGGAGCTGTTGAAAAAAAGAAATCTGCTAAAGTTGCTTCTTATATGTGGTTAATTAAATGGCTACCTCTATATGTTTCTATGGTTACTTGCAAGTAAGAATTTGTAATGTTGAAAATAGTTGACAAGACAATGTTTAATGCAGGTCTGAAGCTCCAAATCTGACCACTACACAGCACCTCACAAATAGAAAATTGATTCACAAATGTCTGTTTGAAAGTTGTAAATATTATATACATCTTAAACACTTTTAATTCATATGAAAATTTGTTTGTGAATTTGCAGATCCGTTTTAAACATGCAAGATATTTTGTGTGTTTACAAATAAATTTTTGTATTGTGGAAGGTGTTTTATATTCACAGTTTAAACATTCACACACTGATTGTCGATCTGTTCACACCATATTGAGACAAATTTAACTCTTTATAGAGCAGACACGTGTGTATGCAGAGTTGTGTAACCTTCCTTGTGACCTACAGAGGGCGTATTATATTGTGAAACATGCTGCCTTTAAGTTCTCCTCGTTAGCTTCCCTTTTTCAATGTTTATGTCGAAATCGTGATTTCAAAACACGTTTTTATTGCTTCTCTAGGTGGTAAATAAATACATCCCCATTGCATACTTTGTAAAAGTCATTTGCCAGCAATGTCCTTACTATCTTGCTATTCGAAACTTTCGAAATTACGACTTTTGTGATGGAACATGAACGCAGCAAATACTAGCTTACTCTACTCACCTCCAGTGTTATGTCATTTTCCTGCCATGGCTGCCCCCATCGCTCTCATTCAAGGCGCCAGCAGAGGCCTGGGGCTTGAATTCTGCAAGCATATTTTGAAAAACAAAACCCCTGCTGCCGTTATAGCGACATGCCGAAACCCGGATGGAGCGGCCGAGCTGCGGAGCCTGACCGGTCAACACCCGGGCAGGCTGACAGTCCTCAGGCTGGATGTGAACCGGGAGGAGGACATCCGCGGAGCAGCGGAGCGGGTTAAGGAAAGCTTCGGTCGGCTGGATTTGATTGTCAACTCGTCGGCAATGCTTCACCCCTCGGGGAAAGGAGAGACCAGCCTGAGAGATGTTTCTGCTCAGGTAAGGCATGTTTACTGACGATGTTTGAGCTGCTCTCACAATATGTTGAGTGGCATAAAAATGCTTTAAAGTTAGGTATCTTGTTCTACAAGTCTACAACATCATGTAAACTTGTCAGCCATGTCTATTCTGAGGTCTAGGGAACCACCCAGTGATCCTGTTGACATTGTCTGGAGTTCACAACAAAATAATCACATCCTTCACTAAAAGTCTAAACTCATCATTTTTATAAATAACTTATTGGGGAATTCACTTAGTTCCCTTCCCCTCTCTTTTGGGCATCGTTTCGTTTTGTTCATTCATGTGTTTTTTTCATCCACATCCCATGGCTCCATGGAAATAATCAGGGGGGTAACATTTGTGTCCTGGAACACCACCAAAGAACCCACCACATCTTTCAGCTGAACCATGGATCTGTACTGACTGATTGATTTTCTCTGTCAGGGCATCATTTTCACTTTGACAACCAACACAGTGGGTCCACTGGTTATGGCAAAATATTTTGCGCCTCTCCTTCAGAAGGGTGGAGGTGGTTTCGGCCAACAGCCTGCAGAAAAAGCCAAGCAGCACAGTGGCATCATTGTCAACATCACTGCCAAAGTGGGATCCATTGGCGACAACGGTAGGCATTGTGGGGGGAAAAAACATCAACCACCAGCAACTAGGTTACAATTCAGAAACCTTTTAAATACATGTACACACATTATGTAGATTACACCACTGCTGTTGCCTTGAGTAGAAGTCAAGGGAATCACAAAATAAGTTGTTTATGCAGTGTATGCATGTTAATGGAGAATAATATGCTGTATTTGTCTTCCAATCTAACTTCCTCTCTCCACTCCAACTTCTTCTCTCAGGTCTTGGGGGTTGGTACAGCTATAGGATGTCTAAAGCAGCTCTCAACATGGCCACCAGGAATCTGTCTATAGAGCTGGGCCGCAGTCGACCCAAGGTCGGTCTGAGTGCTCTCAGACATGCTTTTACCTTTTTTAATTTCATAAATACCAAAAACAAATGACACAATAGTGGAGACTATTGATAGCCTCCATATCTGCTCCAACACTAGCAGAGAAAACATGTTCGTCACTGGATGCATATGATGTCCTTATACCACAGGATCTTATAGTGATCTGATCAACTTGTGTTTCTGATTCTTCTCCAGGTGGTGTGTGTGTCCTTACATCCAGGAACAGTAAACACAGACCTCTCCCGGCCATATCACAGGAATGTGCCAAAAGACAAGTTGTTCAGCACCGAACAATCTGTCAGCTGTCTGATGAGCATCGTAGATGCCCTGAATATCGAAAAGACTGGCAAGGCTTACAACTGGGATGGGACTGAACTTCCTTGGTAGAATCAATAAATGGAAAGGAGGTCCCTGGTGGAGTCAGTCTAACCAGTCAAAAACAAATATTTTCCACTACCTCACAACCAACCAAAGTGCTACAATCACCTGTGACACTTGCCATCACATGAAGGCCTTATGTGGCTGATGCAGCTGTAACTATTCTATTGACCCAATGTAACATGAGTGGGGCTCATGTTGGCAGCAGAAATAATATATAATGATACCAATCTTGAGTGTTTTCTGCAGCATCAAGTGGTTTATTTTAAAGGAATAGTTTGATATTTTGGGAGATATGTTTATTCACTTGCTTTCCAAGAGTTAGATAATAAGATTGATCACACTCTTATACAGTATTTGCTCATTCAGTATGATGCTAGAAACAGGAGGTTAGCTTACCATAAAGACGGGAAACGGCTATCATGGCTAAAGCTTACAAATTAACATGGTATATCTCGTTAGGTTAATCTGTACAAAAACCCAACTATAAAAATGACGAACTGGTTTTACAGTATTGATCTTCTCATGTAAGGCTCAGCAACGAAGCAAATGAAAGCATATTTCCCAAACCTATTCCTTTAAGTGTGACAGGTATAAACAATTTCAATTATTCCTTGTTGTCTTTCATTTCTTATTGTTGAATAAAATCACTTTTTGTCATGACATTAGAGCGCTGAATTATTGTATGTGGCACAGTATCTTAAGATAATGTGGTTTCACTGAGAGATTCAAAACAATTACATGAAATCATTCCCAGGAATAAATAGGGTTATATGGGCAACCTTTGTTACTGTGGGTGCAGCATCTGTGTTGGATTCAGATACATTGCGGGGATGTGCCCAGCAGGGGGTATGGCATTTACACCTTCAAGGCTTTTAAAGTGTGTTGCATCCTCAGTCATGACGTTGAGGAAAAAGCATTGCATTTCTTTGAATAACAGAGGATAGAAGTCACGCACGAAATAAAAACTTAGATTTTATTTCTGAAACAGTGTAATAAATATTTTTCTTGTAAATGAGTGCTTTCAGGAGCAAACCTGCTGCACTGCATGTCTGTGATTGTTTTTATGTTTGTGCAGCTCTTCTTTACAGAAGAAGAGGAGAGACTTAAGGCACAAAGGGTTATGACTAATTGGCTGGGTAATGACTGAACTCAATCCTATTAAGAGACTTGCACCTGAAGGCTATACAACGTTGACCTGATTCTTAACAAATTGAGGTTACCAGGTTAATTCATCAGACCATAATTACATACATTTAACCAGAAAATTAAATAACATTCCCACTTTCAAGATGGAGACTGTCTCCTCAGAAGCCAGCCTACTTGTTAAATGATAATTAAAAATTCCTTACATTTCCTTCATTTAGTCAGTGAGTAGAAACAACTCAACAGTAATTACTTTAACCAGAAGATGGCAGCATTTAAAACTTAATTAATGTTCTTTACTGACATTGTGGAAATGATGGCATCTGTATATCCATTGTTGGCTTATGGTCTTCATCACAGTAAACTTCCATTTATTGATTGTTTGGTAAAGTGGTGTTACAATAATCTTTGGCTGAGATTACAATATGCCTGCATTGCTCCATGAGTGACCTTAAACTTTATGGTGAAGGTCTTATATAATGGTGCATTTTTACTCTTTATGGCACTTCTTAATCTGCATGTATTAACTTATGGTATTACTTAACTATCCAATGAACTGCAGGGGTGTCTGTGGTACTTAGTTATTGTATGACTATATAATAACCTTATGGTTAAGTGTGTTTTTGTCAGTATCACTTTACACAACTGTTTTTAAAACAATAATTATAGATTTTATTTCTTAACATATGTTTCTGGATACTTGTATAGCTTTTGAAAACTGAAATTTAGGTTAGGAATTAATTGGAAAGAAAGAAAGAAAGAAAGAAAGAAAGAAAATAAATGTCTTCCTAATGGTTCTAGTGATTGTTTCAAGTTTTTTGTCTTTATCAAGCTGAGATTGTTGTTTGACCTTTGTATCTTGCCTGATTTGAGTTTGCTATTCAATGCTCTGTTTGATATCAGGTCTCTCTTCAAATAAATGTTAATCTCATTACGACTATACCTGTTAAATAGAGCGGATTCTTTGCAATGTCATTGCCTTTTATTGTGCCACACAACTAAACATATATACAAATCAGATCTGACAATTTAAAATGTTACGACAAGACTTCTTATCAGAGCCTATTGCTAAAAGAAACACATTTGTATAATTTGCCTTGCTTTTGCATGCAACAACAGGGTTACTCCGGTTTATTACCATGACAGATAATATTGACAGGCAGCTTTGTGTGCACATCACGCGTGGAGAGGACTGCGGGGAATGAGGATGACAGCGGACAGCGACGCTTATAAATAAAGCGCCCACAGCTGCACGGACTGGTACCGTGTGTGTGTGTGCGTGTGTCGGACTTTGCTTAATATTCCAGCGGGGAGCTGCCGCAGCCCATCACTGTACAGCAGGCAACACAGGACGAGTCCTTTCTTGCGTTCCTTTGTGTTCGAGTGTTGAATTACAGTGTCATTTTACCGCAGAGGGGAGAGAAAACCGGTCGGAGGAGGTGAACGGGTTCGGGCCTCGGTTGGAGGAGGTGGAGTGACGTAGCAGTCCGCACACACACACATACACACACATACAAACACCGGCTGCTGCTGCTGCGCCTGCCAGGATCTCAATGTAGGGAAATGACCGCGAGTGACCTCAAAGGAAACACTGTATTTTAGCGCTGCTCGCGTTTTTATTTTACACTACATTAAAGCAAGAATGGATGTTGAATTTTAGGTAGACATTTTTACGGTAAAATCACGTCATATCACGGGAAAGAGTAGCGTTAGCTAATCGCTCGGCTGTCTCACTAGCTTGCAAGTGGCTAACATTAGCTAGCTAAGCTACAGCAGCCCGGTTTGTCATTGCTAGCGGCCGGGCTTGTACATTTTGTTTCCCGCAGATGCTAAGCTAAGCTAGGCTAGGCTAGGCTAGCTGCTGCCATGGATAAAGCAAAGTCAATGATGGACAAGAAAGGAGCGTCGGGACCCTTTCATGTCAACAACGGGCAGAGCCAGAGGGGGTTTCACGGCCACGTCGTTGTGGCTGCTAATGGCAGTTGCTGCAGCGGCAATGCGTTCGGCTCGAGCACCGGACCCAACTGCAGCAGCACGTTTGAGAACATGCATCATCTGCACCGCAGCGACGATGCAGAGTGCAACGGGTCCCCAGCCAAGAGGTGCAGGCTGCGGAGGAGGACGGAGTCGGTGAGACGGAACAGACCCCGTAAGTGTCAACCTGCTTCTGCTGTCATTGAATTGCACACATGGTCTGACATGATGATGTGCTGTTTGTGTGAAACCGGGTGACTGTAACCCTCCACTGTGCAATACTGCTCAGCCGGGGTTTGCACAACCCCGCCGTGGTGCAACAAGAGAACAACCTCTGACACTCAGCTTGCGTTCTGCTTTCACTGCCTTTATATTCATTGCTCTTATTGTTCGGTTGTTAATTTGTGTTTTAGGTCACAATCTTGTCTTTTTTTTTTTTTTTTTTTTTTTTTTTTTTTAAGATTAGGTGTCATGACTCTCTAGCTGCTCAGTCCAATCTACAAGCCTGCCGTCGTCAGGGAGACCCCCTTTTGTTTTTATGAACCCTCAGGTTCCATTTGGTGCGGTGTGATTGGTCGGTTCCCGGTGGTGAAAAAGCTCCTGATAAGTGGGCTTGGCTTGCCTCAGCCAACCAACACCCGCCTCTTGTCTTCAGAAGGCAGGGTGAATGGGTCGGCACCCCGCCCCCTTATTTACCGAGTGTTTCGGATGATGTGAGTAAAGATCATCCAGGAAAACTTTCCCGTTTTAGCGCAGAATGTAGTGAAAGTGTCGTTGTCTTCGTTGTGTGAAGTCTGAGACTGACTGAGCCCTGCTTAACTCTTCTCTGGCAAGCTTGTTTAATATCATTTTTTTTAGATTTATATTTTTGTTTTGTATGTACCAGTGAGCTGATATTTTGCCTCAACTATGAAGCTTATAAGTGAAAAGAAGCCCGGTAAGTCTCAGTTGGTTTGTGTTTCATTGTAATGAGAAGACCTAGGTACAAATCATGTAACAAAACATTTAAATCTCTTCAAATGCTATGAAAACAAATCTCTTATTTTCCTAAATTCATTATCTTCATAAATTAATGCGTCAGTCAGACTGTTGCACATTTAAAACATGATAAAAAGGCAAAGATTGTTGACTTCAACAAAGAAACACAACAGACTGGACTTTCTCAGTACGTGCTCTTTAAAGTCATTCTTTTGCAGACAGCTGATTGTTTTCCATTGCAGGGAATTGCCACTGACTAACCAAGATTCCTCACAGCTCCTTTTAAGTCAAAGCCCCATGATTTGTTGTGCCTGAGTGCGGCTGTCATGGTGAAATTTGTTCTCATTTTGCAGAGATAAGTGCTGTAAGTTTAGAAGCCTCGCTGCTTAGTCAGCCAGTCAGCATTCTTTATATCTAAATGTAATTGTGTAAGGGTGAAAGGGTGGGGCATCAGTTTTGGTTTCTGCTATCATAGAAATGTTAAAAACTATAAGATTTTATTTTGATTTTATTCAGAAACCATTTGACACAACAGGATGTGCATCAAATTAGACCTTTTACTGTATGACCAGGGATGCTTAAGTAAATATTGCAACACCATTACTGTGATAAAGTTGCGGTATTTACTGTTATATCAATTACTGCTTATCACCAATGTATACAGTAGTCAGAAGCATTTTACTGATTCACGATGCAGTTATTCACTTATATTGAGGCTCCATCTACAAGGTTTTACAATATTTATTGCATTTTTAAGGAGTCTCCGCTTTAGGCTACATCCCCTCTAATTTAACTATTTGTTTACCTCCATCTTAGACTTTGGGTCTGACAGGTTATACCTGTGCAAGACCAGTTAACTACAGCTTTCGCTTGCTGTCATGTCTTAACAGGTTTTGATTTTAGTAAATTAAGTGTTTAGTTTTCTTTTCCAATAATGCGACACTGTATGTGTTTTCACAATTACTCGTGTTCAGGCACCACACAGGACCATTTCTGTTTTTGCGTCCTTGATTGATTGATTCATAGAAATTTGTAACTTGTTGTAGATTATAACACAATATGGAAATCTGCGGACATCTATTCAGTGTTAACGTAAGCACCGGCTGTCACCTCTCCCCTGGAATATGAAAGATGTGTAGTTACTGTTTAGATAAAACCAAATCACCACATTCAAGAAATGTTGACAGTTTATTAGGCACCACTGTAAATATACAGTATGTAGTCCGGATTGTGTATCTGTCAGTGGGATGAGATATTTCTTGTACTGATATGATGAAAGGTTAAAACAAAGCAGCCATAAAACAGGAAAATCCTCATGAGAAAACTCCACCATACACAAACTTGACATTCTTCTCATCTTGCATCATATGGTCTTGTGAATATGGGTAGATAAGTTACTGGAGAAGTGTGATGTTGCAATGAACTGACTGACTGCTGGATAATGCAATGAATCTTTTCTGTGGTTTTCAGTGATGAATAGTAGTGTGAGAGCTGGCCCAGATGAAGTAATTAAGGGACATCTCATCAGTAAACTTTGAAATGTCCGGTCAGAGCTCCTATGCTTTATGGCTGAGTTATCCTTGGATGGAGGCCAGCCGTTCTGATAAACCCAGATAACCCTCTAAGCTTTTCCTCACTGAGGGCCAGCCGTGGAATGTATTCCCCTCGGGGATGTGATTTTTCACTTTTGTCCCCAGACTTTTCTCTACTCAGGGATTGAGGTGGTTTTGGATCGGGGTTACTTTTGGGTAGCGCTGCCAGCAATTCCTCTTGTTTACACCAGAAGTAACTTGGCAGCAATTTCACTGACTCTCTCCTGGAACAGAATTGCTTTTATTTTAACCAGCAGGCTTATTCTCCAGCTCCATCACTTGTGTGACAGGGTTGAAGTTTCTTTTTATACTTCATATCTAATTTGTGTATGAGGCAATTTGGAGAAATATGCAGCGTTTCAACACAAAGTGAAATGTGCAAACGTACCAGCAATTATAATTTCCAAAATCTGGTTGTATTTGTAGATGTCTAGATGTCTGTACTAAATGAATTTAGCTCTTCATCTGTTGCTGAAGTGCGCTTTATTTTATGCCTAATGCACAGCACATATTGTAAATTATTAGTGTGTGTATTTCTATTCTTTGTATCATACCTTAATTTGCCCAAAACAGTTTTGTGGACATTTTGGCATATACTGTTTAAATCACCCTGTATGTGATCTTATGGGCGTGGTCAGTAGTGGGCAGAATAGGTGGGTGAGCAATCAAGGTGGGCTTGACATCCCAGCGTTGGGAAGTCATTACAATGATAACAGTGGAAGAAAGAGGATGAAACTTTTATAACTTACCCTTCACCTTTCTCTCTGTTGTTTCTTCTGTCCTGAACAGGCGTTGTAGACTGCTGTGTCCATGTGTCAGTGAGACACATGGCTTTGAGCGACGTACATTGCACTGTCACATCTGCTGTGTGGGGTCACCTTAAAATAAAAACAGGAAGCTCAGCAGTATTAGTAGCCTATATTATTATCACATGGAATTGTAATTTGTAACTATAGATGAATGTTGAAGTTTCACATACAGTATCAGCAGTGTTTCATTTGCAAGCTTTTCAAGAAATCCGGACGTGCAGAATGGTCAGATTGAGGCACAACCTGTTATAATTGGTATCAGTTTTCGAGGAATTTTGACTTGAACAATATTGTGTGATTAAGTGTTTTGAGGGAGTTACAGAGAAATTAGCATTTTTTCCGAGATAACGGACATATGATGTAGGAAGTCATGGAAAAAAACATACTTTCCAAGGAATCTCAATGGAGAGAAATTGCTTAGTGTTGAGACTAGGGTTTAACTGCTAGTACATGGTGGTTATATCAGCATCTGGGAAATGAAAACATTCCCAACTGACACCACCTGGATGTTTCTTAGTAGTAGAACCTTTAACTGAGGGCTATGGGTCAGCCAGTTTTCAGCGGGTTTTGGTGAACAGTAACAGCCTGAGTTTGTGTGTTAATTCAGTAACAGAGTAACTCCCATTAAAAGGTATAGGTTTGTCAGAAAGGTCTTCCACAGGTCAAGTCAATGTTCCACCATTGTCTATTGCAGATGGATCACGTGCTAACAAGTTTCAGTAAGGGTGTAGGTGATTTCAGGAGGGAGGGGAATGGGGGGAGTATTAAGGATAATGTAAATCAAGATGATGGGAATTGTTCACTCCATGGCACACCCGAAAACCAACAGAAACTCTTCCTTCTGTCTGAAACTGTGCAGAAACCTACATGTTTAGCATTTCTTTTTTTCCCAGATATAAAAGTGTCATTTGTCAGTCATCTGCTCAGTGATCTGCAAGATAGACAATCTGTCAATTAGTCAGAAAATGAATTGCCAGCCATATTGATAATGAATTGATCATTTTTCAAACAGAAATGTCAAAAAAATTCTGTGCTACTCTTCTTTATTTTACATAGCTGCAAATTGGATTTTCTACTGTTCATCGGACAAAAAAAGGTTGATGATTTATGGATTAATTATGAAAATAATTGGCAGATTAATCAATAATGAAAACAATGAGCCCTAAATTTGTTTACTACGGCAAATACTTACAATGAGGAACCAGCAGCAAGGAAATAATTTGTATACCTCTGCTTGAAAAATCACTTTGATTATTTAATAGAAACAATTGTAGATTAATTTTAGTCAATTGACTAATCAATTAATTGTATGAGGTCTACCATAGTAATTATAGGACTAAACAATGTAGTCATAAAAGCAGTGGCAGTGGATGTAGTGATAGTTATAGTACTATGAGGACATTAATGGTGAAACTCTGAATCAGTGAAGAGAGTGACAGGACAAAACTTCCAGTGATGTGTGATTAGTAATGAGTGTATGTTATTGTATCCAGACCAGTGGTGTATTTTCTTCTTATCATACAACATGCTGTACAAGTGCTGGTTTTGTCCTGTGCTGTCTGCACAATGTAGTCTCACACACACACACACACACACGCACGCACGTGCACACACACACACACATACACACAGTTTAAGCAATAAGAAATTTAATAGAAATTGTTTGTTGTTGCCGGTAATCCCTGAGGTCATGTTGGAAAGTAAGCATGGTGGAAAAAAATAAATGTTATGAGTCTTTCTACACTTTCACACTTACATACTGTATCTACCACATGGGCAAGGCAGAGTGTCGGGCCAGAGACCTTTCACCTACATGGACACAAATCACTCCTCAACCCTGCTCTTTGTAACACTGACCTTTGACTGTGACATATATGCTTTTTAAATAGAAACTGAGGATAAGTGGGCACCTGTGATGAGGTCTATAGGACACACAGGAAAAGGTATAATCATGTGATGTTTAGAATTTTCAGTTATTAATATAAGAAAGTAAGAGCAGCTGTTTTTCAGCTGCTTTACCATGAGGCTGACATGACATGACTGAAATGTCTTGATCGAGAAATGTTACACAGGAATTACAGAAGCGCTGCTCCATTATAGTTCCTGGGTTTTTTCGTATAAGATGTATGTGTAGATTTAGCTTTCAAGGCTTAAGCGGGTGAATGAAAGAAAGAATGTTGGCCTGTCTCCTCATTCGGTGCATCAATATCTCTTGACATCACTGACTGCTAAGCAGTAATGTTTCCTCTGGCATCATGTATTAATTTTGTTGTGAGTCGTTTGTTGTTTTTCCACTGCACAAGGGAATGATCATGGGAGCCAATACATGTCAAGTAGACTAATGACAGAGCCAGTGCTTGCTCTTGGTGGGAATTATTGGGTTTCTGTAAATATTATTACACAGAGAAGGTCTAGACCTGCTCTATTTTGGAAAGTGCCTTGAGATAACGTATGTTGTGAATTGGTGTTATACAAATAAAAATTGACTTGACTTGACTTAACAGACAATTTACTCCATACATTCAATAGGCCTTAGATACACAGGTTACATAAAAAAGACTGGTGTCATTCTTTGTACTTCAACTGTATTTTACCACAGAAAAAAAAACTCCAATATGTGTCCACAACTTAAAATAAAAATAAAAAAAATCCTGCCTTATATTTCAAGTATGACATGCCACAATGAAAAATACATACATTATTTTAATTTCTGTGCACACATGTTGCTCAATATTAAAAGAGTGAGAGAAACGTTCACATAGCAATCTACCTGTTTGCCTTGCTATCAGTGGAGTGGAACACTTTTGTTAAATCGAAATTACAAGCACCCATTAATGCTATAAGGAAATGTTCAGGCTGTAATTTAACATTTATACTCACTACAAGCATGACATGCACTGGAAAGGCATCCAAAACTGCTGGTTATTCCTTGTCACCTAAATTCTGTACTTTGCTGAAAATCATCTTAGACGCATTGTAAGGGCTCTTAAGCAAAAGTGTTCATGTTCAAGGCTTTAAAAGTGAGTTACTCGGTTTGGGTTGTGGTAAAGGTCAGAAGTTGTGTATGTTCGATTAGGGCTGCAACTATCGATTATTTTGCATTCACAACTGTTTTTGTTTGAAAAATGGCTGAAATGATGAAACATTTGCCGATTATTTAATCAACTAATCATTTCAGCTCTAATGAAGACAGAAAAGTATAGTCTTCACTAGAATGAGAACTGTTGCAACATTGATTTACTGAAAATTTTGAATAGCTTGGTCACACAAGTGTGTAATTTGTTTTCCTCGCCCACTGAGTACTTGTCTTCCTTATTAGCACTGGTTTCAGTGTGGGAGTTTCCTCTATGACAACATTAAATTATAAGAAGGGAAACTGAACGTGTGAACTATATGAAAGGTTAAATTTGAGGCCACATTAGCATTAGCACGAAATACTCTTTCCTAGCAACTCAAAATATCAGTATGATATTTATTTGTGCATTTACTTCAGACAACAAGCCATGATTATATATATATGTTTGATTTTATTTGGATCATGTCATGTGCTGGTTGTGAGTGTGTTTTTGGCTCGGGCTGTGGAGGAAAATGTGATTGTCACTTGAGGCAGACGCCGTCATGCACCTTGGCTGGCCTCTAACACTCCTGCTTATGCTTCCATTTTATCAGAGAAGATCATTTCAAAGGCAGAGATGGCTTCGAGGCTGAAGCAGCTGACCTCAGTAAAGAATTCTGTTGTGGGAAAACAAATGTTTTCCCTCGTGTACATGCATTGTAATGAAACATTAAAAAAAAAGAGAGAGAACAAGAGCAATCATTATCTAGCTCCCGGTTTGTCCAGTAGGTGGGTTGAGTAATGAGTCTTAGAGCAATGTTGTCACAAGTGGAAAAAATGTAATGAGATTAGTTGAAATTGTGCACAGCATAAAAACACACCACAAATCTATTTTTAATGTTCTGCTTGTAACAAAAAAAAAAAACACACGAGCCAGCTTTTTGACCTTTTTCAAAAGCAAAATCAGTGCGTCTCAGTTCATGTTTACAGACATCAGAGCAGGTCAGTAGGTAAAAGGGGACAATGACAAAAAGTCAACCAAACAATAAAGGAGGTGATAGGTGACTCCTGCTGGAAGTGACCAAACACTGACCACTGTAGTAGAGCAGCAGCAGGTTATGAGCAGGTAACAGGAGCAGCGGTGATGGTGGTGGTTTCAGTTACTACTAGGTAGCAGATGTTTCAATAGCCATGTGCACAAAAGTCACATGGCCAACATGTGCATTTCAATACAACACCATCACAGACTATCACACAATTCCCCTCCAAAATTGAGCTATTTCTGGCAGGAATAATGTATTAGATTATTACATTAGGTGTTGATGCAGATTACAGTGTAAATCCTCAGGCCCCAGTAGTTTAATAGACAAGAGGCTGTCACACACTCGCTGTTCTTAATCATCACAAACACTTTCATATGACATATGATATGATTCACATCAAACACTAGATGTCTATCCTGCTCAGTAAGGAAAATCAACAGATTTTAATGCTGTTTTACTCTGTTTGGAGCAGCAACAGTTAACTCTGTCGACACTTTCATTGCTAACACCCTGAGAAGTTGGTAAAAGGCATAAAATACGCGTTTGCAGGTGGTTCACCCATGACCTGATATCCCAAGATCAAATTTGGTGGCTCTAATCTGAAAGTGGACTTTGCCTCAATAAGCCAGACAGAATCATTCTGTTCTCTTCAGCAGTCTGTTGTGAAAGAGTCACATCTCCTGATTGTCATGACAGGGCAATGAAAAGGCACAGAGAGGACCAGGATTGGTTGAAAAGTCACTTGTCACGGGCAGACAGCTCTGGTATGCTGATAAGTGTTTCACCAGTGTTTAACGAGTCAGGAAGAGAGCTATCTCCAAAGATCTCTGATTTGAAAACAATTAATAAGAGAAAATGTATTTATATTAAATTAATTGATAAATGATTCTTCTAGCAAAAATGCCAGCCATCATGTAGTTTCAACATCTTGCTGTTTTTCTTTCTCATGTGACAGTAAACTTAATATTTTTGGAGTATTGATCAGACAAAACGAGACATGAAGACGTCACCTTGAGTTTTGGGAAAGTATTTTCTGACATTATAAAAAATTAATCAGTTTAATCAGGAAAATAATTATCAGATTAATTTATGAAAATGAAAATAATTGTTGAATCTCTTACTGACCTATATTTGCTCGCATTGTAACGTTCAATTAAAAGCTGTTATTACCAAATAATTAAAACATCTCTTAGTACAGAGTCTTCCACTGCTTTGTCTGTAATTATTACTGACGGGACAAACATAAAAAGGTAGTCAGCATGAGAAAGGAAATGTCACGTACTGATGTACCAACTAATTACTCGTTATCACATTCATTGTTACAATGATTTGAATTTTAGATCCTATTTTCCAGCCCACGTTTTTTAACATCTCATAACAAAAGAAGCAGTTGAGGGTTTTCCTGTATGATTAACTTTGTTTTGATTGTGAAGTGGTTTGCAGTGTCTTGGTTGCTGAGTGCTGACCCGTCATCATGCGCCAAATATTTGCATTCAACACATTCTTTTGTCAAACGTTGCTGCTTTCCACAGCCATCTTTTAGTGATCACGTGTTTGTTTGTCTTAAACAGTTGCACAGGGTTTTTATTGTTCTCAACTATGGACACACTGGCTAGTCAGAATGAAGCTGCTTCTGTCAAGTGTCTTATGCAACAAATATAAAACATTAATGTTTCAAAGACTCACAGAACGCTGAGAGGCCCTCTCTGACTTGACCTGTAGTAACCTCATTGTCTCACCAGGACTGTCGCAGGTAAAGAGCACACCATCCTCAAATGTTTCCTTCTCTTTGATTTCAACTAGAACTTTGTTGAACTGCTAATGCAAAGAGAAGTGTGTCTTTCTTTTAGGGCTGTACCCCACAATTATTTTCAATTATTATAATTCCAACAATTGTTCAGTATATTATTTTCTCAATTAAACGATTAATAAATTTGTCAGAAAACAGTGAAAAATCCTTGATAAATTTCCCACAGCTCAAGCTGATGATTTATTTGATCAACGATCCAAAACACAAATATGTTTAGTTTTCTATCATATATTACAAAAACAAATGGATCAAATCCTCTCTCTTGAGAATCAGAGAATATTAGTGATTTTTTTTTTTCCTGAAATGTCTCTTATCTAAATAGTTGCAGATTGACTCTCTGTCGATCAGCTAATTGATTGAGTGTTGCAGCTCCGCCATCTTTTAACTTTCGCAACCATTTTGGAAATAAGTGTTCCTACTTTGACTTTTTTATATGTTTTTATGTGTTCTGTTTTTCAAGGCAAACAAAATTACAGGTTGTCATACAAAGCCTGGGTTGCTGTCATCATCTTAAAATGGCTTCGTTCATTTAGTATTTCTTATCTGTTGTTGGTTATTTTATCAATAGGGCTGCAACTAATGATTATTTTCTCTCTTGAGTAATCTGCTCTCGATTAAATGTTTAATGTACAAAATGTCAAATTTCTCACTATTTCTCAGAGCCTGGGATTACATCTTCAGATTGCTTGTTTTGTTTGAATAATAGTCCAAAAACCCAATGATATTTCTTTACATTGTTGTAACACAGAGACAAGCAGCAGATCATCACAATGAAAGAGCAGAAATATTTGTGCTTGAAAAATTAGTGAAACTACTATTGAAATAGTTTCAAATGACAAATCAACTAATCAGCTAATTGTTTCAGCTGAAATTATCGTGCAAATAAAGCCTGCTGAATTGAGTTGAAAAACTAAGAAAGGCTGATGCACCTTTAAGTTAAATATAGCAGCTGCTTTGTGGTGCATTAAAAACGTCTTGCGGCGTCAGTGCTCTTCCGTCGATGCCAGTAAATCTTACTTGAATTGGATTAAATTGATCGAGAGACAAGAAGCAAGCAAAAGATGGAAGGAGAGGAGCGGGACAGGATGAGAAAGAAAAAAAAAAGGGAAATGGTAAAGAAAATAGGAAATTGAAGGAGCCTGAAAGGAGAATAAGTAGTGAAAGAGGGAATAAACCAGACAGGAGAGAGGATGCAATTGGTGCAGACAGAGACAGAGAGAGAGAGAGAGAGAGACGGTGTGTTTGAGAACGTGATGGAGGCTGAGAGATGGAGAGGACGAGCTAAGTGAAAGAGAAAAAATGAGACAGAAGAGTGTGTGAGAGAAGGAGAGAAGAGGAGATGATGGTGGGGGGTGGGGTCTATTTCCATGGCAACTGTGGCTCTTGTTGAGCTGTGGTGGTGTTTTTTCTTTTTTCCAAGCCTCTTGTGCTGGAAGATTTTTCTTTTTTTGTGCTGAACTCAATGTTCTATCCAACTAAACTCTCCAGACCAGATTCTCCTCTCCAGGCTTCTCTGTGCTCCACTAACACTGCTTCTAAACGGCGGATCCATGTAGAGAGAAACAATAATCGATGAGTCAATGAACAGAAAAGGAATCAGCAACTGTTTTGATAATCAGTTAATCATTTTTAGCCCTTTTCAAGCAAATATCACAAATATTCAGTGGTTCAAGATCCTCAGATGTGATGACAAGCTGCTTTTCTTTCTCATATCTGATGTCAAACTGAATAATCTACTAAAATATTATGAGTAGCTTCATTGATAATGAAAATAATTAACTGCTGCCTTACATTCATATAAAAGGTAGGTTGGACCCATTCATATCAAACATTTGTCTCAGGTTATTCTCTGGTTGTAGTTAGCAGAGACTCTAGTTTGGGGCTGCAGTTTTTTAATTTTAATTTTCTATTTATCAGCTTTATCTGAGACTATTTTCTCAATTAATGGTTTTTCTATGAAAAATTGGTAAAAAGCACCCATTATAATATCCCAGTTTAAGGTGCTGCATTTGAAGGACTTTTGCAGGAATTTTGACACATTTTCCCCCATTTTAAAACAATTAGTCAATTATCAAATATTATTTTTCTGTTGATCAACCAATTGATCGGTCGACTAATTCTTGCAGCTCCACATTGAAAAACTGCTAAATTGTTTCGGTTTTATTTTTCTTCTTGGCCCATAAATCCACTCTCTCTCTCTCTGCTTGCCTGCACATGCCCACTTTCTGTTTTTCTTTCTCTCCAATTCTTTCCTTTCCTTTTCTTTATTCTTTGTCTTTTGAGGGAGTCAGCTAAATAATGTTTGAACTTCAGTTTCATTAAATCAATGAAGTAGTTCAACCCTGGTTGAGATGACAGTCCCAGTGGAGGGTTGAGTGGCATGTGTTGACCCATTGGGATAGACCAGTTCGTCGGTCAACAGAAATTTAATCAATGACAATTAAACTTTTTAAATAATCTTTTCAAACAAAGCTGCCATAAAAGGTTCATATCTGTGAGTTTAAGCCTGTTCGTCAGACAAAACAAAACATTTGAAGGCATCATCATCCTGTTTCTAAAGGTTAAAAAGTTCCTTACACCCCTTTCTGTCTCGTCCTCAGCCTTCCCCTGGTTTGGTATGGACATCGGTGGCACCTTGGTGAAGCTGGTGTACTTTGAGCCAGTCGATATAACTGCAGAGGAAGAGCAGGAGGAAGTGGAAAATCTCAAGTCCATCCGTCGCTACCTCACCTCAAATGTGGCCTACGGTACGTCTATCCACACACACAGACACACACACACACACACACACACACACACACACGTATATTTGCACCTGCTAATTTGTTTGTGTATCTAAGAAAGGAAAAGTCAGGTCAAGGACACTTTACGAGAAGATACCAGGTTATATTTCGCACTGTGTCACTGATGTATTACATAAGATTGATAAGGAGTTTTGTTCTCGACGTCAAGTTCAGTCTTAATAGAGAACAGATCATTCACATTTTTACAATGGGCCACAGCTTTTAGTAAAGTTTGTTTTTAGTTCCAGAATCAACATGGTAATAATCGTTCCTCCCACCCTCAGGTAAAACAGGCGTCCGTGACGTCCACCTGGAACTGAGGAACCTGACCATGTGCGGCAGGACGGGGAACCTGCACTTCATCCGCTTCCCAACACAGGCCATGCCCCGTTTCATTCAGATGGGACGCGACAAGAACTTCTCCAGCCTGCACACGACCCTCTGCGCCACCGGGGGCGGGGCGTACAAGTTCGAGAACGACTTCCGAACGGTGAGTGTACGGCGGGAGAAAACGTCTGATTAGTGTTAAGTGATTTAACAGTCCCAGCTTCTCAAATGGGAGAATTTGTTTCCTTTACTTTGTATTAATTTGAATACGTTTGAGTTTTGGACTTTTCGTCAGATAAAACAAGAAATTTAAATCGCAACTGTAACTGGCTTTTCCACTGAGAAAATAAATGGAGGATTAAATCAAAATGGAAATAATCATGAGTTACCCAGCATGCCAACCTGGCCATGTTGACCTGACCAGTTATAATCTGATCTGAGCAGAGATTTCTGCCTGCCTCTGTGATTTTGCAGTTGATTGAGGTTATCCGTATGTATCTGCATTTCTTTGCTCAGGTGAGTGCATTTGACGTCATGGTCTGTTTACTTGAGTTCGTTGACCCTGTCTGTAGTGCAGTAGGATCAGTGAACTTCTCTGTGCCCCGCAGCATGAACTGAACTAAACTAAGTTCAGTTTGTGCACATTTCTTGGAGTGTTTTAAAATAATTTGAGCTTCATAAATTCAACGATGCTTCCGAGGAATGTGATAAACATTTAGTTTATAGTGTTAAGCAGCTAAAACAGTGACCTCTCACTATTTTACCCTCCTCCATTTGTGCTGCAGATGGCCGACCTGGAGCTGCTGAAGCTGGACGAGCTGGACTGCCTGATCCGTGGCCTACTGTTCGTCGACCGGGTGAGCTTCAACGGACACCCAGAGGGCTACTACTTCCAGAACCCGTCAGACACCCAGAGCTGCGTGAAGAAGCCCTGCACCCTGGACAACCCCTTCCCCATGCTGCTGGTCAACATCGGCTCTGGGGTCTCCATACTGGCCGTGTACTCAGAGAACAATTACAAACGGGTGACTGGGACCAGGTGAGGTGGATAGACACCTATATGCACGCACGCACACACGCATACTTATGTACATACACACGCTTGCTCAACATGCCAGCAACAGAACCACAGGAACTTTGGTTTTGGTAGAGATTCCTCTGTCAAGCCGCAGTGATCTGGAATGGAGTGAAAGAAGAAACTGAAAGTGTTTTGTTTGTTTGTTTATTTGCAAAATATTAAAAAGAAGATAAAATACAAAAAATAAGATGAAAAATTATGGCAAGTTAAAACACAAAGTAATATTCATGCAATCACAAGAGATATGCAGGAGGAGCCAAAAAGCCAGAGGCTTATTGTGATGCTTCCCTAGGAGAGCATCAAATTTCATATCACAACATCATGAGATTTCAGTAGCAAAATATCTCATGTTTTGTAATATACAATATATATATATATATATATATATACATAAAATATACAAATGTACAATATATGTGATATATGCTGAAAAAAACTGAAAGAAGTTCTCTTAATATTAAGTGAAGGTTCATTGATCTTCAATATGTGATTTAGTTCATTAATTAGGTAGCAGTTAAATTACTGAGAATAAACAAAAGTCAGAGTAGCATGTGATGGGTGGAAGCAGCCTTTTCCCAGACATAGTTTGCAGAATGTTTTCAATTGGGCCCAAGTGAGTTGAAAACTGAGAAACAATAGAAAGATTAGACTTAAGCCCCAAATCAATGGGTATTGATCATTATGTTGTTTTGCATGAGTGAATATGTGCAAAAGGTGAAGGCTGAAGGCGAAATGCTTTTTATAGCATCAGTAGATCTGCAAGTTAAGACAGAACCAATTGTTTGCATTCCAGTCATCCTTTATCTATTATCACCTTGTGTACCTTAGTACTTACGTAATAGTAGAGCCAGATGGTGATTAGATAGAGAAGTCTTGAAAACAGCTGAAAAGAAGGTCTCACCCAGACCTGATGAGGAGAACCAGTCACCAATCGCAGTTCGTGGTGTGGTCGTCGTGTGTGTGTGTGTGTGTGTGTGTGTGTGTGTGACCACACATGGTCGAGGTGAAAGCTACACGACCATCTCCAAGCAGCTTGATGCTCATGTGACCACAGCTGCTAATAAGGGAAACTTTCCTGGACGTTGGCACAAGGGGAAAATTGAACAGAGGGACAGTTCAAATGGTGGAAAAACTTCAAAACAGAAACAAGTTGACCTCCAAGATGAAGATACAAGTATCGAGTTGCACCATATGTCGCATTTTGTTCACAGAAGAGAAAATGAGGCTTTTACTGCCTCCCCACTGTGAAACATGGTGGAGGCTCAGTTATGTTATGAGGTTGTTTGGCTAAGATTATCAAAGCGTTCATAACCCACTGCCCAATGATAGAGAGCTCTGTCTCAGCCGCAGGTCACTGCTTCTCCAACAGCATAATGACCCAAAACATCGAAAAGCAGCCAAGACTGGATGAGAAGAAAACATTTGACTGTTCTTAAGTGGCCCACTATGAGTCCTGATCTTAATCCAACTGAACATCTACGGAAAGAACCGAAACTCTACCCAGCAAACCTGAGAGAATGGGAGGAGTTTGTTCAAGAAGGGTGGGACTAACTACTGAGAGATGTAAAAATGCAAGAAAAAGCACTTGTTTGCAGTGATTGCCTCAAAAGGTCAATATTTTTTGTCCATTTTTAAGTAATATGTCACAGCGAAAAACAAAAGCTACATGTTTGTCGCGCTAAATATGGACTAGAGAATAGTGGAGGATAATTACTTCTGTCCGTTTCAGCTTGGGGTTTCTTTTCTTTTTTGAGTGCAGGTGCAACACTTTCAGCCACGTCTGTAAGTGGTGCCAGTACAACACCTGCTATTTGTTACTTCCTCATACTGTAAATGCCAAGTGCGTCTCATTGTGGCTGCTCACCATGACATCAGAGAGAGAGAGAGACAGAGACAGACAGACAGAGAGAGACAGAGAGAGAGAGAGAGAGAGAGAGAGAGAGAGTGCATCTTGTCCATCAGTCACAAACTCACACTCTCCTGTCAGACTGTTGAAGTGGTCAGAATCATTTTCTCTGACATTAACTTTGTCCAGGCTTCAGTCTTTTTGTGCTCATCATCTGTGACAGACATAATTCTTGGCTGTTTGACACAGTTACTGTGAAATGCTGGGAAGACAAAATGAAATGAAACTCATTTCGTCATGAATGAATAAATCCATGATGAAATGAGTCACGTCTGGGGCAACAAACTTTACAACAACCTTCAGACTAACTCTGAAAGACTCATTATGAACAGATTGAAAACACTTGCTAGCCTAGCAACATTAAGGCTACAAAAAACCCATAATGCAACACTCTCAGTAGAAAACTGTCATTACACTCATACTCTCTCCATTCATCTGATGTTGTAAAGACATAATTGTCTCATCTTCAAATATAAGACGACCCCCATTTTTTTCAAAATTGGTTCCAAGAGAAAAAGATTCAGATTCCATCTATTTCTCCTCCGTTACTCCTCCACCACCCAGATATCTATTTTCTAGTTTATTTACATCTCACTTTACATTCAAAGTGTGTTTTGCCTAAACTGAATACCTGTGAGTCTTGAATGGTGGTGTGAGAAATTTTAGAGTTGAGGATAAAAGTAGATTATCACAGGCGTTTGTTTCTTTCGCCATTTATTCCCTTCTTCCCCACCTCCTCTTCTTCCCGTTCTTCTTCTCGGCCCTCTTTTCTCTTTCTCTCTTCCCAGACCACTTTCCCTCACTGCTCTTGCCCGTTTTCTATTTGATTTTTCACTTTCAGTGGTCTCCATCATGTTATCTAATCCGTCTTTATCCTCTGTCTCTCTTTCTTTCAGTCTGGGAGGAGGTACGTTCCTGGGCCTTTGCTGTCTGCTGACGGGCTGTGAGACGTTCGAGGAGGCGCTGGAAATGGCCAGCAAGGGAGACTCCACCAACGTGGACAAACTGGTGAAAGACATCTACGGCGGAGACTACGAGCGCTTTGGCCTGCAGGGCTCTGCTGTCGCATCTAGGTGAGTCTGACGAGGGTGTGTCCCCTGAAGGTCCACCCTCCTGTCAGGAGCCAATCAGGGGATGCTCTGCAGTGCATTAGGATGTTATATCACTGAACTGATCAAGACACACAATTTTTAATTCTCTGACTGTGGAAATCTGATGTTTTCATGTGAGAGATGATCATCATAGACAGTAAAACCTGAGTCTTGTTCATGTAGATGTAGAAAATCCCAAACAGATCTCTATTCACTGTGCCTCATCAAAAGATGGGTAAACCTACATTGATTTTTACTCAACAAAACATCAAGCTAATTAAGTAAATTTGATGCAGATTATTAAACTAATTACCTGCAGTGGATGAAATCAGCTTGAAACTTGTTGAATCAGCATTAAGTACGTTATTTGTTCACATTAATTAGAGAATTGCTCACACGACATAATGGTGAGAACATGAATCATCCAAAATGATTTAACAGGGTTTAATTTGTGTGGAGATGCTCTGCATGAATGTTTTCATGCACATAATAATAGAAATATGAAAGACACATACCAGCAAGTGGTGTTTGAAATAATAGCTTTGAGTGGCCATAATAGGCGTTAGGTACAGCACACACACGCTAACTCTTACTCAGACCTGTACTTGCTAATCTGGGTTTAGCATGTATACAGTAAACCTGCAGCTTTGTGTCCAAAGGTTGATCCATAAAGCAAAGAGAAAAACAGATTTTATCACGGTCATCAGATTATTATCACTGTTTCCTGCTATGGTGTTCCATTCTGTCTTTTACTGAAACAAAATGCACACACACACACACACACACACACATACATACACACACACATACATAACAACCCTTGTTTGCTTGTTCTTTGTGCCTGTTAGTTTTTGTCTGTTTTGTCTGCACGCGCGCATGTGTGTGTTTTTGTAATGTTCACATGTAGAATGACTCTCTGTCTGTTTTACAGTTTTGGTCACATGATGAGCAAAGACAAGAGAGACAGCATCAGTAAGGAAGACCTGGCCAGGGCCACGCTGGTCACCATCACTAATAATATAGGATCCATAGCACGGATGTGTGCTGTTAATGAGGTACACACACACACACACACACACACATACACACACACACGCACGCACAGGATCATTTCATAACATGCAATCCATAACAGGCATATATGGTTTATTTGATAATTACACACAAACACATGAACAGTTATTGTGTCTCCACAATATGATCCATTAGCACACACACACACACACACACAAACACACTGACGAGAGATTAGCTTGTCAGCATGACTAATAATATGGATAGACACACCTTCTGTCAGTAGCATACGCACATACACAAACACACACACACTTAATTCACAGCTTTTCTAGCCACTCACCATGACTAACAACATAAAAGTAAAACACACACACTTTGTTATAGCGCCACCAAAATGATCTCCCTCATATTCAGCTGTGAATTGCGATGAGTTTCACATAATCAACAGTGAGCCGGAAGGCAATTTGGGGATTGTGAGTTCTAATTGGCACCACAGTGAAATCAGCGAGTGCATCATAAAAAACAAAACAAACAATCAGAAGCTGTTGATTTGAATATTTTAATGGTTTCTGATAGTTTAATGACTGAAATAAACGAGTACACAGTTAAATGAAAAACTGTTAAATCAGGACAACCAGTCAAAGTCAAACGTGTTATTTTCTGGAGGGAGGGATCAGCCTGGAGTCTTTCTGTGTGCTGTGAGCTTCTTTACAGTGTTGCCTTGTGGCATGGCGATCAAGCAGCATTGTACAGGGCTATCACTGCACACAGACGTGCAGCGAGGACACGCGCGCAAGTCCACAAACTAGGGGACTTTTTCTATATGGAACCAATTAACCAATAGCTTCTGTTTTGATTTGAATTATCTTAAATATTGATTATAAGAACATGCTGCCCTTTAATTGTTTCAGGGTTAAAATGTAGATACTAAGGTTTTCCTGTGAGAGCTGAAAATTTTGAAGATAAAGTGACACATCGTACCTGCTCTTTGGCAACGAAACTGACGTATATTTAAACCTTTTAAGTACTAATTAGACATCGCTGAGCATCAACAGCAAATCAACAAATGTTTTCCTCTGGCCTCCATTAAGTCAGTCATCTTCTAGACATCTTATTTTATTTTAAACTATTTTATAAAACTGATGACAGTGGATTATCTATTTGTAATTCCCCAAAATTCACAAACCACTGTGGCAGTTTCTTGTAATTTTGCAGGGCCTTTGCCAAATATAAGAGTAACATAATCCACTAATAAACATGCAGAGATTACTCTTTTAATACGTTGTTTTTTCACACAGTCAATGTCAAACTGGAGGTGAAAGAATTAAGTATGAAGGTGCAATGGTTAATCTCCCACTGTTGCACTGTCTTTCTCATTTTACAGTATTGGTAACCAGTTTGTCAGCTCTCTGGCACCACCGTGTGGTGTGGTATTGGCGTTGCATCCTTCACACAGTTTCTGATCTGTTTCACATTTAAAAAATTAATTTATGAAATTTGACATGACCTCCAGTTTTAGTTTTTTTTTCTTTTTTTTTGTTTTGTTTTTTATCAATTTTACATTTTTATCTTCTTAAGGACAGTTTATAATGTTCCTGGGAGGTTTTTATTTGATTAACTGATTAGTCGACTCAGTCTTCTGGTTTTGGTTGGGTTTGTTGGTTTGACACAACAAAACCTTCTGAAGACAGACATTTTATAGCACTTAATTGTCATTTTTTCAGTGCCTTTATTAGAGGCGATATCTGAGAGTTGAGAGGAATGAGGTGTTTTGATCCATGGTCAGCATCTTAACCCCGAGTCCACTGAGGCACCCTGGCCTTTCATATTTTCAAATAAGGATGTATATTATTGTTATTGATGTGGTTTTCCACACATATCGGGACTTTGTTTCTCTGACTTTTTTCACGGCTCTCTTCTCATCAGAAAATCGAGCGTGTGGTGTTCGTGGGGAACTTCCTTCGTATCAACACAGTGTCCACAAAGCTGCTGGCCTATGCCATGGACTTTTGGTCTAAAGGACAATTAAGAGCCCTCTTCCTGGAACATGAGGTGAACACTTGACAAATACACAGTAAATGTAATCCCGGGTAGCAACTAGGAAAAAAAAGTCATATTCTCTTTCAGAAACCACCAGCACTGTTTGGCTGTAAACACATCTCACTTCAGTTAAATGCCATGATGTGTGTGTGTGTAAAAAGTGTATTGGTGTGTTTCCCTCTGCTTCAGGGTTATTTTGGAGCTGTGGGGGCGCTGATGGAGCTTCTCAAGACAACAGAGGACCCATGAAGGAAACTGTGTGACATCATCAACCCTCGACAAGTCGATGTCATCTTTCCCTGGACGCTGTGATGTCATCAACTCTCGATGCTGTGACGTCATCAACTTTTGACGCTGCTGAAAGGTCCCGTTCATAGAGGCCGAGAAAGGAACACTAAGAGAGAGACACAGAAACTGAGAAAAGCCATTTTAATAATTTAACACTTGTAAATAATGATAACCTCTAATATCCATCTCCTAAATTTCCCAAACAGAGTCCCCCTATCATAGAGGTTTTAATATTGTAATCTTTAATTTATGGTTTCCTGTAATCAGCTCTGTTGGTTCCTGTCATCAGTCTTGTGTCAGGAAGCACAGAGACAGAGTATTTTAGTGTTTTTTGTTACTGTGTGTGTGTGTGTGTGTGTGTGTGTGTGTGTGTGTGTGTGTGTGTGTGTGTGTGTGTGTGTGTGTGTGTGTGTGTGTTTGTGTGAATAGCTACTGTAGCATTACGCCCCAGAAGCTGTGGTGCCCCGGGTGACTATTTGTGCAACAGTTCTTTAAGATACGACGTCTGCACAGAAATTAAGCTACTCTTGAATGAGTAATTGGGCATTTTTACCACAGAGGACTCACAGAAATTCCTCTTCCACGACCACAGAAACATCATTTGACCACCAATGCCTCCTGCCTCCTTTTGTCAGAGTGCAGACGGACAGCTGTGGCTGAACACTTCAGTAATGTCGACCTCTGGTTGTTACTGATGCTGTAAAACGATCAAGACTGCAGCTAGTGGTCATCCCACTCCAAACTGCAGTTGTGCAGCAGCAGTTGTGGCAGTAGCTAAGGGTAAGGAGCCATTTTGTTGCAGCCTGTTTTTTGTTTTTTTTGGGGTTTTTTTGCACAAAAAGTTGCCCAGCTCGCTACAGTCTTCTGAGGAGTGCACTGAAGCCAAATCCTGTTGAGATTCGTACGACACCTGCCTCCTTCAGTTCAGATGGGAAGCAGAAAAACGGTCTTTAATTCTTTCTGTTGCTCCACTGCACATGGCCTTCGCTTTTTGTTTGTCTCTCCTCCAACTACCTACATGCAAACAACATTAACAACACCGTATTGCCACGCATGCATACTGCTCCTAACCTGCTGAGTTTAGTGTTAGACAACGGGACCAAGACATTGTCTTCCAAGTGATAGTGCTACGGCTGTGTCTGCATTGTTGATGTCTGTAGACTGGCATCGCCACAATTACAGTTCAGGACCCAGTCTGGCTCAGCAACACATGTTTATGTTCTGTTTTCTTTTTTTATCTTTGTTGGGAATCATTTTCTTTTTCTATTTCCCTCCCCCATCTGCAAGTGTCTAGTTCAAGGACACTTCAGCTGGAGGGGGCCTGATTCCTCACCCTCTACCTTCTCTGCCACCCTGCTGCCTTGTTTGGGTGTTGCATTGTGATGTAATGAGGCATTCAGGCTGAGTTAATGCAATGCTAACGCTCCATGTAAATCCTGGCGTAAAAAAAAAGCTTCAGCACCCCCGGCTCTTGATGCAGATGCAGAAGGATGTTATCACCTTCTGGGAGACAGTGGGGACCAAGATGCTTTTTAGCCCAGAGTCTCCCCTCATGTAAAATACACTGATGCAAATTTGCTAGTAGCAGAAGCAACTCAACCACTGTATATTAGACTGTTTTTACTGTTTAATAATGCAGATATTGTCCACTAGAGTTGATGAAGTTCTGCCCGGAACGTGAAATTTAAAAACAGTGAGAAAAACTCACTTTCAGCGAACCATTAAAACCCGGGGTACAGCACATGTCCAAGTCCAGATTGCTTGAGTTTCAAGGGCAAATGGCAGAATTGATCAGAATGAAACCACACTAATGCAAACCAAGTTGTGGTACAAGCAAGACTTAAAAAAAATAGCTCTTAGCAAGGAAATCGCCTCATGTATGTCAACAACAAGTCAGGGCAGCCTTGTGTGTGGAACTTGCCTGTTTTGTCCTGATCTGAGTCCATATCCACACTCGCACGTGCACTTTAGTAGAGACTTAAGTGTTTAAATTGTGCATTTACTGAATACTTGAAAATGCTAGTGTGCATCTGCCAGTGTGGAGCTTTCAGATTTTTAGTGAAGCCATGACCTGAGATGCTTGGATGGAAAACCCTCTTACTTGCTTGAGTTGCCTGTAATGATAGTCTGAGTGGAGAAAGTCTTTTTGGAGGAATACAACCTGATGTGGAATAATGTAAATTAAATGCACACCTTACTTTATACTATAGGCAGGTTTTGCTATATGCATGAGAATGACAGCTGTAAAGAGGCTTCATCATCAGTGAGCTTTGAGTCACCAACAGTGACTTATTATAGAGAATTATTAGATAATCGCTGTTTTGAAGACACATGGACCACAAGTGTATAGTTTCCTGTTTCCTGCCCCCCCCCCCCTCCCCTCGATAACCTACAGCCTTTCATCTCTGTTTATTGTCAAGCAGCTGAACTATAAAGCTGGACAGTACAGTTTCCACTGTCCACCGCTTTATTTATATATTACCACTGTCTACATGCCTTTACTCTCCGTGCAGAGAAACTGTGCTCTTTCCCTTTTTGGAATCAGTCTTTGTGAAATTCAGCGTCATCCCTCAGTTTTTGTACTCAAGACGATTTCTTGTTAAATACCTCCAAACCATCACTACCAACACCTCTGGGTCGGTTAGTTTTCTGTGTTTCTGAGCCTGTGTTTCTTATACAAGTGTTAGTTCAGAACTGGGGATTCTCTTGACAGGACCTTGTGATTTATTGATCTCACCTAACAGTATAATAATGAAGGTGAAATCCTGATTATTTTTCTGGACATTATGACATGTTATTGGCTAAATAAGCTGATTGCGGTTATCTCTGCTTCACCGTCTAACATACGCACAGACTACACTTTGACCCCGACTAATAACATGTTTGCCGCTGTGCAGTGCTGTTTTGTTTTTAGTTCAGTCATAAAAAACAGCCACTTTGTTCTTAGGTACTTGTTATTTCAAGTTGATTTTCTTTTTTTTCTTTTTTTTTATCCACAGCAACTCTCCACACACTAACATTTAAAAAGCTCTGCTGTGAAACTGAATATGCACCATTTGAAGAAATTATATTTGCAAATTATAGATTGAACAGAATCAAAATACATTAGGGTCTTTTTTAACAGAAAAATCACATTTGACAGAGTTGATTCTCTGTTCATACAAACTGAATGTAGAAAACATTTTTTGTCTACCATTGGGTGTATTGGCTTAAATAATTCAAATGTCAAACTGTGGTGATATTTGTGTATCAGTATTTTGGAGGAAGATTTCGCAACCATTTCCTCTGACAACATTTAATCATCATGTTTCCATCCTGCTTGTTTTCAGACGTGATGATGCTGCAGATGTTCATACAGATGCTTCCTGGTCTGTTTTTGTTTTCTCCCTTATTTGCCTTGTTCCAACTCATGTTTGGATGATATTGGTGGCCTCGACCTGTCAGGTGCCACTCAGCTTTAACATCAGGCGAGTGTCGGTTATCTCGTGCCACCGTTTCTTTTAATCTGAAAACCCCAGTCTGTTGCCTTCACTGTGTGTTACCTTGGTTACACCGTGTTTGTGCCCTTCACTTTCTTCAGTGTGATTTAATTTCAGTTTCTTACCTGCTGTACTTTACCTCAACGTTTTTCTTTTTGTGCATGCAAGATACGTTTTTATGGTCGGGTCTCACTCTTGCTTTTTTTTTTTCTTTTTGTTTATTCTTGTTTGTTTTGTGTTCTGAAATTGTACTGTGCCAGAAGATTCAGTGCAGTTAACATATATTCACAGTTTGAACATCAGTGTTTGGATTCACCTGCGAGTCCTAAATGTGTCTTAGTAAAAAAAAAAAACAACAAAAAAACAACATTAACTTCCACTATCACTGCAAAGGCTTTGGTTCTAAAATTTGAGGTTTTTGGTAAGACACAACACTCTTTAAATATCCTAACTCATTACTAATGTGAACTCAAATTTTACAACCTTTTTTTTCATTGTTTTATTATAACAATAATGACAATAATGTGAGTTAATGTGTTTTTCCCATGTATTTTTCCTATGATTTGAAAATACTGTTGTACTTTTTGATTGTTTTGGATTGGCACAAAAGAACCAGTTCTCAAAAATGTAAATCGTGCTCCATCAGCCTGAGGAAACGTTTCCAGACATGTTGTGATTTGCAGCACTTAGAAAAATCTAACTGTGAGTTGTACCTTTTTTAAACTCATTTCATCACTGTCCTGCAGAACCTTTTCTCTAGAAGTAGAAGAAGCATTTATTTATGGAGGCCGGTGGTTTGAACATTTTACAATCTGCTGGTTATCATTTGGCTCAGTCTTTTATTAGGAATAGATAATTAAAGACGTACAACATTTTGAAATGATTAATGATTTCTGCAGAATGTAGATGACATGTTTTTAAGTGTACCTGCGTGTTCCTAGTGATGGTATAATTACAAGTTATAACATCATTTTCATACTCAGCTCATCTAAAACTGTTCTGAGCCGGTAACTATTGTACTAATGTGCTGCTGCAGCTTCCGTGCTTCAGATTCCAAAAAGCAAATCAACAATACTGTCTGGAATCTGAATTCTTCACAAAAACTGTATTAACTTTTATTCAAACAGTGTCACATCTTGCACTGTAGCTGACATTTTCCTCAACTATTTAAAGTGTTTCAAACATTTTCTGTAACTTCACCACACATACAGTATGACGCAAGAATTCATTCATTTAAAGCAAATCAGCTCTTGAGCAGTGATTTTTTTTTTCTCCTGTTATCATGAGTCAACAATGTTGATGTTTATCTACTTTGATAACGGTGTGATTTTAGAGTTTGGGCTTTGAACCTCAGTGACCCTTTGTCTGGGGTTCATTTCCCAATGGGACCATCTGTACTCGGATCAGTGTGTATTTCTCTGTATTGTAAGGAGCTTCAGTTTAAAGCGTCCACCGAACGGCAAATGTTGCATCATCTGTAGTGAAATCTAAACAAAAGGCTATGCAGCAACACATCCAACAAACTCTTTGTCCCTTTCAACAAACTCACCTCTTCTCTGAACCTACCACAGTTGATTTGACTTGTTTGTAAATGTTTAGAAAAAAGAAAGTATATATATATATATATATATATATATATACACAACCCTGTTAGTTTTCCCCTCTGAGAAATCCTGTTTGAATCTTGACAGAGAGAGTTTCTCCTCCTGATGTTTCTGTCCTGCTGATTTAGTTGTTAACACTATTTAAGGTGGATGCTCGCAACAGGATGTTGTAGACTGAATTATGCACCACATTGAGCGTGTGATTTTTCAGTGTCAGCTGTGACATTGTAAGTAAGGTCATTGTCACATACCCACAGTTATTTTTGAATGATACTGTTATGGCGAATCTTCGTCTTATCTGAACTGTGCATCTTGTTGGATGAATGACCCTGGCTGAATTTGTTTAAACTTAAGTCTCACCTTTGTTTACATCAGTGTGTAAAAGAAGTACTTCAAATCGGCTGGGGCTTATCTTCTAACAGTGTGTTACTTCAGGGTAGATACCAAACTGTAAACACCTTATTGCTGTCAAACCTCTTGTTGCTTACTAGCCACAGAGTTCCTTGTGACCCTCTGACCTTTTCCTGGTCTAATATTTTTCACCCCACTTTGCTAAACCTTTCAGGATTTCCTCAGAGGTTCTTAATCTGGTCGGACATCCTGTTGCGTGAACACATCCAGCCTTTAAACTGTCTTCTGGAATGCTTGACTGGCAGGACAGACCTTTTCACCCTTGTGTATTTGATTGTACAGAGATTTTGTAAATAATATTAATATGATATATTCTACACCAGCAATCTGTCTGTTGATAAAGTTCTTTCAACTGTTCAGGGCCAGGTTTCCCAAACAGGATGTGGCACTCCATTTACAATCCCAAAGCAGACAGAAGACGCATCGAGACAAACCACTTTCCTCTGCAGCTTTATCACCTTTACCGACAACTTTACCAGAGCTGTTTTAAATAGTATTAGCAAACACTTTTAGGAGTCTGTTAACCTGCTTGTGCTATATGATTGATGGGATTTTCCTCACTAGGACTAGATACATTTCTATGTGTTTTTTGTGATTGCCTGACTTTAGCAGTCATTGTAAGCTCATGTTATATCCACCTGATAAATTTTTTACATTCATTGTCACATAAATATAATTTTAATTTGACTTAAAAAAAAAAAACACCCTGAATAATCATACATATTCTGAATGGTGATTGAGAACTGAATTAGGTCTTTTTTAAGGAGGAATGTGGTATGTTGAATTAGATGTTTTCTCTTCACTTTGAAGTGTTTAACTCATTTTAATGCTCTTGGTGGCCACAGCCCAGATGCCTGTTTTCTGTCTGCTGGATTTCAGTGCCGCTTGTTCACGTCAGCTCCTCTGTGTTCTGGATCTGGGCGTGAAAGTTTTGGGAAGCCAAGCTGGTTGTTGGCGTCAGTTCTGCTGCTGCTTTTAACTCTGGTTTGAAAAAAGAAAGGGTTAAAAAGAAAAAAAAAAAAGACAATTAAAAAAGGCTCCCTGCCTTGTGCAATGTGTATGTACTGAAGTGAAGAGATTTTTTTTTTCTAAAAAGGAATTAAACTAAAACTGGATGAACTGTGTGTTATAGATATTTCTTTACTCACCTCTATATGGAAAGAAAGAACAGGGAGACAGACACACATAAAGAAAGAAAAACAATGAAAATAATCAGTAAGTAAGAAAAAGACTGATAAGAGAAAGACAAAAATAGCAGAAGCTATCACACTGATTTCCTTACAAGGATTTAACATTATTTTTTGTTGTTGGTGGGCATTAAAAATCCCACAGAAGATAGAAAAAGAGGGAAGATGTACTGCTGACTGAAATGTTGCATCAGCACAGGTTTACATAACAAAAAACAATGTGTTTCAAGTGAAGCTGTATTAATGAATCTGGTGGGTAGGGGCCAATTTGTCCCTCGTGGCATCCTGTAGCAATACAATCCAATAATACAATCATACAAGTTTTCAGACTTATCTAATTCAAGAGAGTATCACTACAGAAAGACTATGGGGATTTGTCAGCTTGAGCTGGGTAACTATTAGCCTCAGGTTAGGTAGCTAGCTTAGCTTCAGCAATGGAGGTAGCTTTATGTTAGCTTTAGCAAAGTATCTAGCTTTATCTTAGCTTTGGCAAAGTAGCTAGCTTCATGTTAGCTTCAGCTAGATAGCTACCTTTGTTATCTTCAGCTTGGCACCACCTTGTTAGCTTCAACTAGTTTTAAGTTACCTTTAGCTAGGTAGCTAGCTGAATGATTTAACATGAAGGCTACCTTAGGAAAACATGGACTAAGTTACTGAAAGACTGTATTTAAGGAAAAGTAAGTTTAGCTAGCCATTAGCCACATCTCTTTTAACATTCCATTTTAATTACTTAAGTTCTGTATTCTTATAGTTAGCTTATATTTTTACCCATTTAATTAAGGTTTACTGCTTTTTTGTCAGTTTAATGTTCGATACCACTATGTTAAATATTATTTTCAAAAATAATATCAGGTCAAAATATGTACAGGAAACTCTTGTGCTCTTGTAGGAATATAGGAGAGGAGTTATCTTTATCACAGGAGATAAAACACTTAAAAGCTTTTATTCACTTTCTCTCTTGTACCAGGCTGCGCAGGGGCTATAACTCAGTATTATGGCATTCTTATAGCAATAAAAAAAAAACACACCATAAAGTAAAAATAATGGGAGCGACTTACTACCGACACACACTTGACGTCTGAGTGGAAATATTTAGGGACTTCTCCACCTCCTCCTCCTCCTCCTCCTCCTCCTCCCTCCCCTCATATCCTCAGTCTGCGGGCACAGCTGAGCTGCAGAGCACCTTCGGGGTGTTTGCAGGAGCAGCTGGAAAAGTTTCTTTGTTTAAATGTCTTTTTTAAATCGCCTGTTTGTGCTGCTGCCGAACATTTGGGCCATGAATCGGTAACCCAGATCGAGGAGCAGAGCCCGGCTGGAGGTTGATGTAAGTCAACACACACTTACCTTTTCACTTCATTTTTGTATGTTTTTTTTAAATCATGTTTGTCTCGCACTGATTGTGCTATTCTCTGTCTGTACCAGTCTTTCCAGATTCTGTCTCTGTCTCTCTATCTCTTCTGTCCTCATGTCTGTTTTTGTTTTCCTGGTAATTTACCCTGAGTAAACCTCCCATTTCTGGATATCACGTTCATACGCTGGTGTTGTTTTTCAGTTAAAAAAAAAAAAAAAACATGCCCATGCAGCAGCAAAACACATAAAAACGTGTTCAATTACGAAATTAAAAGTCAAAATATAAAAAGTGAATGTGCTTGCAGATGTCGTCCATTGCAAATGCAGTGGTGTGATTTGTATAGTACCAATTTTAAGGATCTGATACTGGATTTTCCAGCAAACTTTTAAGACAAACTTTATGTTTATTTAACTCATTCCGAATTAATGCAAATGTTTATCACTTATTAAGGTATTATTACACTTACATTGCAATTTCATTGTATGAATAAAAAATTGTAAAATTGATGCAGATAGATTAAACATGGCTAAGAAACCTAGTAATAATTAGATTTAACAGTATGAACAAGGAAGTAACGCTAAATGCTTGTCAAGAGTTGATCTACAGCTTTTTGTAACTATATCTCAGGGCAATGTTTGTCAGCACCACCATACTCAAGCTACAGGCTAAGTCTATGCAGTGGGCTAGCGTTTAACTGTTAAGTCCCCCTGTAAGTATGCTGCTGCCCTACATGAGGTCTCTCATAATGCCGAGAGTCAAAGTTACACTGTAGTGTTACCAAGTTCACGTAGCCCTTTGACTGTTCGCCACTTTGCTGCTTGGGTAAAAATATGTTGTTACTTTACAGCTGGAGGGATTCTCTCTGTTAGAGATGTACACAGTCTGTCAATCGACACACTCAGACACACACACACACACACACACACACACGCTAACTTTACAACCTGTTAGTCTGCAGAGATAACCTTTCAGTGCAGCAGATGACAAAGCAAAAGTGGCTACACAGAAACCTTTGGACGGGTGCACGAGAGCAGTTTCAACAGGACAAAGATGACTTTATTCTCTTTTTATGTTTTAAATCGGTTTGTCTGTGTTTCTTTTATTGTTTCATTACCTCATTGGAAGTTAGCAGTCTTGTAAATGAGGTCTCTGTCTTTTCACAGACACACACACGCATGCACACACATACACATTTGTAGCTTGTTTGTCCAGATTCTTTAAACATTTGCTTGATTGTGTTTGCAACGCATTCAAGTGATGAACCAAGAGGGTGGAGCTTAGCCCCAGGTTGTGATTATCAAATACAAATATCCAGTATCCAATTACCAAGATCTAACATTTAACATTTCAACCACTGAAAAATTCAAACACAGACACACTGAATTTGCACCAGCACCATAGCACAAGTCTCATTAACCATAAGATTATCACTTGGCTGCTGTGCTGCTGAAATTGTAGCAGAAATGTTTCCCTGTTTGAAACTGAACAAACCATGCAGTGAAACCGGTTGCCAGTCTGATGCTCAAACTACTGACAGCTTTGCCACCAACATATAGAACCTAAGCATAGACCTGTTAAAACTTACAGTACGGTAAAACAGAAGAGGGCTTTCAATATGACTTTAGCAACGTACAAAAAGCTGAAACTTTAAGAGATGGTTTAAGAGAAGATGTTGTAATGATTCCACAAAAAGCTGGATTATCATTCACAACTCTCTAAATTCACACAAAATCTACACAACATCAGGTGGTTTGATTTCCCCGACCGTCTTTGCCCCAAAGTTCAGAAGTTAAGCTAACTCAAAAACGTGACCCTGACCCTCAAGATTTGACCTAACCACCGAAAGCTAGACTTTATAATTTTTTGGACAGTACTTCCTTTGTGAATGCAGGTTACACACATGCTGGAAGCCTCATACATTGTGTACACTACATGCAGGTTAAGGTACTTTAAACACTGCTGCCATTCTGTGCGTCAGAAACCGGTCAGATGTGTTGCCTTTGTAAAAGATTTGTGGGAGTACGTGTGGAGCTTTCTCTGTTACACTCCCTCAACAGGCCTTTGGCTTCCAGCTGTCGTATAGTAAGTGTTTAGCGTCAGTGAAAAGAGATGTTTTTGCTGTTTTTGAGATGGAAATAAGTGGGTGAGGTCGAAGGGTATCGAACAAGCTGTCTGTGATTACTGTCCATTGTTTAGCGGTTAGGCTGGCTATTGTTTGATGCCAGTAGGTTGTCTTTCTCTGCAGTACAATGATTTAAACACACCCACACCAACTTAAAAGAAATCCTTTCTTTTCCAGTCTTCTGACAGCAGTTTTGACAGTGTTTTCAGCCTGATGTTATTCATCCAACCAGTGCTGCTCTCCACTGTTTCAGCCACAGACGTGAATGAAGAAAAACAGAGGCAGAGATATGAGCGCTCACACTGTTGCCTGCAGTGAATTTCCCTCTTTTATCTAGCAGCAGAAGTGTAGCCAAACTAAACAGGATAAATCGCAATATGTGTCTAAAAATCCAGACGTCTACATCATCGTTTCCAGTTCACACTGATCTGAGCCTAAACAACAGGAAAATGGCTGAATTTCTTTATGTTTGTTGTTTTATTTATTGAGATTTTGGCACCAAAGTGGGTTCTTCTTCCCTGGGTTTTCTTTTGAGGAAGTTTCAATTTAATTAGATGAATTTAACCAGAGTAATCCGGTTGAATTTCTGTGAGCTTTACCTCTATATAATGCTGATATTAATGGTTAAATTTCTGTGGTTTCTGTGTTTGCTCAGTGACTGAGGAAGAGGAGGAGGGATAAGGAACAAGATCTTTAACCAAGTGACTGTGGTTTTGACAGAGCAAAGCCCAGCCAATGAAAACGTGCTGTTCATTTAGAAACAAAAGGAGAACACTGAGGAGTAGGGCTGTGACCGCCAGCATCCCGTGTGTCAGAGGGAAGGAATACTGATGCCAATCTGCCTTGTGATTGGCTGGAGTGATGGCAGTCACCATGAAGCAGAAGCTCAAAGGCGGCAGAAGGATGTCTGGGGTCATAGTCCCACCGGAAGGCGGCTGGGGTTGGATGATCGTCGCTGGCTGTTTCCTCGCCACCATCTGCATCCGGGCAGTGACCAGGTGATTTTGTGTGTGTGTGCGTGTGTGTGTGTGTGTGTGTGTGTGTGTGTCAGCCCAAACTGCCCTCACTGTCATGGTGTAAAACACAGAGCAGTCTTTAGAGTTTAATATGTTGCATCATTGTCAGAACAACAGCTCCCTACAGGTTTCAGTTGTAAGCTTTTCAGTCCAGTAAGTTATAGCTCTCAAAGAGGAAACTGCAATTCTTTTATATCATTCAGCATTTTTTGTGTGAACCACAGAGGTGTGTAGGAAAGTAAAGACATAAAAAAAAAATACAAGCGCTGGGTTCAAACCGAGGACATCATGATTGCATAACATGCGTTTTACACCACTAGTCCATCAGGACAGCCAAACGTTTGATAAAAATGACTGACTGATCAGTTCAAAGCTCTTTACTCTAGCATATCAGTACGTCCATGTGACAGAAAGATGTCATGTATCTAATCATAATAAATGCAAGAACATTTCATTTCATCTGGAACCACATGAGACACATAAATGACATTTTCTGGTCCCGGTTTCCTCGTATCAAAAACTGCTGAACAGGATTTAACCTCTGCACAAGGAGATTTTTAGCTTCTGGATTAGTGGTACTGTACAGCATACAGCTGTGACATGCAGCTGTTCTTAACACTGCTTCATGTTCTCAGCTTTGACCATTAACACCTCCATGTTATTACTTGGCAGGACTCCATCCCCACTCAGCACGAACTTTTAAGCTGCTAACCTATGTCAGCAGCCACGTTGTCTTTTTTCCACAGACTTTGAAATCCTGCTGAGATGTTTCCACGTTTCTAAGTTTGCACAGGCAGCACATTGTCATCACAACTCAGCCAATAACTGACATTGATTTACATTAAAAGTTCACTCTAGCTTTCAAGTATTATTTTTGCGTTAAAAAAAATGAATTCTGTATAGATTAGGTGTAGAAATATGCTTTTTGGATCAACAGCATGTGCACACGTGGTGCAGGGACAGAATTCTCACCCACCCAGTAGCAGTTTTTCCAGCTTGAGCACAGATGGCTGTTTTTGCAGGTGTGAGACTGGTGAGGGATCATGTTGTTGACACTGCACTGGCGACTTCTTCTAGATGTCCAGGGTGTCTGCACAGAGGACAGTGGGATTTGGGGTGGTAGTGTGAATTTCCTGTGCTGCCAGTTACAGTTCAGCTGTAGAGTTAATAGTGTGACAAGGACCATAATTAATAGAGATGCTCCTTATTGGGGTAGAAATTAATTTCACAAATTTCAATGACTGAAATTAAAAAGAAATCTTTAATGACAATAACTTTAATAACCACAAAGAGTTTGTTTTCAGTGGAGCATTTACAAAAAGAAATATAAGATTTGACACAATCACATTTTGAGTTAAAAATCTTAATCTACAAGGAACCTGTAACTGTCAGATAAATATACTGCAGTAAAAAGTTCAATATTTCCCTCTGAATTGTAATGAAATAGAAGTATAGAGCTAAAAAAGACTTTAGAAAAACTTATGTAACGTATGTACCTCAAAATTATACTTGAACACAGGACAATTGTGGTTAATTTTACTGTCTATGATTTGTAAGTGATGGGAGGAGGGAGCTTGGACAATGTGTTGACCATGTAGTTTCTGGAGTGTCTCTGCTGTTGGACTTTTCCCATTTAAAATCTAATCTAATCTAATTAACCCTCATAAGTCTATATTTTGTAATAGTTAACGCAATCCTTGATTAAATAAAGGAATAAAATCTTAAGCTTGTAAAACTGCAGAACAGATCACACCACTGCTTTTTGACCATTCAGCTTCTAGTTTCACCTTGTTGTCGGCCTTTGCCGCCTGCCATTAACATTTAACTTGCTTAGCAGGGAGAATTAACATTCCTGGCGCTTATTCTATGTGTGTGAGCATGTGTGTGTGTGTGTGTGTGTGTGTGTGTGTGTGTGTGTATGTGAAAGAGAGACAGAAGGGACAAAAGGTTTGCATATGAAGCAAACATTTCACACATTTCAGTCTGCAGTCTCACAGAGATCATATGGTAAAATCGTTATTACAATTATAAATGTACTATTTTGATGTTAAAATGTTAATCTTATGAATGAAATGAGTGACTGGGATTTTTTTTTTCCATGGTGTGTTCACAGCTCTGACCTGGTCAAATACCATGAGACCAAGGAGTGCTCTGTGGCATTATATAATGGACAATGAGGGTCATAAATAAAGGATCACAGAGTACAGAGACCTCAGATTGTTGTGTATGAATGACAGTCATTAACTAATAAACCTGTCACTCAAGTCTAGTTTATGTGACCTAAATCATCTAATAATTATTGCATCACGCAAGGGCTCAAAATCATGACATACCAGTAAAAGGTTATTTGAATGGTGACCCATTCTGATATAAGACACTTGTTCGCCCTGACCTGCAGACACACCTGTTATATCAGCTGTGTCTGTGCTTTAATGACTGAATGAACATAATAAATCTCTTTTAAAGTCGTTATAAAGGAAACCCTGCCATATAGTCTTGCAAAACCTAGTGTCACCAGTTTGTCACCCCCTTTAAAGTGGTACTCTCATGGATGTGTTTCTTAATCTTCTCATACTAACTAGTCTAACTCCAAACAAACTGGATAATGTGGCATGTTCTGTGCCACAGAAGGTTTTTACTGAGAGGGAGCTTCCCAGACAGCGACAGCACTTCAACAACAAATATATAAGCTTTTATAAGAATCGGTGAGCCATAGAGAAAAGTAAGACTGTTATGTTAAAATGCACTAAATCTAACCTCCCCCTGTCTCCGTCTCCAGATGTGTTTCCATGTTCTTTGTGGAGTTCCAGCTGCACTTTGAGAAAGATTATTCCACCACCGCCTGGATCCACAGCCTGATCGACTGCACCACCATGCTTTGTGGTAAAACCATAAGTACCAGTATCTGAAGGCAGATCAGTGCTGCATTTTGACCAGATTTGGCAAAGCAAATTTACTTACTTGTTTGCAGGGGATCCCATTTGTCTGTTTGGTGAAGGGTTCAGTGATTCCTTAACACAGAGCAGAGCACAGCCGAGGAGAGGGTGATAGTTGCTGATACCAGTGAGGGAGTCTGTGTCGAAAATATAGTTGAAATGAAATACCAGACAAAACATAAAGACATCTGGACAAAAAACGTAGAGTATGGTTGCATCAAAACTGGAATGCAAAAACATTGATCAGGAAAATGATCCACTCTGTAATCTTCTCAGGTACAAAGAAATGACCACTTCTATTATACCATGCATATGCATAAATTGCGGGGTGAATATAGAGGCAACTGTTCAACCAGTGAAATGAGAGTAATCAGCACAAAATGTCTTTCCAGCTCCTCTGGCTGGTTTCCTTGGGAGCCGTTTCTCCTGCCGAGGGACGGTGATTCTGGGAGGTCTGCTGTCTGCTACTGGTCTGATCCTCAGCTCCTTCGCCACCAGTCTGGAATATCTCTACATCTTCCTAGGCATCCTCACAGGTACACAATCGCATCACCTCCCATGATACCTGGCCACTTAATCAGTATCTATCGTTATGCAAGCACTCTGTTAGTCCTCCATGATGCTGTACACATAATATCTATCCTCCACAGCAAGATTCAAAAACAACACAGGGATGGAGGACGGAGAAAGATCAGATGGTCCCTTGAACAGTGTGTGTTACATCTGATCAGTGCTGTTTAAACTTTGGGGAAAATAAACAATTGCATGTCTTAACTGATTTAAACATGTCAGACAGGTGTCCCTGCTGATTTTTGTGGCTACAGATTGACATTGGGTGTGCCTACCATTTTATAGTTGATCTTAAGTTTTCTCCACCTCCTACACAAGTTAAAAATCAACAAAAGGCAATAATGGTGTCAAGGGTGACCCAGGCCCTGCGCTGGGTCATCTCAGTAGCACCCTCATTTGGCTTGGGAGGGTAATTTCTTTACCCATTTATGTAAGAATACCTCAAAGTCTTCATTATTACATCATCCAAGGGAAGTTTGTCTTACTTCATTTTAACCTTTGAAAACTGCTGTTACAGTTCTTATCTTATTCTCATGAGTACTGAACATGTTTTTTTTGTGTTGAATCACTTTTTAAAACTTCCCCACTGGACTTGAAGTATCATATTTTACAGTCCTGTACATGTTGGGGCCTGGAGCTGGGAATGACGTCCCACAATGAGTTCATTTTGTTCCAGTACAAATAGCTGTTTTTTTATTGTTACCAGTACCAGTTCATAACAACACATTTTTGTGCATACTAACACTGTAGCAACATGTCCACAGATAGAAGTTGGACAGTACTGTGTGTACGACTGATGTAATGAGACACAAATAAGACAGAGGTACTAATAATAAACAGCTTTCACTTTTCTTTATGGGCAGAGCAGCCATCTTGGATCTTGAGGTCAGGGTTGGTGAGGTTCTCCCGACTTTTCGAGTCGTAAATCTGACTTTAAGGGGCATTCCAGTTGAAATTCTGACTTCCCGATTCAAATGGAACAATATATTGTATATATAATGATATTTCATGCTCCTGTGGAAAGCATCTGCCAAGTGAATGCAATTCAATGCAGGTATAGCAGAATGTATGTAGGTGTCCTGTCTTTTTGACAACCCGAAAAACTTCTGTTCAGATCTGGCAACATTTGGCAGGTTTTGCCAAACTGCAAACCGCTTTATCCATCCTCTACAGGTCTTGGCTTTGCTCTCAGCTACACACCAGCCATAGCGATGGTTGGGAAGTACTTCAATGAGAGGAAAGCTCTGGCCTATGGCATCGCCCTGTCTGGTAGTGACACCTTTTACTTACCTGCTGCTTTCTTTTCTTGTCATTTATACCTTACTTTCCCATCTCCTCTCTTCTACTCCTTCATTATCCTTTTTCTCTTTTTTTTCTTACACAATTCTTTAACTTTTCTCTAGTCTGCTTGTAAGTTCCTCTCCCTTCTCTTCTTTTCTACTCTTCTCGTCTCATTTCATCCCATCAAATCCAATTTCACCTCATCTTCAGGTAGTGGCATCGGGACCTTCATCCTGGCTCCTGCAGTCCAGATGCTTATAGAGCATTACTCTTGGAGAGGAGCTCTGCTCATCCTGGGAGGATTTGTTTCCAACCTGTGTGTGTGTGGCGCTCTGATGAGGCCACTGGAGCCAAGAGGAGGTCAAAGGTAAGTCCTCAGCTCCTTTGTTTTCAGGTCCAAGAAAAAGGAAATTACAGGGAAGGGGACTAATTAGAGTCTGTCAGGTACAGGTACAGTCTGACAGTGGAGACATATTTCCATATGTTCTACTGCAACTAAAGATTATTTAATTGCTGATTTGTTTATCAGTACTCTTTTTGATTAACCTGTTAATCTTTTCATCCACCAAAAGTCACAAAATGATTAAATATGCCCTTGATAAGTTCCCACAGCAAATTCCAAGGTGCGCAAATGTCTTGTCCAAAAAACAGTCCGAAACCCATATATTTCATTTGGAATGACATAAAACAGAGGAGAGCAGCACATCCTTAGGACAACAGAAGGGTTTTCTGTTTTGGCCTGATAAATTCTTATCACATATTCAACTAATTATTTACATGAATAATCTGAGATTTTGGGAAATACATTTATTTGCTTTCTTGCCCAGAGTTAAATAAGAAGATTGATACCACAACTTATATCTGTCTGATCAATATGAACCTGGACACAGCAACTGATTAGCTTAGCTTAACATGAAGACTGGTGACAGAGGGAGACAGCTAGCCTGCTTTTCTCTAGAGCTCAAAAATACACTTTCAGTTGACACCTCTTGAGCTCATTAATTTACAAGATATATCTCTTTTGTTTAACCTGTACACAGTTGTGGATCAGTGAGAGGTTCAGAAAGTCACTGCCCCCTGGCACATATCCTCCTAAACAAACGAGATATAACTTGTTAATTAGTGATCTAAAACATATTTCCCAAAATCTTGAACTAAAATATGCCTAATTCAATTTGTTAAACTATTTCAACATAATTTCTTCTGTTGTGTTTTCTTCTATCTAAAGGATATGGGAGAACAACATGACTAATGTGGAGCAAGACATGACAACTGTGCTGGACTCCAAAGACACTGAACAAGTACCTGCTGATTGCAGCCAAATAGAGCCAAAGCAGCTGGAAAGAAACAACTTAAAGGATATTCAAGAGCTACTCATAGCCAACGGAGCGCTCAAAAACATTGGGCTTGAAAACAACAGACTAGGTCAGGGGAACATAACACTGCTTTCAAGACCAACAGATTTGAAGATAGCAGAATGCATTTTATTTAGCAACAAGCTAACAGAGACAATGCTAGGGGAGGTCAAACGCTCAGATTCTAAATCAGTAAATGGCAGCACAATTGAAGATATGAAATTGGTGGAAAGCATGAACTTGAACAATAAGTCAGCTGACATGGATGCTAAGAGAGAAAACTCAGGAATGATTGAAGCCAAACCAACAGATGCCCCTCAGTCAGATAAAGCTGTTAGCCCTCCTCCAGGGCCTCTAGTGAACACAAAAACTTCGTCCAGAGGTAGCCGTTTTTGCCCCGTGTCAAAGGAGGAGTTTGGATTTCTTCTGACACCCGACTTCCTGATTCTGTCTGTGTCCTTCCTGTTTTTGGCGTACGGCTGCAGCGCTCCAGTCGTTTACCTCGTCCCTTACGCCCTCAGTGTTGGGGTGGAGCACCAGCACGCTGCCTTCCTCGTGTCCATATTTGGAGTCAGCGGCATTGTGGGGAACATCACCTTTGGATGGATCACGGATAGGAAGTAGGGGTGTATGCGTGTTTTGAGTGTGTGTGACAAATGGCAGGTATTTAATTAAGCCCGATACTAATAGATTTTCTTCCCTCTAGGTGTCTGAAGAAGTATCGCATGTTGAGCTACATGGTGGCGATTGGCATGGAGGGCCTCTGCTGTATGTTCATCCCCCTCCTCCACTCCTTCTCCCTCCTGGTCCCATTTTCTGTGCTCTACGGGTACTTTGACGGAGCATATGTAGCGCTCATCCCAGTGGTGACTTCTGACGTTGTGGGCTCCACCTATCTCACCTCCGCTTTGGGTGTGGTCTACTTCCTGCATGCAATCCCCTACCTGGTCAGCCCACCAATAGGAGGTAACTGTTCCTTCATTTATTCGATTATAAAATTTCTACAAATTTTGACCAAATGTACCCTACTGAAAGGGATGAAGAATTGTTTCCATTATCAATAAATCTGGAGACTATTTTCTTGATTAGTTGATTCATGGTATGGTCTGTGAAATGCCAGAAAACAGCAAATAATGCCTGTTATCCTTTCCTAGAGCACAAGTTGATGTCTTCAAATGTCTTGTTTTGTCCAATCAACATCAGATTTTTGGTTCAATTTTTAGTTGAAGGATTAATTGATAATGGAAAAAGAAGGTGCAGACTAATTGACTAATTGTTACAGCTCCAAAGGGATTGACCTTTTGCTCCTTGTACCATCAGTGTCTGCTTGTTTTTGTTCCGTAAATCAATGAATCTGATTTCCTTTCCATTTCTCTAGTCATGACATCCACCATTACAAAAAAATATTTGTGCATAGTTTTGTGCATAAACTGAGAAAAAACAAGGAAGGGACATGTTGAATCCTGGAATCTTGGAGCCAGATAGTAAATTTGGTCTTGACCCTTCCTGTCTCTCTGTCTCCAGGTTGGTTAGTAGACAGGACAGGCAACTACGCAGCAACCTTCTTCCTCAGTGGGGCTTCCTTCATGTTCAGCTCTCTGGTCCTAGTAGCTACCATGTGCGTCAGACGCTGCCGGAGGTCCAAGTCTAACTCAGCTGCATAGTTAAGTTCCAATCACACTGCTGCTGCAGCTGAGCAGGGCATCATATGATGTGCCAGTCATGATGCTGCCTTTCCATCTGCGCTGATGTGCACCTCACCACTGCTGGGGTGTGGATTTTATCAAGGAATATAACACGGGTGCTATTTTGATGTGAATCATTTGTCGCTGATTTGCTTTGTGCGTAGGTCCCAGAGCTCAGGTTCAACAACAACAGTGCCCAGAAGAACAAACGACCAAAGAACCTGTGCTTTCTTTAAAATAACTACTGTATGTTGTGACTTTGAGACACAGATCATGTCATAATGACTTATTTTTAGAATTTTCTTTTTGTTGTTAAATGTGGATATTTGTTTTGTCAAACCAAAGGGCTTTCTCACTTTGTTCAAGCCAAAATTTGCCATTAACACTCACAAGCTTTAGTGAGCTTTCCAATAACATGGGGCTGTACAAACTGTTCACACCAATTTAATATTGATTATCAAGCGTTGCTGTTATGATTTAAACTGTTAATTGAATTGTTTCCAAACCTTAATTTCCAAAGCTCTCATCTTCCCAAATGATTATGTTTACCAGTTCATCACTACTACTTTGATTCAAAACATCATCAAAAATAATGATACTCCAGTTCTAGTAGACATTCTGTAACATTGCTTATGTGATTTCTGTGTTTGCCTCACTGGCTGTAAGTTTGCTGCTGTGTTTGTGTCATATCAGAGGAAGCAGAAGAATGTTATTCATTTGCATGTATAATGAACATGTAAATAAAGTGATATTATTTTATGGTTAGTGGCAGGTGCAGAGGACCAAAATACTGCAGACACACTTTTGCTTTTCATTAATAGTGAGATGAAAGGCTGCTGACCAAATAAAATGTTAGTGATAGACAGAGAAATTCATTGCTTCTTCTCAGTTTACCATGAACTTATAATCAGTCATTAACAAACTAAAGTGGATATTTCTCTTCAAGAATGTTTGACTGTATTAATGTGAAAACAAATAGTTTTTATACCTCAAATTATCACTAACTGTGGTTGTAACAATATGAAATTGTCTTTTTAGCTTGTGCTCCTCCAGAGCGTGCACCACTGGAGCTGGTCTCCAGGTATAAATATTTGGAAAAAGCAATATATATATCCAGTGATTAGTGATACAAGTGATTACTTGAAGGACATGAGAAGAAATCTAGCTAAAAAAAAACATACGTAACATTTATTTGATTTAAATTTTGTGATTTGATTTTATGATTTTAATGTTTACTTTGCCTGTGATATGACTTGTATCTCTATACATTAATATTATACACATATCAAAAGATATCAGACATTTCAAGCAAAGAAAATGTATGTGTCGGCCCTCAGACCAACACGTATCGTGTAGGCTCATCTTTTTGAAGGTTCGCAACCAACCAAAAAGTACAAATGACAACCTGCAACTGTAACGCACAAAAACATTTTCCTTGCAGTATTATGTACTAACTTTCACTGTGTAATCCCTTACAATGACCTTTAACCTCTTTGACAATAACATTTAAGATATTACTCCAGACCATGAGACTCTATGATGGTTGTGCTTCGTGTGTGTTGATCAAATCATGACACTTATGATGTAATAAATGCAATTAAAATATGTTCAGGCAGTACACCTTTGTGTGGAGTTGATGTGATAGTTTTGCCAAATAAAGAAAATCATATTTATCCAATCATTCTGTGTTGTGTATACCGCAAGTGGCAAACTGCCTTGACGTCACTCATTGGTTCGTGAACTGCCGTTTTGAAGCCTCGAGTTTGGCCAGAGACTAGAGAAACCGAGACGCTTCATTTCCATTTATTTCCTGCATCTGTATCACGTGGGTTTCTCCACCTCCCCGCCCCTTTAGGAGACCGGAAGCAGGTCTGAGTGTATTCGTTTCAATGGGTGAAGTGAACGAGATCACAGATTATCACATATTCTTTCGCTCCATAGTCACCAAAATAAATATTGGACCCAGTTTGCACAAGCCACATGTCTTCAGAACACCCTGACATCAGAATTACATTTTTTAGACGCAGAAAATTAACTTTATTACAGACCTACCTATAGAAGAGCTTTGACACATCGCTCTGGCCTCTACCCGGTTTAAAAGGCAGGTCCCCCTGTGTGTCAATCACGCGGTAGCCACGCCCTAACACCACTTTGCTTTAACGTCTATTTTCTTTTAAATAGGACCATAATTTGAAAATTAACATCATGTTGTATTGAAGAAAACTTCAAACTAGCGTAAATAAACACATAACGAAAACGTTTACTACAGTAATAAATCAAGTGACAAGTTGGGTCATTTTTCATTGACTTCAATACAATCGGACTTCTTTTTGCAACTAGTTGAGTCGCCCCCTGATGGTCATTCGATAGAATGCAAGTTTAAGGCACTTCCGCATTGGCTTCAATTTCCAGAAACGGAGTCGACGTCCATTTTTATATACAGTCTATGGTATGCGTCCAAATGAGTTGTATGAATGGAATTTCCCCACTAGTTACAGTGATAGTAGTAGTAGTAGTTGCCGTTTAGCCAATAAGAAGACAGCCTTTTGGGAACAGGTGGGGAGCGTGCCAAGATGGCCGAGTAAGCACTGGCTTTCTGCCGAGCTCTGCAAACTTAAGTTTGGAAAACAGTTAAAACTTTAAAACTCTACTCGCCAAATATGTGATTCATCTTCCTTTCAGACCATATACAGTAGTAGTAAAAGAGAAGTGGTAAAGTGCCGAACCACAGCGACAGAAAAAGAGCTTCTGTAGCTGCCAAGCCAACGCTAAACGAAGCTAACGTTGCTAATACTAGTGCTGGCAATGTGCTAATTGACAACTGTAATGATTACATTGCCTCCCTGACTCTCCCTGTTGAAGAAGACGACATGGACAAATGGTTGGTTTGTTTAGACACCCGCAAAAAAACGACAAATATTTTTGCATAATAAATGTATTAATAATATTGGCAAAATTTTTCATCCACAAAAGTAAATTCATGAACCAAAAACCATCTTTCATTGCTTTCTTGAAGGAAACTGAAAGATGTATAGAACTCATTTATTTTACTTCGAACAAAAAGGCTATTAAAACATATAATTTATGTTTCTTTGTGTAATGTATGTTAATTTACCCCTTGAGCTTCTTTTATTTATTTTCTTTAATGTACCCCTGTATACTCACTGTTGCTTTTGCTGGTGTTAAATTTGACGTGATGACGCAGGCGTCAAACTAGACGTATTGGACCAATCAGCGCTCCAGGACCGTCTGCTTGGCCTCACCTCAGCCAATTCGACCTCTCGGCTGTGTTCCTGGTGTTGGTGCTGTACGGAGGATTTCTCATGCAAACATCTGACAAATAATAACAGAACGTGTGGAAGTCTGTACCCCTGGTCTTTGAGGTGAGTTAAAATCCAATATTAGCCTTTTTATTCATATGTTACGACTAATTAGCTATCGGTGTCTGCACTCACTATACCCGGTTTGTTAGCTTAGGTGTTAACTAGCTAATTAGCCCGTAAATGAATTAGCCTTGGCTTAGCCTTAGGGCAAGACGTCCAGCTGTGCTAACAATGCTAACGGGCCACAGTGAGAAAACCGACATGCACAGAAGTCTTTGCCCCACACGCGTCCCACATCTTTGTCAAATTTTGGATTAACCGGCAATTAGACAGTGCCCGTGACTCTACTTAACTGCCGGCTAATCCAAGATGGCGAAGGCGGTGCAGCCCACAAACCGCCCCTCAGAAACCTGTATCCCAAAAATTGTCAATACAAATGATTAGTCACAGGAGCAGCAGCAGTGGTAGCGAGGCACAAGTCTCAAGTCACGGAGGCAATTAAGATTGGCTGTTTAAGATCGATGGCCGCACATTGTGTTAAAAATCAGAGTTATAACTCAGTCAAATCTGAACACAGACATGATGCATAGTTTTAGATTCAGTGTGACTTACACCTTCCGAGCATACAAATGTATCACTTTACTACTGTGCTAACTGTAAGCTATTTTTTCGTCTTTTCTATTCTGTTGTAATATATTGAATTGTACTATGTTCTATCCTGTTGAATACAATACAATTTCTGTCATATGGTATTTTGTTATGGCCTATTCCAGTCTGTGCTGTTGAGTCTGTTCTATTCCCCACTAGGGGGCAGTAGGCTCACGTGTGCAGCTGTCAGTGAATCAATTACTCTATCAGTCTGGTGATGTTTCATACATTTGAAAAACCACTTTCATTTAAAACAGTTGGCCTAGCCGCAGAAAGTTACTGCGCTGTGAGGAAAAATGAGTGAGTGAAAATGCTGATTGATGAAACCAAGACAACAAGACAAAAACTGGGTTTAAAAAGAATGGAGAAAGATGAAACAAATTAAAATGCACTGCCAACATTTCTTAAACTTATGTAAAATCCTCCACAGAGTCAGATCCGTCTATGCTGTCTTTAGATAGATTGTATAATTCAGCTGCACATTTTAGTCTCTACAGAGTAATAAATGGTTTGATATTGTCAAACTAATACTGAAACTTTGACTTTCATTAAGAAAACCTAATGCAATTACACATTGTCAAGGTGGTGATATAAGACATTAAAAAGTGCAGAAAAACTGATTTGAATTTGGATATTTATGATTAAAAATTGCGACGACAAAAGCCCTCAAGGTTTTTGTGGGTTACTAATTAAAAACTTTTTTTTTTCTTTCTTTTTTTTTTTTTTTACCCCAAATTGATTCTGAAATGCAAATTCACATCACAGGCACTGAAAAGGGAAGTGCCTTTTGACTTACTGCTATACCCACACCCTCTTATGTGTGTGATATGTATGCATGTAGGGCTATGAATTGTGTGTTGTGTGCCTGTTGCCTCTTAAGCTAAGCATCTGTGTACTTGTGCATTCAGATGTGTGTGTTTGCACAAGCATTTGTGTACTGTGTGTGTATATATGTGTGTGTGTGTGTGTGTGTGTGTATGGGTGTGGGTGTGTGTGTGTTCGCTCACCAAAGAGAACATCCCGTTCTGAATGTATCATCCCCCACACGGGGAGCCCTGCATTGTTCCGCTGCTGCAACCACTGTTGCGTGTTTTTCTGCATCCTCAAATGTGACGTGTGTGTACCCATCACACAGTATGTGCCACTTTGTGTTTGGATTTATTTTATCAGTGTTGTAAAACCTACCAGCTCATATATTGCATATCAGTGTCTCTCTAAAAAAGCTGATGTTATATTTTATTTGTATGAAGTCTGTATTTATTCAGAGATGAGTCATAACACCAGACCAGCTTGTGCGTCAGTCAGAAATTAACTAATTTTCAGTTCCTCAAAATACTTTTTGTCAATAAGGGGCTTGTGCAGGGCACTGATATGAGTTCATTTGCTTTGTCATGCAGGCCTATCTATAGGTAGGTGAAATTAGACATTCATCTGTCAACATCTCACTATCAGTTGATAAAAATGGAGGACACAGTCTGAAAGTATTTTTTCTTTATCATTGTCATCAAGGGTTGTGTTGGTATGTGATGTTTTCTGAGGATTGGTAACAGCTAGACTATAAAACAGGAGCTTCTTGAAAAAGTTAGTTGTGGTCTGTTTGTAGATGCATTTAGTGATGTTCTCTGTGAAAGTGAGAAATCTGATAAGCTAGTTATGTTTCCAGTAAATGGGTTTTGTCTTGAACTTTAGTCTATAACCTGAAACTAAACTGGAGCAATTGCACAGATTAAGAAAAATGACTTGTGTAATTGGTAGTTTGTCTTGAGAGACAATGTGTTTTGATGACACTGAAGTGTCAGATGGGTCACAGTACCCTCCACAGGGTTCACTTACCTGAAATGAATTTTCAAACTGTGGGAAACACTGACTCAACTACAGCCGGTAATGTTACTTGTTGCACATATCCAATAACAATACAGTGATAACTGATCTGCAGTATGATGGTTGCAGAGTGAATACCACTGCCCTATCTTTTTCATCTAAAGTGACTTAGAATAAGTAGCCTCGACCTCCACACGAAAAAAAGATTAGTGCATCAGATGCTGTCAGTGCATCTTTTCCAAACAAGCAACTACAAGCATGTTCAGGGCTACACTACAAAGCACATGTCATAACCATGTCTGCTTAGCTCTGGTGAGACAGTTGGGTTGCGATGATGCTGTTAATGCCAGTAGTGGAGCAAGTTTTTCGATTCTTTACTTTATCAATACTACACTAAAAAACTCATTACAGGTAAAAGTCATGTATTGAAAATGTTACTTAAGTAGAAGTATGTAAGTATTATCAGATTATTATATCATCATTATTATTTTTTTGATCAGTCCACTTGTTGTTTGCTTTGTAAAATTTAAGAGCAAGACACTCACCCAGAGCTTAAAGTGACATCTTCAGATGTCTTGTTTTGACCTACCAACAGTCCAAATGTCAAAATGATTGTTTACTTTAATTTAAGAGAAGGAAAAGCAGCAAATCCTCACATGTGAGAAGCTGAAACCATTAAATGTCAATCAGTTTTGCTTGAAGAATGACTTCAGCGATTGATCATTGTTTTGATAATCAGCTTATTATTTAAGCTATTATTTAAGTTTTGATAGTTTATTTATTTTTTGTTTTTTACAATGGGTCATATTTTAAAAGTTAAAATCTTAATTTGTAGAATGACTAGCAACTGTCAGATAAATGTGGTGGAGTAGATGTCAGAAGTAAGTAAAAAAAAGTTACATTTCAGCTCTGTTTTAATGCTACCATTTCCCCAAAGCACATGACGCCAACATGGCTGCCAGAAGGTGCGTTACATCATCTGAAAGCCTCCACGGGCAGCCCCTATGATCAAACTCTGTGTGTGTGTGTGTGTGTGTGTGTGTGTGTGTGTGTGTTTCAGACAGAAGTTTCCACTGTGTAGGTGGATGCGTGGGAGGCAGGCAGAGGAGGGGTTTCCTCTGAGGTTGGCATCCCCGAACACAAAAAGACACAGAAAAGAAAAGGACTTCCCCCTGTTTCTGTAAGACACGTACAAAACCTCTGTTTTTCTGTCTGACTGATGTTCACATTTGAATTAGTTTTATTGATGTGAATCACCAAAGAACACAAGAGTGCAGTTTCAGTACTTGTCTGTAGTTTGTACTTTTGCTTGTAGTAGAAGCCTTTAATGTTACTTGATTCAGATTTTGATCAGATGCCACGCAGCTCTTCATAAAAATGTCTTTCAGTCCCAATACTTACTCCACGCAAGGCATGTATACAGTCTGCCTTAATGGCCAGCATGCATACATCAGCATCCTGGGTTCACTCTGAGGTTATAGACTGCTTATCCACATGGGGGAGGCAAAGCCAATGTGATGCTGGAGGAGAGCATTCAAACATGGCCACCATGAGGGAGCATGTTCTTTTATACATTCTTCAACAGTGCAAACAGTTTGATAATTATTCTTCCCTAAAGTGTCCTTTTCCCATTTGTTCACACAAGCAGTGAGAAAAGCTGGGACTAGAGAATTTTCATATGCCAGAAAAGTATACGTTTGCCCTTTGCATTGTCACATGTGATGCTTATGTAGTGTATGATGTCCTGTTCCATTGATGTTGAATTCTGTTTCCAGCCTGGCAGTAAAAGCTCTATAAAAGAGCACTGATTTCTTTAAGTTTTTCAGGAAGAAATCAATTTTAAATTTCTGAAGATATTCAAACCAATATCTACCTGCTTTTACAGTCTAGAAACATTAACATTATTACTGGCCTTCAGGAAATTACACTAGCTGTTACCACACTTTTATAGGAGGTAATTTACTGCAGATTTCCTGTTAATGGTCTTAAACTAACCTGACACATCAACATTGTACTGCCACCTTAAAAGCTAAATCATACAAGAAGTTTTCATTTTGATTTCTTGATTTCCATTTTTGCTCCTTCAGACAGTCTTGAACAACAGAGCAGCACTACTGACGCGACACGAGACACCTGTGTTGTTGGTTTACACTAGATTCTCTCGCTGATAAACTTCGTCATGCTGCAGCCAGGTGCATAATGCCTGTGTGTGTGCTCGCGCACCTGCATGTGCGTGCGTGCGTGCATGGGTGTGTACATGTGTTTTACCACATCACTCGCACACACTTCTCTGTGGGAAGGCAGACACTCTACAAAACACAAGACACTCCTGAGGAAGCACTGATGAAAAGGACACATGTAGACACTTCCACACAGAGCCAGATACTGTACATTTCCTCATTTAATCTTTATCTTACTTGTCTTACTTGTTTATTATCTAATTTCTTTCTCTGACTTGCATCTAATTTGTTATTTTGTAGTATTTCTGCTGTCATGTTTACTTCAAAACTATGTTGTGACTGTAAAAACCGAGCAATACTGTTTACTGTGTATGAGTAAAAATAGTTTCCAGTACATAACAGTGCAGGACAATCATATTGTAGCAATGTCTTTGTTTACATGCTTGAAGTATTCCCTCATGGTTTTGGTCAGATGGGTATAAACAGTCACACCACAACTGGATTACTGAAACCTGCAAACTGCGGCTATAGTTCTTAGAGACAGGGCATGATAACCTTTGTGTTAAACAGGTTACAGTCATGTGGAAAAATGGGGATACTTTCATGTTTAGTTTTATCGAACATACTCTTTGATGTAACCCTTTCCTTGCAGGAGAATTTGTGTAGGTCTCTGTTATAATTTGTCCATTGTACAGGTGGCATCAGGTTTAAGCAAAACCTGTAGTTACCAAGCTTTTCAAAGGCAGCGATTTCAAAGTTGTACAGTGGTCCACTAACTAATATGTTTGTTGTCTGTTTGTTCCAGTTTCTAATTCAAAATAATGGGCAACACACTACATAAATGACACAGTTTCTTTCTCTTTTTGCCTTTCCTTCAGTTGTTGTGAGTCTGCTGCAAAGGACGTGAACAAAGTGATGTTTATAGAGCACCAGAATTGTCTGAACCTGATGCCTCCTCCAGCCACAGCTCTTTCAGGTAACAACAGACTCATACCCAATCAATGCAATCTCACAACTTTCCAGGGTACACAATTCAAACTGAGAACCAAAAATCAGAAAGTAATAAAAGTATATACTTTGTTGGTAATTTCACACTTAAACCCCTGTGAAAGGTTGATGTGGAATGCACAAACATATATATTTCCATGTTTTGATCACCTTACAAAAATGTAGTTCCTCAGTCTGCAACAGACCTGTGTTATACTGACATGAACAGGGACATGAAACCACAGTTAGTAACGCATGTTGATTTAATCATACCACATCGAATGCAGGTTATTTCATCCTCACTGAATCAGAGACATATGAGAAAGCAGGTGACAGGTTTTGCAGCTTAGATCAATCATCATAATGTTTTGCTGCAGAATGTTGATTTGGTTGTCTGTTGACGTCAGTGGTGGAGCAATTACTTGGTCAGGATGTGGTGTAAGTGTGTGAGACGTATTGGTCTAAAGACAGAGGAAGGGTGAAGTCATACTTGTATCTTAATTTAATTTTTTGGCCTCTAAAACTCTTTCAAAACTCACCTTTTGATCAGTTGCACTTTTCTCAAACACCCCTCTTTCTGAACTTTGAAGACGTCAGATTTATGTTGCTACCTTCTTTGATGCACTATATACTCTCAATTTAGGTTTTGCAGACTTCTGCCAGCCCAAAAAACCTGTCCACTGCTTGGGCCGTTCAAAAGTGTCTCATCTACTGAGCAGGAGTGGTCCTGAAAGGTCCCATAGAAAAGCTTAGGGGAGAGGCTGTGCGTTGCTCATTAATCAGAACAATGTTGTTGTACTCTGAGCCAATGGTTGTGTCTTCTGGAAATGTCAGCATACTATATGTCTGTTTCAGTGTAAGAGAAAATGATAAAAAAAAAAAAAAGAATGATCAATATGATATAGTGTTTAAGGAAAAATCACGAAGAAAAGAAATGAATGTTGAAGCTCAATCCACATACTCACATATTTAACTTAATTCGTTGACCTGGTCTAACCCCTCAGCACTAGACCGTTCCAACATTCAGATAAATATACTGTGTAAAGAAAAAGGGGAATGAAATTTGCTATATTTAACTTTAAATGGTTGTCACCTTATTTTGAAGTCGGAATGATAAAAATATAAAAAACAGCTCACCTGGTCTGAACTATATGTCATTATTTGACAAGTAAAAACCTTCAGTGTCTAGTCCTCATGTAATGCAGTGTCTACATATTCATGAGTTACATGTCTGTTTTTATAATCATCTCATTAGGTAAAAGGCTGTCTTTAAATGTTCAGATTTAAGGCCTTTGGAGTAAGTCAGCACAGCTCCGTCCAACCTTCACACTATATTGAAGGTTGATCTTGCGTAGCTGTGCTCTAAGTAAACTTCACTCGCCATTTTGACAAACTGATTTCTGCCATGCAGCACAGCTGTTTTACCATCAGCAGTGTGACTGAAGTAAAGATAATTGCAGAATTAAAAAATAAAAAAGTGAATCTATTGAATGCAAAATATCATAGCTGTGTTGTAAAGGTGAAAAAAGTTAACTCATGAACAGCAGCTACTGGCTTGAATTTCAAAATAAGACATGGAATTTATATCGGGGCAAGTGGAGGGATCACACGATCCTCACCCTCAACATGCTCATGAGCATGACTAATAATTCAGATGATATTTTTTTTTAAATCTGAAATCATGTTGTAGAAGTTGATATTTAGTTACAGTTTGTCACTAAACACACTACTGTGTTGATTCTTTTTAAACTTCTTGTATACCGTATCTTTTGTGCTGTTGCCAAGGTAACCAGGTACATTCATGCCTTGTCTCTCTTACGGCTGAGGACTAGCTGTGAAAAGATACAGTTTGGTTTCTTGGATTTGCCTTTCCTAACAGAAAAAGGATTGTTCAACAGACTGGAGATGCAGGCTGTATCCCTGAATTTCAATTTAACTAGTAATCCAGGATTTTAAAGACAGTAGCTAAAACCGTGAGGAGTGAAGGCCTGTAAATCTGATTCTAAACTGAACTCTCTGTCCCCATCTGTGGCAGAACAATCTTCATGTTCAGTCACAAGGCCTCCCAGCCTCACTTGATATTTGAAAGCAACTTTTGTTGACCCACAGTGCACTAAGTGACCACTCCCAATGCGGAAAAATCAGATATTTATCGCATTAAAGACAGGAGGGAGATTCAGCTGGTGGCCGAGTTCTCCACATATGTTATACAGTGATCTAACATTGTAATTACGTTAACTCTATACTCGGTGCATCTCAATAAAAACAGACACGAGAGGCAAATAAATCATGTAGAGACACATTTTGTATGTGGGAAACCACCAGATCCTCCACGGTTAGGCGTAAAGTAATTTTCAACACAGGATCAAGGACAAATTCTGACATCTGGCAATACATGTTCTATAATACAACACATACAGCAACCAAGTTACAGTGTTTTGATAAACACAGTTAAGCACATGCACAAAGAACTAACACTGTTAACTAGCATATAAGCAGCAATGAAGATGTACTAAAGGAAGAAATGAAAAGAAAGGCTTAAAACAAAATTAAGAGGGAATGAAAGGATAAAAATAATCAGTTTGAGAGTTTAAGAAATTACTTGTATTTGAAATATTAGAATAAAGAAGCTATAGAAAGGTTTAAAGAGGTGGAAAACAAAGGCACATCACATAGAGTCCAGTCTATAAAAGTTGTGACGTAATGTAAAAGATGCTTCTCATTGTGCAAGCTTTATCTCCTGTAGAACACCACACCAATATAATAAATTAAGTTATGTGCTGGATTTTTTTTTCAGTTTAATAATGCTCCATTGTAGATTTGTCAAAGAAGTGTTTGTGAGACCTTTTTCTTTTGGCATTTTGTCTTTATTGCTTGGTTGTAAGTGGAGATGCAGTACAGCCAGGGAACGCAGGGACAGAGAGAGAGAGGGGAGGAGTGGGCTTGGGATACAAATGCCAGTAATTTCTGCAGCTCCCTCAACTATTCTGAACTCCTCTTTATGTGCCATGTTTCTGTTGTATCCATTTACTTGTTTAAAGTGGGGATTTGTGGTGGCATCTGGCAACTTAGTGGTTAATACCACTGCAACTTCCGCAGTTCATTACCATCTGTCAGAGCTCCCTCCCTCTCATGCCAAACATGCCAAAAATAAATAAATCTTTAAAAAAGTGTGGTGGGAGGTTTTTTGTTTTTACCAGAAGAACCATTGCTGCGCAGATTCTGTGAGCACTCCAACACCTGGAAACTAAGGAAGCTCTGGAAGCTGAAGAATAGTTGTGGATGTTCAGGGATTCCAACCCTGACTAATTTTTCACAATTTTGGCCATAGTGTTTGTTTATATAATATACTGTTGTACACAGTATCTTGAATTCACATCATTGAAATTTTACAGAGCATTAGGGACATTAGGAAATGTAATTGCTACATTCCAAGTAAACTACACTTTATTTTAACCTTTGAGGGGCGCTATTAGTTTAGTTTACTTGTTGTATTTTGCTGTAACATGAGATAATGATGCATCACAAGACATTTTATCACATTTCCAAATTAGATGGATCTGTGAGAAGAGACTCGCTGCAGAATTATACCATCCACCCACAGTTTAGTGTCTCAACCTGATTTAGATCTGCATTCCTGCAAAGTGACACAAACTGACTCGAGTGCAGTTACTGCCCAAAACGAGGAATTATTTGTATGTGACCACACAATGTTTCACTGAGGTCACTTGTCCTGTCCGACACTTGTCTGACCCTTCCTGGTCACAGAGTTCCCTGAGTTGAGTTCAGACACACACACACTGACACACACAACACACACACCACACACACACACACACACACACACACACACACACACACACACACACACACACACACTTACTGATGAATTGTTTGACAGATGACTCAGTATAGTGTGACATTACTGGCTACTAATTTGCTTTACTAATTTGTTCACAAAGGGTTTTCTGATACATGCCTGATGCAAGATTAATCTGTAAAAATTGTAATGTGATGCTCATAATATCAGGACTGTTCTCAGAACAGCTTCACATACCAATATCACACATACACTAGTATCAGATCAAGTATCTTATAAACCACTCAATAAATAATTTCATAGAAGTGCGGCTGTATGCGTGCTTGTGCTCTTCACTCAAAATACACAATTTCAGAATGTGCAAGGGACATTTCCTTTGTGGGGGAAGAGAGTGAGTGTGTGTGATAAAGTGTGCATATGTGTGTGTGTGTAGTGTTTTAGTGTGGGCTTTCCTGCTGTCAGTTGTGTGTTTGCCTGCACAAGAGCAGTGTTTTTTGTGATTTATGTTGCTGTAAGTTGTTAGTGCTTTTTTTTTTCCTCTTTTCTTGCACATACCAGCCAGTCAAGGTAAAGAAAACCACACACTCTTTCACACCTGTAAGACCATAACCTTTCCAACCTTTCTTCTCCATCCTCCCCCACACATATGCACACACACACACACACACACACACACACACACACACACACACACACACATGCACACATGCACACATACACACGCACACACACATACACACATGCACACATACACACGCACACAACTTTGCAGAGTTGCTTTAGAATTTAAGAGTGTCGAAAGAAGAAAAAATTGGAAAAGAGCTGATTACATAGATGAGGTAACAGAAAGAAAAGAGAGAAAGAAAAACACACAAAGAAGAAAAGATAAGCCAGGCTGGGGGCAGGTTCACTCTTTGAGATAGCCACAGTGTGAAAGGGGGTTTGTGTTTAAATATTAAAACCTTACAGTGTACTAGAAACGACACAGATGAAAAACAAATAAGGTTAAAAAAGAAACACAGAAAGAAAATTTAAAGGTGTGCTGCTTTGTTGTGGCAGATTTCTTTGGGTGCCAAGCTGTTGCCTTTTCTCATGTGCTTTTTTATGTTCACCACATAAGATTTGATTATAATGATATATAACTGTAAGAAACTGTACTTCACAGAATGTTGGTGACTCCACTTAAACTTTTTGAACACAGACTGCAGAAAGTTTTGTACTAAATGTTGAGGTACAGAGGAAGAGTGAACAGTGTATATATTCATGTGGTTGATGTTTCTTTTACTACATTTAATATCTTTTCACTGTTTTTGTCATGGTCTATTATCCTTTAATAGCAAAGACTGAAGTATTTATTTATTCCTATAAAAACGTATTTCTGCTGTTTGGGTTTTGCAAAGCCTGAATTCCTGCTTTATGCTACTCCATATTCAGATTTCAGTTTTCTTCAATATGTTTTACAGTAGCCTTAAAATGACTATAACCAATACTTTACACAAACAGTGTATGAAAAGATGAAGATGTGAAATGTGAGGAGAATTATCAGCTGACAGAGACCAAACACAGAGCTAAAAGAGAGGGAATATTGGACTTAATGTTTGCCAAGTGGCCAAAAGACAACTCCAAATGAATGATAATGATGATGCTCTCTAATTACTGGCTGTATAAATACGTTTGTTTGGCAACAAGTTCGCAGTGTCAATTTAAAAGGTGATGATATGTCAGTGCTGTGGTCACAACTTGTTTCTGCTGCCCCCAAGTGGCCAAAACAATCAGTTATTGCAGGTGTGGATATATAGACCTCATAGCTGTGGTCATAAGATTAATCTGTCCTATCCGGTGTTTTTGAATTGAAGTACGTGTACATTTTGACCTTTGACCCCTTGTGACAATCACACTGTTTATTTAGCCCCCTGTGTGTTCCTGTATAGTTACCCTGGTGTAGTTTGCTTTGGCTGTTGAATCGTGCCTTGCTGAAGAGGACCACACCTTGTTAACAAAGGTGTGTGTGCGTGCGTGCGTGCGTGCGTGTGCGTGCGTGGGAGTGGGTAGGTGTATTGTATTTCATGTTATGTGTATTTCATGTTATGCATGTCTCCATGTCGGTGTGTGCGCAGTATGTTGTGACTGTGTCTGTGCTCGCATGTTTCGATTTTTTGATGTATATACTTTGTTGTGCCTATACTGTATGTTACTATGGTTTTGTAGAATATTGTACGTGTGTGTGTGTGTGTGTGTGTGTGAAACCAGTTTTCCACTTGCCTTCTGTCTCAGGCTTGTAGAGGAAACCCTAAGTTCTCATTTTGAGTCAGCCCACTGTTCTCTATGGATACTTCACACACACAATTGCACACACACACACACAAACAAACAGACATGGCACATGAGAGAACACACCGTTAGCATGTGTGCATCTGGCAGGTTTGTGACCAATACAAAATATAGATCTAAATATAAAAACCAAAGTCGACAACTGCAAAAAAAACCAAAAAAAACAAAAAAACAATGAGTGCTGCTGCCCATAGTTTTAAAATTACTCAGTTGTTGCCACTAAACAATTGAAAGGGAAAAGGTTTTACACACTTTCAAAGGATCACGTCCAGTGTTTATTTTCTTTGGTCTGAACCTGAAATCAAAACCTTATTTGGTTTTATGTTTTTGCTTCTATTGTGTTAATTTAAATCTTTGCAAGCAAAATGAAACTCATACACAGAAGTTGTGCGCCTCACAACAGTTTTGGTAACTTGTAAACAAATTTTAGTTTGACAGTTTGTGTCTTATTTGCTATGGGCCGATACTTATTCAGCAGTGTTCGGGTGACACTGTGGCCGTCATAAAGAACATGTCAGAACCATGGACAGCTTTAGGAGGGGAGCGAGAAGAAGAGGTTGTCGATGCCTTATATCAAATATTTTAAAGAGGAATATAACTCACCACTTAATGAGAAACTTGAGCCTGTTTCTTTTCAACTAATGTGTCATACCCGTAATAATTGTTAGTGGAAGAATCACTCGTCTGTTAGACGGTTCAGTCTTTGTGGTTAACCAGGTGTGAGCAGTGTTCACTTACTGATCATAGATAGAGATCATAGATCGCAGATATCCATTCTTGTCTGATAACATCTGTGTAGACCAGTTTGTATCAGTTTGTTGCTGCCATTCATCTCTGATATCAAATCAGCACACACACTTTACAGTACTGCACAAAACCTGCACACAGACATGATACATAGAAAACGCATGCACATGTCCAGACCAATAATGTTATGACAAAAAAGTCAGTCATACTGACGTGCAGAGCCATCCATGACAACACAACTACAAATTGCAGTTTGATTTAATTATTTCTTGTTTTTGTGAACAGTTTCATTGCAACTTAATAGGAAATAGTACAATGCACATACAATACAGTACATTACCCCCCCCCCCCCCCCCCCATCTCAGTTTAGACTAGCACTGTCAATACATATCTATAGTCTTAAGTAGGTCTGTTAACACAGAGGTAGCCCCCCTTTGACATTTCCAGCGTGGTGGCCTTGTGTTTGTTCACTTGGACCATGGACAGTTCCTCTGTACAGTTCGTGTGGTGGCAACCAGCGCTGGGGTATAAGTTTCTTGGCTGCCGTTAGCCCAGCGAGCTCACAACCTCCAATGTCTCTCACTCAGGTCCATTTCTGAGTCATGATTTAATGATTTCTTAAAGGCTCATTGCAACATTACAAATGCTGTAAAACCTTGGTTGGTCAATTTTAGCAATTTTAACAATTTTAACAATAAGCTTCCATGTAGTTGGGTGTAATATTGAAAAAAAATGTAGTGCCTCCTGTTGGGTTCACAGAGCTAGGTGTAGTTTTATCATGTGTCTGTCATGGGACTTAATCCCCATCAGATCTTCTGCAAGGGGAAACACCGAGTGCACATTCTATTGTCTCAGCTTCTTTCATTTAAATATCTGCATTTTATATTACATTTTGGGTTTTTTAAGGGGGTTTGTGGTGGGTTCTATTTATATGTGTAAGATGAGTATGTGTATATTTGGCAGGTTGTACTGCACAAGACTAGAGCAAGAAATTGAAAGAAATAGGGGGGGTTAATGAAACATAGAAGAAAAGTGTTACAGGTGAGAAAATGTCATGGGGTCATGTTGAAATTAGGTTACTAGTTACTATTTAGGGCAATATTTCCTTTTGCAGCATGCCTGCTATTTATGTTTTAAATGCAACACCAGCATGTGTCATATGTTTTGATTCTGTTATGGTCTGTAAAGGTGCAAAGTAACATGTTTTCCCTGTGCAAATCACTTTTACAGCTATCAAAGGTAATGTGTAAGTGAGTTTCCACATGTAAATCAGGGGGGCTACTGCCAAAATTTGCATTTGAAGTAAAATAAACAGTATGAAAATTGCTCCTGTAATAAGATTGAATGTGCAGGAAAGTCGCATGTTAACTGAGTACGTGTGCTCTTTGCTCTTCTTGCACTGCCTCATTTCCTGTCGCTTTGCTCAAGAGCACACCAGAGATTTCACTGCGCTTGAAACTAACTAGTTTGTACGATGCATCTTTTGACCATGTCTAAAGTTGGCAATGTTTACACCTGTTCAGCTGCCATAGCCTCTTCCTGGCTATGTCACACATCACACCTTGACCTCTGTGGTTTTTGCCCTTTGTCCTTGTAGTCTTGAAACTATGTATGACTTATGAGATAACGGCACACACTTTTGGATAGTTGCCCTTCAAAGGCAGTCGTGGTGTTGCGCACACAAAAGTAGTTGTAAGAAGAATAAATGAATGGAGCTTGACAGTGAAGTTCACACATTGCCCTTGTTTCATACCTCTGCACGCCTGGCCAGTCGCTGAAGTGGGTGTAGGTGCCTGTTTTGGAAAGTTACAAAAATTGTCAGATGCAGCTCCTCAGTTATGCTGTTGGAAAAGGGGGGTTTCAGGTGCACAGAGCACTTGGTGTGAAGCATTCTGTGGCCTTCATTTATTATTTAACAAGAAAGGAAACACAATTTATTAATTAATTTTCTTTCTGGATAAATTTCATGTACTGCATTTCCAACAGACGGCCCCTTTCACGAAAGTTTCAGGGTCCTGGTATTGTGCATGCTAGCTCAATGTCACACTGTCATGGCTTACCGAGACACTTGAATAGAACAGAGCCATTGTTGATGTTGTAAATGACATCTGGGTGTAATTTGTGTGTTGCATGTAATTACAACAAGATGTATTTGACATCACTGGAAATGCTCAAATGTTGTCTTACTCAGAAAGATATTACTAAAATGTCATAAGATGTTATTTTTTTATATATCATAACTAAAATATCTGTTATGGTGTTACTATGGATTGGATTTGATAGGAATGTAGTGAGGGACAAACATTTATGGTTCAGTAAAGCTGCTGCCAATTTACAGTTTCATAAAAACACTGCATAAGCAAAACTTTATCCAAAACACTCAAACTCGTGTAAAAACACCTACATTACTTGCACAAAGGAAAAGCTCTAGTGCTTGAGAACAGATGAAGAAAGTTACAAACATATACGCTGTATTCAGAGTCATAAACTCATTGATCTCTCTGAAATTATTGGGTCACGTGTGATAATACCAGCACAAAGTTGTACTGTGCATCTCACACAATGTGTTTTTCCACTCTTCGCTTTGACCCCATGTGGCAGTCAAGACTCTCTCTCACACACACACACACACACACACACACACACACACACACACACACACACACACACACACACACACTCTGTAAAGACCATCTATTAAAGCAACGATGTCTATTTTTCCATTTCCTCTGTTCACACTGAGCTGTTGAGGTATCTCACTAACCACATGAATTTTCTTTTCCAATAACCAAATTGACTTTCTACTCACAAAACACAGCTCATTGTGTTTCTTCGCCCACACCACTGTCAGTTTGAAGATTTGCATGTGTGCTGTCCACTGACTGAATACTTTGATAACTATACTTTCTTGGTGGTGTTGATGAAGCCACCTGTTTGCTCTGATGCAGTATTTCTAAAACGGGTAGATGGAAACCTCAGTTAAACCTAATCATCCTATTGAGATAGTGAACTGTTTCAAGGGGAGACTTGAAAACAACCAAACATGTAGCTACAACAGACAACTAGCAGCCATTCTAGCAACATCACTACCAACACTATAGAAAACACACTGCTATTTTAGATTTCAGCATCCTTCCTAAGTCAACACATAAATAAGATTCAAAATGCTGAAAACTACCCAGCTTAATTCGCAAGGTCGATTTAGTTGCCATTCCTGTGCTTTTGATCATGTAACCTGGTCTTGATCAGAAGATAAAGTTAAACAAGAAGATGAGAAGAGAGAAGTGCTCAGAAAGAATGGTAATTTGAGCAGCTGCAGTAGACTTACATGACTAATAGGCAAACTCCATCTGCTGAGGAAGAAGTTGAAGCTCATGACTTGTCTGCACAGGAAGCACTTCAGCCATGTCTTCCAGTCTCAAGTGCATCTGACCAAACAGATACTTGTGTTTTGATAAATCCAGCTGTCTGCACAGGCCATGTAAAGGCCTCCATTTCACTTGAGTTATAGATGTGTAAATGTGACTTGAACGTTTTTACGCTTCAGATATATTTTCTTCTGCGATTGTGTGATTTGCTCTGAGCGCTGCCAAAATATGTGTGACCGAGCTAGACTATAGCGTTAAAGCATGGAGCACCTAAAAAACATTCAGGGTGAATTTGACACTCGTCACATTTACACACTTCCTCTGACATTTCCACTGCAGTGCACTGCAGAGGAAAGCTGAAACATCAAGGAAGAACCTTGGTACACCTCTGAATTTCACCAACTAAACTGAAATGCATCTGATTACAAATGGGAATTAACCAACTCTATGTAAGACAAATAGTTTTACATTCAATGTTAAGATGGATAAACATGGAAAAATGCGCCACAAGCTCAAATCAAAAGAGTATAAACTCTTGCTAGCTCTGTTAGCAGTTCTGAAATGTAGGTAGAAAAACACAGAATAGTCCGTTTTACCAACGTCATTACTGTGAGATCATAATGCAAGTTTGACAAAACAATAATGCAGATTAAATGTTGACTCCGGTGTTTTCTGTCTCTGAGTGACTTTCTGTCAGTGAGTTTCAAGTCTATACAGCTGATTTTGAATGGTTTTAATATGGAGTGAGACCATGGGCTGCCTGAAATCTTAAGATCTGAACAATTACAGCATGTTTTGGAAAATAATGGTTGTAAAATAAATGTGATGTAATGAACAGGCTAAATCAGGCAAAATCCGCCATTGTGGTCAACATCGTTCAGTTACTACGTTAATGATTATGAGACATTAATGTACTGACAGGGTGTCAGTGTTGTTGAAGTTCCTGTCAGATGCCAGTAGAGATCAATGAGGCAAACACTCTTGCTTCATACCTCTCTGACAAAACCAAAACACTGCTTTCAATGCGTGTTCCTGCTTTAAAATCAACCAGGTTCAGGGACTTGAAGATGATTTGAATTTGAGGTTGACTTCGATCTAATTCGCTTCTACGTCACGATCATGTACGGTATGCGATCAGTGTGGTAAAACAGGGAAGCTTTATTTGTTCTCTCGCTGTCGTAGCAGCTGATTAGAATACTTGTTGAATGTGAAATGCAATCCACAGCTGTCGGGATATTCTAAGTGTCGTTCCTCGGGTCACTCGAAAAACAAATTGCTTTTCTAGATCTGCTTTGGATCATTCTCCTGTTGTAGACGCCAGCCTCTTTTCGCTTTCACTTTCTGTTGCCAAAGGAAAGCAAACATGTTTATTCCAAGCATATGATGAGATGGTTGAATCTGATTTGCAGCGACTGTTGTGTGCTTTTTAGTTAGGAACACCTAGATTAGACTACAGACTAGTTGTTTCCTCTCATGCAGGCGAAGAACATGCATCAGAACATTCAGCGGGCCGTCAGCTGTAGTCTGTGTGGTGTGTTCAAGTGCAGATTTTAGTGAAGTGAAGTAGTGAACAGTGAAGTTTTTAATTAGCAAGATGCATCACATAAGGTGTGTGTGTGTGTCAGTGTTTGTGTGCACAGGAGTGTGTCTGTCACTACTGTTTGATCACACCAAAGTGAGAACAACTGTACTACCACACTGCTGGAACTGATCAACAAGGAGAGTGTACACACACACACAATGCAGCAATGTGTCTCATTCAGCATGAAACGTGTCCTGTTTCACTCAGTGGCACTAAATAAATGGAGTTCCAGGTACAGTTGTAAGATTAAGATCAAGACAAGTGACCGATGGTGTGATTGGGGGAAAAAAAAAGGCACGATAGAGAGATTAGTCAGTGCCATACATTCAAATAAACCTCATGCGTATGTGTGGGCTTGTTGCAAATCTTCAAACAAAGCAATGCAATGTTGTGTGACATACACCTTTCAGAGTAGTCAGACTTCTAGTGGATTAACTGTCAGTCACACAGCAACGGATTGTAACTGTCAATTTGTGTTTGACACAGACGCTCTGCGTTGACACGGACATGCTGCAAAGCCCTGCAGCAAATACAGCACAACAATATAGACATGTTCCTTCATTACCATGAACATGGGCACTGTAGTTGCAGGAAATCCCACACATGACGTCCTGATGCAATTTAAAAACTCACTAGAGAACCAAATGTGTATTATTCTGCCCCAGAAAACAATCCCGAATGAAATTAATACTCAAAATGAAACTTTTAAAAACAAGATTTACACCTTCATTAGGAATGAATGGGCTTGGAGCTGAGTACCACAGACAGTGTGGAATCAAGAGACAAACTTAACACAGTGTTAGTTTGGGACTTTTCATGGAATTTGTTGACAATAAGAAAAGTATTTTATAGTGGTAGAATAACATCAGCCTTATCCTTTAAACCAACTGTCTCCTGGATTTATGTCCACACACATTAAAAAGTTGTTTCCCGCTGCTGTAAGAAGACGTTGACTGTCACCACAGTCGGACCGTGAATGACATCCTTCATACAGATCAGAAAACCTATATACATACAGACATAATTTACAACTGTCTCAAAAAACAGTTAATATATAAAGAGTTGATTTCACGTACAACTCCATAGTACTTGTACTGCTATTTATGTATGTCTTACTTTATGCTGAATATTTCCAAAAAAATATTGTCTTATCCAGTATGGCTAATGTTGGACAAAATGTTAATAACATGAGCAGTGTTCATTTAAGAAGGTCCTCCCCTTTCTTATACTGGTGCGTTCTGTTTGTTCAAGCAGAAGTAATATGGATTTAAACTTCAATACGCACTTTTGCACTCAATTTCGCATGTGATGTCTTGGCTACGGTCAGTCACAGCTTTTTATGAAAGTCTGCACAAACCAATAATTGAGTATTTGTTCATAATCAACCACTTCTCATTGAAACCGTGAAGAATGGGAGCAGTGGGTGTAAATCTTTTAATGTCTGTGCAAACAGATTCAGATCAGGGAAAAACAGAGGATGGAGAAAACACTCAGTTGCAGTGTGAGCAGAGAGACATGCAGATGGACGTATCTGTGTGTGTGTGTGTGTGTGTGTGTGTGTGTGTGTGTGTGTGTGTGTGTGTGTGTGTGTGTGTGTGTGTGTGCGTGCGCGCGCGCGCACATGTGTGTGTGTATGTGTCACATAGCTGTGACCTCTCTCAGCATGGTGTTAGGTCTTCAGAGTAACAGTGCTATTGTGTCTTGACCTCTCACATTACAACCAGTCAATACTTTGATGGACACACACACACACACACACACACACACACTATTGGTCCAGGTGGTCAGTATTGTCTTTTTGGGGCAGGAGGGGGTCATGCTTCACTGCATGGGAACTGATTGGCTTTTCTATTTCCACTAAATGACCAATAGTCAGTGTCTGTTACACACTTACACAAACACACACACTTACACAAACGCACTATTTATAGTGACTATGGTAATTATGGTTTTACTATGGTGCAGTTAGTGGTGGTAATGAATCAGTAGGTGGCAGGACAGGACAGGACTTTAAACTGTTGAGGTTGTTCTCTTTCTGCTTTTCATCATATTATTTTTGTTTAACCTGTTTCCATTAGTCTCTACTCTCTGTGGGAAGACCAGTGTGTGTTTCCCTGAGGCCAATGTACTCTTTATGGATGAAGAAGTTCCATTGAATCTTTAATTTACTGGGGATAAATTGGTTACACGGCTCACCCCCATGTTTTAGGGTGGTGGGCTGGTGCATCCTGCTGGAGTTATATCTCTGAGAGCCAGAATGTGAACATGGTATTCATGTGAGTAATCTTGATGTGTTTCAGAGGATATGGTGGGTGTGGTGCAATTTGAGGGGGATTCAACTTGTTGTCCATGATAAAGACATTCATGTATTGGATGATATCATGTTATGCTTTTATGGTGTGATTTAAAATGTTACAGAAGATGGAGTAAGGAGGGTAAAAGTCAACATTTACTGCAGCAGGACTGATGTGGGAACTTGTTGGTGTTTTCACACACAAATCAGTTCCTCAGTTTCTCTGTTTTTCATCTCATGATCTTGCTTAACTTTTACTTCCCTGATGACTGGTGAAAATGAATCTATTTAACTAAAGCACAGGTGTTTTTGAGAAGAAAAACAAAGGTTTTACTAATTGTGTCCTCTCATTATAAGTAGAATGTAAGTGAGTCTCAGTAAACGGTGTACTCAGCAGCCTGAATCGCCCATTTTTACCGCTTCATTGACTTTTACAGCTGTGTCAATAGTAATGACGCTCCTCTAGAGGCAGCTCACTCCTGCTGTGGATGTATTTATATCTAAATTTTACACATTTAGTGCAGTGACATCTCATGTTTCTCAATACAAACTAATGTTTAGGGGAGTGGACTGCCACAGTGTCTATAAAAACAAAGTATTCGTTACCTCTAGTCTGAATTAATCAAGTCACCATAACATTTTACAGCTCTTTATGCTCTATTAGGTTAAATGATGTCTATGGTAGTGAGTAATCTGTAATTACCCGTCAGTTCCCTGGGGGCTGCTGAATGATGTTATAAAACTCTGTTAGGTTTCGATGCCTCAGTGGTATCAGGCTCCAACAATGATTTGACTGTTTAAGCAAATTTTCAGAAGGGACCACGAGCAACCACAAGGATCACTCTAAAGCAGGAAACATTAAATTCACTTTTATAAAAATGAACCATCTAGAAAAACCCCTCTCTTTCTTATGTCCTCCTCTTCATAGACTCGGCAGAAGTGGTAGTCGACAGACTTTATGCGACAAAGGCCACGGCTCAGAGTCTTGGTGGATGCATGGTGGTCACATGGAGCAGCAGGAATCTCCATGAATGGCAAAATGTGTAGCTTTCTCTAACGTTTATTCCACCTAGGCCATGAGTATAGGACCAGCATTAAAAAAACGGTGTATACATCCAGTCTACGCCGTCCATGCAGATACCAAATGGGTAGCCACTCTGAGCCAGTGCGAGTGTTTGTATTTGTTATTTCCAATTAAGAAACTGTTTGAGATTTCTATTTTCCTCAACATATATTATGTCCAGTTACAATCAGGCAAGTATTAATTTCCCTGATCTTAAGCCCCTCCATTTAAAATTGTCATCATTATTGGCGCCGTCTTCAGTGTCACCACCGCTCTCATCATCACTCTGAACAGAGCTGCAAACTGTCCGATGTACAGAGTGTGATATAAAAACAGAAGCAGCAACAGAAAACTCACGTTAACATTAGCCAGGGCAGATATCTACAGGCATTCACACACATTTTCCCACACTCTTGAGGAATTGATCAGTATTGATCACATGTAAATGACATCGATTGTCTCACCCTTTTGTCTGTCTGTATCGATGTGTGCGTGTGCACGCTTGTGTGAATACACATGTTTGACTGTGTGCGTGTGTGCAGCTGTCGGAGTTGTGTAGATCCGACCATCCAGCTGCTTCCAGGCACCCATGCTCAGTGGGCCTTCTACTCCCCGCCAGACCCCGACCCACCCGGTCTCGCCTCGTCTCGCCTCGTCTCGCCTCGTCTCGCCTCGCCTCGCCTCTGCCTCTGCTTCACAGAGCCAGCACCACCTGCAAGATGTGAGACTTGCTTGACTGCACTGATGACATCCTGTAAGTGGAATATTATTTCATTAACAATACTTGTATTTGATAAAGCAGGAGATCAATTCCCTTACACATTAATAGTCAATTATGACATTATACTGCGAAGGAACAGCTACGACTGGAGCAATTATTTGTTATGAATTGGGAAATGAATTTGCGTGACATTATACCAGCTACTGATAGCTTGTATTATATAATTAATACCACTGGTTGTTGATACCAAAGCAATGAGGGCAGTCTTATCTGAAAACGGATCCATTTTTTTCTCCAGCTGCAACGCTTCACAAGACCTGGGACTTTTTCATCCTGCACATCAGTGGCTTTTTGATATCAGCGTTTCAAGTTTGATTTTAGATTATGAACAAAAAGACATCATGTTGACACGCAGACAGAAACTAAACATGATGATAGCAAACATCCATCTCAGTCTTGCACCACGCCAAGTTTCTTGCATTCATTCTTCCATTTCTCCTCTCTGCGTCTGACTAACTAACTCCATAGCATTCGACATCCAATCGATAGGAAACTGCCAACCATGTGACCATGGCGGTGCCTTTTTATCACAATTTTTGGATGTGAAATGCTGGGATGGTGCAAAGTTTAAAAACAAAAAAGAAAAGTGAACTGTCCCATCAACATAGTGTATGTCAAAGTGTTAGCATGAGGCTCTGCCGTGGGTGATGTACTGGAGATGGACTAACGTGTAAACTGACAATCTGACAGATGTGCAAAGAAACTGATGTTCTCGTCCACAAAAACTTGAGCAGGTCACCTGCTGGACACAAAGCTGGATGCAGGCTAAGGATGTTTGCAATAAGCAGGTTTTCCTCAAGCAAACGGCTGGGTCATTGATTATTTCATTTTTGATTTATTACATAACATAGAGTGGACACAGAGTGGCAAATGCAGGACGGATATGAACGCATCAGTGTTGGAGCCTATGTATTCTTGTTCTTTAGTTCCACGGCGCTCCCTAACACAGCCGCAGTCAGAACAAAGAGTCAGAGCCAGAATCACTCGAGCCAGTGAAATAAATGTCTAGGTTTAAGTCTAGTAGTAAACGAAATTGAAACGGCCGGAAATCTGACTCTTGCCTTTCAGGACAGGAGGAAGTAAGGGGATGTGATTATAAAGCTGCAAAGTCCACAGAGGGAGGAGGTCGGTTGGATGGTTGGATGGGTCAACAAACTATCGGACTTTAACACAGGAGATCACTGTTAGTTTCCTGTTTCCTACTGACGGTTGGCGTTGGGCATTCCCTGACCTTAATTGTGTAGTTTTTTATTGTAACTGGGATGGCAGAGACCCCCTAACCTTAATCAAGTACTGATCCAAAACAAGAGCTTCCCGCAAACCAATTTTATTTTGTGCTTAAATCTAACTAATCCTTAACCGTAGCAGTGTAAAATCAGAAAACAGTTGTAATTTTTTTAATGTGTCTGGTCGATATAGTGGCATCAAATCAGAAAGTCGTTCTGGAGGGCATGGAGCAGCAACATGCTCTGTTGTTTAATTTAGAGGACTTCCTGACTTAGGAATATGTAAAGGGTAACGCAGGACGATGTGCCTTGATATGTGAACATAAGAGATGAGGTGGAGGATAAGAGGCCACAACATGTGTAAATAACAGATGCAGCCTTACCTGTTATCAGAAAAACAGATATATGGATAATAGCACATCACACACACACATACAGGGGCTACACACTGAACCTCACATACAGTGTGAAAGTAAACAGTGCGAGGAAGTATAGCCAGCAGAGGTCACTGTATTCTACCAGAAAACAGTCACATTGTTCTCTGAATTTCCTCAGATTTTCAGAGACACATGAGTCTCTCTTTAGAAACATAAATATGGCATCAGCAGAGCTCTTAGGGTGATTCATAACTGCAGTAGTAGCTCCTACTGCGTTCTGCTGTCATGCCAACAGTCATACTGGGTTCTTCTTTCATGCCAACAGTCATATAGTCACAATGTAGGCGCCAGTTTCATCCAAATTATAAATGTCTCAATATCAAACACACGCTCAGCTTTGTCAGGCGGTGCATGAGTAGAACGGCGGGTTCAAAGAGAATCTGTGGATCGGCCAAATCTGATATCGTATTTAATCTCACGGTGGAGTCTGTGTTTAGTGGAGCTTTGTGTCATTTTGAAAACTAATTAGACATAATGGTTTGGATGGTGGATTTGACAAGTTGAAGCATCATAGCGTTGCTCTAGCACAAGACATTACTGCACTTTAACCTTTTTGTCCCAAAAGAAAATGACACCTGAAACGTGTGAGCAGACACACACCTGCAGCTGTGGATAGCTGCAAAAAGAACATAAAATGCTCTCCAAAGATTTCATGAGTGTTTTTGTGACCAATTTTGTCATGTTTCACATAATGACTAAACTGAAGAGCAGGATATTACTTTTCTACCAGGGAAGTCATGACTCCAGGTGGACATCATTAAAGCCTCTGAGCATTACAGACTAATTACAGGATTTATCAGTAGGCTACTTTATCACACTCGAAAATCAAGTTGATTGATGTTTTTGAGACATTTTTGAGTAGAGCACACTTAATCTTGTCACTCTTCTATTGTGCATGCAGCACGTGCCCAAGATCTGCTTAGAATTAGTTTGTAGCGTGCAGCTGAAACACAGCTAGAGACAAAGTGTTAGACATAGAGTCAAGACACAGTGAAAGACAATGAGTCTAACAGAAGTTGCATTTTTTTGTTGTTGTTGTTTCTACCTTTGTTTCGATCACTTTTATTTCTGTGTCAGACACTGGAGCCAGTGAGGTCTCATGTGACAGCAGGGGGAGAGCAAGAGCCAAACCACACCCAGCAGTAGGTGGATCGTAGTTTGGAGGAGGAGCAGTCATATCAGCAAAGCACAGTCAGTAGCTTTTTGTAGAGTACCACATTCACACAAGGAGAGGGGAAGGAAACATCAGTGCAGACAAAAGAGAGCTGGAGGTGTTTACCTCCTCCTGTGCAGTGGGTTCCACACGGATTATTCAGCCATTCTTCCCTCAGCAAACTTCAGCAAAAGCTCTGGGATTTATGTCACTTTCGACTTTTATTTTTTTGTTTTACTCTTGGAAGTTCATGTTTTGCTCACTTTGGACCAGTGGATCCTATTTGGACTCGCATTGAAATTATTTTAGCCATTTATTTTACAGCCAGCTTTACATCGTGGTGTTCTCGGGGGCCAGTGGTTATGTCCCGCAACTGACATGCAACCTCCGTCCAGGTGAGTTTTGTTTGTTTGTTTTTTGTGTTTTGTTTTTTGCTTTTACAAGAGCTTACCGGCATGTCAGCTGTCACACTGCAAGCAGCCGGACTCATTCTTCCTTCATGTTTAATTGCTTGTTGTTTTTAAAATACAAGAAATTAGTAATGAATTTGCTCTTGCACTGTAATGCTTTTTCTTACCGTGAAATGTCACTGTGCTCTTACTGAAGGATGTCTGTCATGCGTAAAAGGTGGCTCAAACTGAATTTAATTGACTGTACGGCGTTTTCCTTTTCTCCCACACACCTCTAATACTCGAGTCAGAGTTTAATGCAACCGTTTCCTACTGTGTGCAGCTTTCTTCTATTATATCAGGAGAGATTTTGGCGCATGTTAGAGCGTTTTTACAGTGTTCCTCTGACTGTGCCGGTATGTTTGGCAGTGCATGGCCCCAGCTTCAGTTCCTTTTATGAACCCCATAACCCATTAGTCGAGCGTATTTTACCCGGGATAAAAGCTGCGTTGGGTCTAGATGACACATGCCGGTGTAGGTCGCTTTGTCACCAGGGGTGCAGAGAATAAATTGCATTTTATTTGCTTTATTTGCATAGTGTGCAGGGTTGGTTTTTTTTTTATCAGGCATTATGCGTCATACATCTTTCTCAGCAACGGCATGACTTACACGATGATGTGATGTTTTCCTTCTCAGCAGTTCAGCCGATTTCTCTCCCTATATCAGAAAGTGTTTGCCTTGTTATGATAGAGTTCACTGAGTTCAGCCGCCCCATGAGTAACCTCTACATCTCAGGATACGGGTTAGATTTTTCAGTCCCATTCAGGCAAGTACACAGGTCGCTTTCCTGGTTTTAACACTTGTGTTGACGGGCAATTACCGGAATGTAATGTATAGCCCAAATTCGGCACTTCTCTGTGACGAGTTGAGTGTGCGCTCCGTCCTGCTGGAGGCGCACATGCACCGCTGGGCTTCTGAAGATGAACGATACAAATGTAGGGAGCATCATGCTGTAGGCACCACATCCACGTGACAGCGGCAGAATTATTTTAATATCTTTGTCTGAATAGTAACGTGAAACCTTATCGTTTGATCTGAAATGCCAAAATGTCAGTCTGGTTTTTTTTTTTTTTTTATTATTCTGGTGAGACTTGACTTTTCTGTCATCGCCCACGGAGACAGAAACTACAACCTACCTCTCAATCTTTATACAGTGACTGTGCAGACGTGCTGCTGGACGAATCTCGTTAAACGTTTAGCGCCGTGACACCTGACCGAATGCTTTGTTTGGTATTTTTTGGCGGATTTCCTTTCCTCCATCTGCTTTTCCCTCTCTCTCTGCGAGGCGGCAGCCGGCACGTTTTGGTGCCATTTCTCTCCGTGCCGCCTGAGACGCTCAATATCGCTCCTCTCAGCGCTCGGATCTGCACCGAAACACACAGGGAAAGTTTACATTTTCGTAAGGCTGGAGGACAGTCTTCAGGTCCATTTAAAGCGCGGCTGTTGACGCAGTCTCTGTGCGTAAAAATGCGTAAAAAGCAAAAGGATTACCAGTTACATCAAAGGTGCGTAAAAGTGTTTGTCGGTACATTGAGACTTGGTGCTTGAAACTAGTTGGTTATAATTTTCGGTCACTTTGGCATAGAAGTAGGTCACTGCCGCTGGGAATCCGTGCGCTGAGGAAGCTTTAGTCTGGACAAACAGGAAGCGCAGTAATAAGCATCATTTTTATAGTCCCATTATTTGATTGTCACGTTGAGTTTCAGACTCATACTTTAAATGACATTAGTGTAAGATTTTTTATTCCCATTGCAAATTGGTGTTTTTAAATAAACTTTCTTACAAAAGAAATATCTGCAAAATCTTTACCTCGATTCAATAAATTGAAATGAAAGATTGCTTCAGCTGATTTAGTTGAAAATGAAATTGCCAGACTGACTGGTCTGTATACGCGGATTTCTTTCATGCTCTTAGTATGTGACGCAGTTGAAGTTACTCCGGCCGCTTCCTTCATGCCTGATTATTTTTTTTTCTCACAAGTCAAACAAAGATCTGCTGCAATCAGCAACTTATGCCAAACAATGGAGACGCACTGGGAGGCTAGTTTGGACAGGAAGCCTGGGATACCGCCAGAGCAGGAACACATTCACTGCACACAAACTAGTCAAACGGTCACTACACAACTCCGAGCGCCTCTATGGGTGTCACCTGTATTGGGAAGTGAGCTAGAATATGGCCAAGTGTCTTAAAAGACAAACCTATCGGTCAGTTTGTTGGCAAGTCCGCTTTTATTTTACAAAAAAGTCAGTGCGCTGGTCATCGCGATTTCCCTGTGAAATTAATCAGATTGAAGTGACAGAAATCCCGCAGTTCTAGAGGACAAACAAGAATCTACGAGGTCCAGTCCTGAAGCAGCACTGTGCTGTCACATAGCCAGCTGCAGCTCCCGATGCAGCAGAGACGTGAGGCTGTAGGCTGTTTGGGCAGAGTGATGAAAGCCCAGGCTGACGGTGCCGCTCTATTCATCCAACAGACCACAAAACCGGTCCGATGGCTCGACCGCAGTAACGGCAAGAGGGGAGAGCGAAGGGGATCCACCACTCGTCGGTGCCGCTGGAGCCCCAGCGCAAAACCCCAGTTCGAAAGACAGCGGCGAGCGGAGCCTTGGCCACCTCGGCTCCACCGGAGAAGGAGAGCCAGACTCGCCGCCCCGGTGCAGAACCATAGCCACCTCTCCTGTCAACAGCCTAGACGTGTTTCAAAAGAGGTCTATATTCAGCTTCTCTCGTCGCTCGTCCAGTGGATATTTCTCCTTCGACAGCGACTCGCTACCGAGCTCCCCGCTCTCCCCGAGGCCAGCCACGGTTGAACGAACCACGCAGACCCCGAGCCCCACCAGCCAGGTGATGAAACACGCCTTGCAGCGCATGGCGGAGGCGCACGGCGGAGGAGCGAGGATGCAGCAGCAGCACGGTGAGCACAGGCACTTTGCATGTGTAAGCGATGACTAACAGCCAATGCTCTAAATACACGCAGGTAGAAGAGGTTGAAATTTGCCATCACAAATTCCTCTGACAAGTTTTGAATTATAAATAAAGCTTCAATTGTACTAAAACATTATACTTATTTCCGTCATTGCAGTGTCCACATTTTTTTCTTGTGTTCAAAAAACAATTATGCCTAAAAAAAAAAAAACAACAACAACAACAACTCAGTAACAATGCTTTTAATCATGTCTGAAATCATTTTCCCTTTTAATATTTTTTATCAGCCAGAGTCAGTTTTAAGAGGGTGGTAACCTGCAGTTTGAAGTGTAAGTGTCAAAATGCATGAATGCTCTTCCTCATACTACATTAAAAAACACCTGCTGTGTGTGAAAGTGACTGGCCTGAAGCAGCCAGCACAAGCTGCTCTGACTGTTTCCACTATGAAATTTAGCTGCTGTTGCTGCTGCTGTGTGGGTGTGCAGCAAAATATGAAACCAGATAGGAGCCTAACACAAGCTCCCTGAAGCTTCCTCTATCAAAGATTTGGGGGTTTGGGCGGGTGGTGGTGGTGAATGTTAACAATGATTCAAAAGACGAACAAAAACATCCTGAGTATGTTTTCGTTCTCCCAGTAGATCTTACTCATGATGGAAGACTTTTTTCCACGACTCTTAATATTTTGCTACTCTCTCAGATGAGTTAGTCACGCTCATGTTTGTTCTCACAGTCTGATTTATTGACAACACCCAGCACACCTCACTTCCTTGGCTCTCAGAGGGAAATCTGACAATTTCAGGCTAAAACCTGCGCTTCTAAAACACACTAAGATGACTTCTCAGTGCTGCCAAACCCATTTCTGCTGATCCCCATGTTTTCATTCCATTGTAGTATTACTCTATTTCCTGTTGAGTAATGTCTACTGCCTTTTGAGTGTGTAAAAACCTCCCAATGGGAGGATCCCACAGGATACATTTTAAGTCCAAACATACAAGCCTACTCTCAGAAGAGATTCATAAACTATTTATTCAAAGAGTGACGTCCAACACATATTGGATAAAAATTGTGGACAGTGTGGATTCCACTTGGCAAGTGAAATCTTGACCAAAAACCATATCTTAACCTGAAATAAACCTGGAACCTTATCAGCACAGAGAGCAGTAGTTTGCGTTAGCACTACGTGTTAGTGGTTGTGCTAATGCAAACTGTGTCAGCCACTTCCAGTAACAAGCTAACAACTAACAAATAAAGATACTAACTCGTAACCGCTCTGATATGTCTGCTAGCCGGTGATTTTGATCTGAGTGAGTCTCTCGGATGTTTTCTCTAACTCTAACTTCACCTGTCAACCTCGCGCAAGCAGGCGGTTAAAGAAATTATTATCTTCACTCTTTTGTGTGCACACCTTTGGTCTTTTGGAGAGAAATAACACAACATCACACTTTATGATGTGACTTTATGAAGTATCTCAGCAGGAGCAGGCTTTGTTAGACCTGCTGATGCTGGATTCACGGTTTTCATGGAATCCTGCTGAGTCAGATTCACAGGAAGGAAGCAGGGACTCGACTTTAAATCAAATTAAAGGGGCCACGCCCAAGGGTTTAGTGTATGTGTGTTTGCGTTTTCATAATGGTTGTCACACATATCCTGTTGTGAATGTTATGATCAGCTGATTTAAAATGCTATATGAGTCACCAGTCAATCGATAATTCAATATCAGCCTGTCCTCATAAACTATGTAATATTAAGTGAAATGTTTTATGAAACTAAATTAGAAAACGAGATGAAGAGTGGGCTGCAGATGTCTGGTAACATCACGTCCTTCTTACTCCTCACCCTCAGATTTTATTCACTTTCAAACTTCTAGTCTTCCGCCTGAACTGTATAGTGACTAATTTGAAGCACTTTATCAGATTTGGTGCCACAAAACGCTTTTTACAACTGTTTTCAACATATGCTGTAGTGGCATACTCTCCGAGATCTGATGTATGAAATCAGTGCGCTTCCATTGTTTTATGACTACATCATAATCTTTGAATGTGACAGATCCATTCCCCGTAATACAGCTGTACACATGCAGTTTATTTGTTAAATTTGATGTCTAGAATAAAATATAAAATCATGTTTTGAGCTTATACTGATGAAGCCACCAAAGTGTTTGTTAGACATTCATAATTTCTCACAGTCTTCATCCTGTTTTATCTCTGCTGTTTATTTAGAATCATAAATAGAAAGAAGAGACACGCAAGTCTGTCACCTCCAGCAACAGCGATTTAAAATAGTGCTCCAAAAACAAAACAAAAAGCCTCCTGCTTTTAGCTATGACGCTGTCGGCTAAAGTTGCCTCTCGTGTTGCTTGGTAACAAACAAAACTGCGCTGTGAGGCTGAGATTTGACAAAAAAAAACAAAGCAACTAACAGAGTGAATCCCCTCATAGTGTTGGCGCGATGGAAGACAAATAAATCCACTATGTAATAACTTTGTTCTCTCATCCTTTTCCTCAGATTCTCCATTATTATTTTCAGATATTTTCAGAAACCCACAATACAGCATCAAGCTCAGCGTTAACCTCTTTCATATGTAGGTGCATTTGTATTTTTATTTGTTTTAATATTTTTATTTACAAGGGTAGTGACTGTTTGTGAGTAAAAACAGTATCTGGGGCTGAGCGAAAACGTCCGAAAGCCTCAGTGTGCCGTAACCTCTGCGTCTATGACTTTATAATAGCAGTGATTAGCTGCACTGATTGCCTTGTGTCTGTTTTATTCTTTCTCAATGCAGCCAGACAAGACGGCGGTCAAAACAGACCAGCATGCGTGTGTGTACGTGTCATTCATTAAGTGCACCAATCAAATTAAGCCTCTCTCTGTGTGTGCGTGTGTGCGTGTGTGTGTGTGTGTGTGTGTGTGTTTGTGTATGTGTGTGTGTGTGTGTGTGTGTGTGTGTAGCAGTCAAAATAGGCCTGCAGGTCTTTTGTAAGATGCAGACAGAAACCCTTCGCCTCTGATTCAATCCGCTACGTCTATCAGATATGACGGATAGGAGATAAACACGCACACACACACACACACACACACACTTCCAAAATACCTTACAATGTCTTCAACACAAAAGTCTCAGTTATCAAGAATGCCGGTCCGTCTGTGTGTTAGATAGAGCACCAGAGCTCCTGGAGCATCAGTGTATTTATCATAGCGTGATTATCACAACACTTCCTCATCCTGCAGCAGGAAGATCACACCTACAGTACAGTCAGGTTTCTTCAGTTTCAGCCAGAGTAAAACAGTTGACTGATGCATTTTTGTCTTTAGTGGATTTATATTCAGACGGTTTAATAAAACACAACCTTGGGGGCAGGTTGCACAGAGCCAGATTTTGCCTGAGGCTTTGATCTTACAAATAAACTTTAGACAGAGATCTAAGATAGGCTGCACAAAGCTGACTAATTATTGACTCTCTTAAGGAAGTCTAAGTCATTATCTATTCTGGGTAAATCAAGACTCTTTTCATATTAAGATTTGTGTCTTTTGGAACAAGTTACAAAGAAAAAAATTCTTTGCCTTTCAGCTGCCTGACCTTCAGTATAAGCAATCCACAACTTGTGAGCCTTGTCATTTGGCAGCAGGATATGGTTCATGGTAGGGAATATGGAAGTCTATAGAACTTCTTAAAAAACTGCTAGAAGAATAAAAACTGCATGAATATGAACATGTGAGATATGTATAGTTAAATTAGGCTCTCGTCTTTTCCGTTGCTGTGGTCATTTTCCAAAGAAACGAGAAAGACTCCATGTGCAATACACAGTGTACAACTTAAATGTCTATCCTGTCTCTTCAAAGCAGCCTGGCTGTCCAACAATGCATCAAGTCAGTACAAAGGTCCAATGATCAAAAACAGTCAGTTTGTTTTAATTCAGCAGACAATTTCCATTTGCATTGAACTATTCTGAGAGAGTGGCGGTGTAGCGAATGGATACAACCAACTATCAAGTCACTGCTAATGCGAGCTCTTCTTTTGTGTTCATACCAGTAATAACTGAATATGAGCATAAGTTTGGACCTTAATTTCAACTGCATCCTTGCTCTTCTATCTGTAAACATTTGCGTCTTGCAGTAAGTGGGATCGCATTCGCACAGGAGACATTTTCAGTCATTTAGCTCCATAGCTCTGTGTCTCCAGTCTTGATGGATTAGCACGATGGATTAGTTGGAACGCAACCTCTTTGCTGTATCAGCATCTTCAATATTGGAGGATGTGAGAAATATTAAGTCTGGGTTTCATAACAGCGTGCATGAGTCATAAGCGGAGATCAGTAAGAGGTCAGAGCCTTTCATAGTCATAATGTAGTTCAGACTGAAAATATAAGAGATTAACCACGAAAATACACAACCGTGCGCACAATCGCTCAGCTGGTCAGCCGATGGAGTGGTATTTCTCTACGTCTTTATGATGATGCCAGGGAGACATGCACATTAAATATTGTGGCTCTTTTCCTTTCTTTTTTTTTTTTTTTTTTTCTTTTTTTTTTTTTTATGTGCTGCTCCCTGTCTAAACTATAAATTGACAACAATACTAGAGGATGTTTGTCACTGTAAACATAAGGGCTTTGTGTCTGTTTTGTTGTTTTTTTTTGATCTCACTACATGAGTAAGTACTCTGTACACCTCTCCTCTGTGGTTTTTATCATATCATATTGTGACTGCATCTTTTATAACATCAAATAAACTCAACTGGGCTGAAACTAAAAAGAAAGTCTTTACTCTGATGCCGTGAACCACCTACTTTCTGAATCTCACTCTGCTTGTCTTGTTGTTGTTTTTTCTTTTTGCCTGTGAAAATGAATCATGAATCATTTAATGTTACCAGTCATATTACAGATGTCTTGGAGCTGCAGTTTTGCAGTAGTTTCTTGCCTAAACCTCCAACCACACATAAAACTGTGGCTATTTGATTACATTTTGTTATGCTTCACATAAATGATCAAAATGCAGTTATTGCGGAAGTGTACTGAAAGAATAACCAAACTAAAGTTAAAGCACACTAAGTTAAAAGTTTGTAACATATAAGTTCTTGTGTCATATTCGCAACAACTCCATGTTTTTTCTTCTTTGTTTCAGAAAGCTCTCCCAGCCCCTCTAGCACACTAAACGCAGCAGGGGACATGCAGGCGGAGGCAGTCGGACAAGAGCTCCGACGCATCGGAGACGACTTTAATAGACTTCTCCTGTTAAGGGTCAGTCATCACAGATGGTGTGTGTGTGTGTGTGTGTGTGTGTGTGTGTGTCGGTGGGTGGGTGGGTGGGTGTGTGGTGCTGGTGCTGGTGCTGGTGGTGGAGGGAGGGTAGAGTAGAGAGAAACCACCCGCAACCACAACTGTGGAGCTCTTGAGCAAAATGCTGACAGCTGATTGGCTGACAGGAGTCTGTGGTTTGCTAACATGTAAATGACTTTTATCAAATCCAACTTCATTTTGTTATTATTGGGATAAGGTTTTATATATTTTTTAAAAATTGATTAGTCAGTGTTTATCAAACCGCTGCAGTACAGAAATCCAAACAAAGCCCAAATCAAGTCAAGGCAACAGCTGTTTAACTGTGTGGATGCAAAGCAAGATGTTGCTAAAATGAGCAATGTGCTCAGCAGGACATGAGATAAAAGAGAGGGCGCCAGAACTAAAATGTCCCTTAAATCTCGCCGTGGGTGATCTGAGGGAGCCTGTGACCAGCTGGTTATTTCCACTACGCTCGGGGTGAGAAAAACGAAATGACTTTTGATCAGAAAATAACTAAGAAGACGGCCTGAAGCTGCTGAAAATGAAGATGCCACAGCAACCACTGCAGTTAAAAAACCTCAAAACAAAAAACAAGAAAACAGCCATATGATACAAAAATGAAAAAAAAAAAAAAAAAAACAGACAGTGGAGGAGCAGAGGATGGATCTGTTGAACACAGAGGGGGAAAAAAGCGGATCCATTCTCCTCAACAAAAGCCCTCAGCCAGTTTCCAGCAGTGGGATAGAAACAAAAACAAAACTTAGTGGTACAAATTGAGTGTTTTAAATGTGGTGAGGCCCAGAGAAGCTCAGAGACTGCTCACATTATAAAAGTGGAGCTTATTTGCTCAGCTTCAGTAGCAGCAGTGTCACTGATTACTTCCTGGTTCCTGATGTAAATCCGTGGAGGTGTTTGTGAATGCTGGCTCTTTATTGCTAGATGAGAGTTATTTGCTTTTATTGTGTTGAATTAATTAGACAGGAAATGCAAATCAATTCCACTTTCACTACTTGTAGCGATGAAAAGATGGAGACACAGTAAAGACAGTTTTTTTACTTTAAGGTGGAGTAGAGAGGTTTGTCCACTAGTAGTGCTGTGGAGCAGTGTTTTTACAACCAGGTCCTCCCTGTTTCTGTATGTAATATGATACACGTTCCTGCTGCTGGTTTCACTTTGGTCCGCTTACTGTTGGTGAAGAAGCGAGGTCATGTGCAAGAAGCTACCAGAAAGATGACTTAAAGCGAGCAAATTAGGTTTGCATTTGTTAGATATCAAAGCTACACGCCACAGCATTGAAACAGTGGTTTGAATATTCTTCAGCTTGTGTGCGCTTAAAAAAAAAAATCAAATTTAAGAGAGTACGTGAATTGAGTGTTTTGAGTTATTCAGCTGTGATTATGACATGAAATGACAGTTACAGTAGTCTGACTGCAGCGTTACTGAGGAGATAATCCCATTATCCCAGGGAATAAAAATCCTCTGAATGCTGCAGTTTACGCATCAGTCAGTCAGTCTTGGTGTGTTGTAAAGTTGTGTAGCTGCAATAAGATTTCATTTCCTCTTGGCTTCTGTTTCCTTGGCAACATTTCTGCATGTTGCATCATCACAGTTTTATTTACTCCTCTATCAAAGAGCTGACGGGAGCTTTGGGAAGCCAGAGGGGAAGAGCAACACAAAAAAAAATCAGTGCTGGAGTGAGTTCACTTAAATCTCATCAGAGAAATGGATTAATAAATAAAAGTCAAGAAAAGGCATGACAAGACTGCTGTATCCCAGTGAAGGGCTTAAAAAGCTCCCTCAGTGTCAAAGCTTAATAGCTATAGAGCTACAACTCTCCAACGAAGTCTGAAATGTGCTTCTGTGATTGTGTTGAACCTTCTAGCTGCTAATGAGCATGAAACAAGAAGACAGTTAACCCTTTCTGCCCTCTTTGCATCTGCACTGATCAGTCACTGCATTTATCTGCCTTCTGCATGATCAAATATACTGTCAACACCCTCCTTGAACATTTCACCAACTTAGGCACAGACAGTGGTTTAGTGAAGCCTGGTGAAGTGGGTATACTCTTAATTTATTACCCTTTTTCTTTTAAAGCAACCCATCCAGCAATAGATAAATGCCCTGTTTTATAAACAACGACATTTAAGACTGAGCAAAAATGGGCCAGTAGCCGAGTATTTTCACATTGTCACTTGACTTCTGCTGCTTCGACTTCAGGGAAAAGACTCATGAAATTAACATTTGCCACAGAAGAGAAGCTGATCAATACTTGCCCAAAGTATTTGGTGAGACAGCTGCACAATTATGCATTTTGAATGAACTGTTCCTTAATCCATCCACACATGAACACTGGAAGCAACGATTGCCCTGGTAACAGATGACTGAGTGTAGCCTACTTTTAAGCCCAGTGTATTTCAGGAAATGGCTCTCCCCAACTCAGTCATAATCTGTTAAACTAATTATTACCTCAAAGTCGATTTAACCTCGTACTATCTGCAGTGAGTTATAAACCAATTTTTTTTTTTTTTTCCCAGGATGACAAAACGAAGGCATAACCTCCCTACTCTGCCACTGATTGGCTTCCCCTGATATTTCTACCGTAACCAATCATCACTGTTCATGCCCAAACCTAACCGAGGCACCTAACGAAGGCAACAAGTACTAGCCAATCAGAGGCAGAGTAGGGCAGGTCATACTGAACAGAATGATTCATTACTGAATGATGCACACCAGGGGGGATTTAGAAGTGGGTATACACAATGTTGTATACACCGTACACCTGCGTATACCCTGCGCTACACCACTTGGCTGACAGCAGTATCACTCAGCCCACATGAGGAAGAATAGAATTCATTCCTTGTATATGGAAAATCCCACGCGCTGGGTTACAAAACCCGCCAAGAGTCATGCAAGGCAAAGCTGGTCTGGCCCCTGAGCTGCAGAGGAGAGCAGAGGGAGGCTGTAGAAATATGTGAGATCGTGATGAGTCGAGTCTGTGACTCAACGCCTTGTCACACTGACTGAAGACAGAAAGAGAAAGAGAAGTGTGTGTGTGTGTGTGTGTGTGTGTGTGTATGTTTGTGTGTGTCTTAACCTGGGTTAACCTGGGTACAGAACAATCCAGAAAGCCTGTGCACGTGTGCCTGTTCATGCTGCAGAACAATGAAGAGGCAGAGAAAAGAGGAACAGCAAGGCTTGTTCCCTGTTCTCTAGCCAGGTGTTGGTGTTGCTGAGGACAAGTGCTCATGCATGGTCACATATGATTTCATAACTGCAGTAACATGAGATGTTTTTCAGGTTTTTCAGATTTTAATCACACACTTAGTCATTAGTATAAGACGATAGAAGATTGTTTGTCAGTGAGACAAAGCAAGAACATTCAGTTCAGTTTTTTGTGCTAAGATTGAACAATCATCATTAATCCCCTTCTAACCGTGACTGCACAAAATAAACACATGGCTATAGAAAATGGGGGCAAAAGGCTTGGACACCACCTCAGAGGTCTGTGTTCATTTCCCAGCAGTGGTTGAACACAGCTGTGTTAACTGGTGGGAAGCCAGTGAGGGATTATGTCCTGGGAGGATAGCGTAAATCTCCACACAGTTCACTCCGTTGCTATCAAGTAAAAAGAAACATCTAGCGCACAGGGGTTGACGTGATCATGTCCCCTGCTTGGCAAGCATCGAGCCGACTCCCTGCCCTTCACCATGCAAGGGGGAGCGTGTCTACAGCCCTACGTTCCCACAGCCCTATATTCCCCTTTTATACCCTTTCAGAACGCTTTGCATCCACGTTCCACGGCGTCTTCACATTTATCCACCTCAGCGATCGTTTTTGTAAAGCATCGTTTTCAGTTTCGGAATTCACCATTGTAATGTGAACGGAAGGGATAACAGGATAAATATTACCTGGGTTAGGGTGGGCATGGGCTTATGGGAACATATAAGACTGTGGGAAAATAGGGCCTAATTTTCAAAACATTCTTAGAAATCTGGGAACATAGGGCTGACCCCATGCAAGGTCCCCTTCCCAGGTCACCTAAGGCTCAGTTTGCTTTGCGTGATCCCTATCAGAATCCTGGATCAAACCCAGACACACTGGAGGAATTATACAGTATCTCCCAAATTGAATCTGAGTGTTGAAAGACCGGAGAGGAACTTAAGAGCAAAAGGAAATTTTAAGAAGTTCTCAACAATGTCATGAACAACGCACTGTCGTCAAACAGGCTCGGCAGGGTAGGTTAATCATCATGAATCATATCTGGCCCTGAGGTGAATTTGGGGTGACTCAGGCAACTAGTGTGGTTGCCCCCGAACACCTCCGTCTGGACCCTAGAGCAGTGATTCCCACACTTTCTAACCTCAAAATGGAAGAAATATCTGCGTGCAGCGACTTTCACAGCTCGCATGTGTCATACCAGATGTGAGCAGTTTAAGTAAGGAGTTATTTATCGTTCTGCACTTTATTTTAAACACATTTAGAGGTAATTCACAGGAAAAAAAATGGCAATTTTTTTTTTTTTTTTACATGCATTGCCTTGAAATTTTGTGCAGACATTTGTGGTCCACAGAGGATGAATCCTACAGATTTTGGTGATCCCTTGAGTGTGAAGGTTGACATTTTTGCTTTTTGCTGAAATGTCTTGACAACTATTGGAAGGATTGCCATGAAATTACGTCAACACATTCATGGCGAATTTATCATCAGGCGTATGTAGATACGGTTTGCCGCTGTTTGTTGACAAAAGACAAAAGAAGCTTTATTCAGTGTCACTGTCTGAAGGCGTCAGCCAAGAGGCAGAGCCGTATCACTCCAGGCTGTAAAATGACTCACATCATCTCAGATACATTCACGCACAAACACACAGGTGTTTCCTCTCGGTTCAGCTCATTCACTGCCTGAGAAATTAGCAAAGCGCTTTCTAAAAATACTTTTACATAGAAACGCCATTGAAGTGAGCAATTGTCAGGAATATATGTACAGAGGTGTGTAATCACCTGTATAATGATGACTTATTATTTGTGTTTCAGTCTCTCTCTACCTTTGTCCTCATTTAATCTAACCTCTCTCTCCTGCTCTGTCTCAGTTAAACATTTACACAATATGTGCGTGATTATGTGTGCATGTTTGTTTTCAAACATCTGTACCGTGTGTGTGTATCTGTCTGTGTGTGTGTGTGTGTGTGTGTCTGTGGTGTAACAGTCTAGTGTCCGTGACAGTGTAGATTCATTATGGCTCAGCCCTGTGGTTAAAGAACTCTCAGAGAGCAAAGCACAAGGTCTAATTATCCTGCCAAAACACACACAGGCACACATACAAACACACGCATACACACACACTTCAACACACTCAAACAAACTCCAACACACACTCTGTCATCTTTCAGTAGGAGGTAAAACCCTTTGTCCTGAAGACAGAAATAAACCCTGAGGAACATTGTGGACCAGTCGGGTGTCACTGGCTTGTGCTGCTTGTGCGTCATAGACAAAGAGCTAGAGAAAGACGGTCCTTCACTTTCCATGCAAAAAGCACCTTGTTTTGCATTTTAAATGACGCTGGGCTTGTTGTTTTGCAGTCACAAATCTTGCCTCAAACGTTTGAGGAGAAGGATAGAAACGATATATAACAAAAGAAGCTGTGACGTGATGGAGGTCATCAGTCAGATTGAAAACCACAACATCATTAATGCAACTTCTGTGTGTGGGTTTGCATATAAACAGTAATGTGCAGACAGATGTTTACTGTTTGGGGAGGTTTCCATAGTGGCACTAAGAAGCAGAGAACTGGTAAGAGTGAGAAGGATAGAAAGATAATCAGTTTCCAGTGTGTGTGTGTGTGTGTGTCTGTGTGTCTGTGTGTTTGGTGCTTGGTGCTTGTAAGTGTAGCCTTGTTTAGAGAGCTATTTTTGAGAGGCAGCATAGTAAGTTGTGGTGACCAAACAAAATCACATGAGCTTTTTGGAACGGGCTGACTCAATGTTTCCACTGTGAAAAGAAAGAGACAAGAAGAAGAGCAAGAAACCGAGATGAGAAATTTGAGACCTCTGCATCAGAGATGTGTCTTTGGGCAGAATCAGTAGCAGTTTTCAAACCCAGATAGAAAAAATATGGCAAATTCTGGCGATGGAAGAAAAGTGAACATCACATTACAACATGATTTACAGCTGCAGTGCATGACTCATCACATGCGAAGACTTATACATTTAAACTTTCAATTGCATTAAAGTAATATCACTGATGTAAAATAAATGCAACATGGTTTTCATTAGGATGGATTCATACACCTGCCGTATGTCAAGTTTCATCTCAAATGAATGGAAACCAACTGGTGCCTGAAGTGCAGGAAAAAGGAAATGTGGTTTTTTTTTTGTTTTTTTACAAAACTCAATCTGTAGTCATTTGGATAAAATGTGCAATCAGCATTATCCTTTAAAATAGATCTGCAGATGTTGTGCATGAATTGTTTCATCTTGTTTGACTGGTTGATGGAATGACTGTGTGGTTGCATCACTGGTGCACTGACTTACTGTCTGACTTGATTGCATTATCTAAGTTTACTTGGCTGACAGCCCGCTCGGTTTTTCATTTGTGTTGTAGATGTTTCTTTTCTTTTCTGCATGTCTATCACTCTCTTCTCCCTCTGCAACACACTAACATTATTGTTTGTATGTGTGTGCATGCACTGTACATGTTGGTGCCTGCATTTGTGTGTGTGTGTGTGTGTGTGCGCGCGAGCGAGATGAACTCCTTGTTAGAAGCCTGCAGAGTTGCAGTGACAGTAGGAAAATGATTTGTGGCAGCAGGTTTTCTATTCTCAAATGATGGAAGAGGTTATTTGAGGTAAGAGTTCAAATGAGGAAACTATTAGAGGATCCACCAGTGTGAGTCTGTGTGCATGTGTGTGTATTTCCTTTTCTGTAATCCTTAGGTTTAAGGTTGAAAATCAAGAGTGTTTGGTGAAACTGGTTTTGGCTTCACGTCAGACTCTCAGCCTGCAGTTTGTCAGCTGAGGAGTACATCTGCTTCTGATTGCAGTGGAAATCATACCTCTCAGCCTGACTGTGAAATACGACCAATCACCCAAATAACAGAGCAGCCCTATTGTCTGCATGGTGTTTTTGAACATAGGCAGTTATTTGTCTTCCCAGAACACTTGACTTATGGTAACACTTTTGACATTTCTGTTTGTGTTTGAATTAAACAAACAAGATACAACATGTTAATGCTGGTGCTGATTTTTACCTTTGGGCAGAGCGAGGCTAGTTGTTTTCCCTCTGCATCCAGTATTTATCTTAAGCTAAGCTAATAGCCTTCAGGATCAAGCATCATACTTAAAGCGTAGATGATAGGGATATCAATCCTCTCATCTAACACTATTAAGGCGGAAATGTAGGACAATAATCTGATCACTCACCATCTGATCCAGAGCTGCTTTGATACACTACACACAGACGCTGGTCAGAAGTAAACGCCTCAGTTGTGTTAAACCACATAGAAGAGTCTCAGCTCCTCCCAGGTACACCACATCCTCCTGTTATGCTGTCATTGACAATTTCTCCTTTCATTAGCGGTAGATGTGAAATATAGCAAGCGGCAACCACGACTATGGAGCAAAATATAATATGGCAGGACATGAAGAAGTGGCATTGTGCATTTTGGTTTAATCAGAAACGCATGAGTTTAAAATTCACACTTTTTGCACCTGAAAACAATTGTTTAAAAGAAATAACTATCCCCTTTACTATTTACATGGTCAGATACCTGACCATGTAAATAGGCCTGACCATGTATCAATAGATCAACAAATCCAACCTGCGGTAGTGAAACAAGCTTTCAGTAAGTTTGCTTTGTATCTTGAGACTCATAAATTTGCCTGCACGGTCTCTTCCCTCACTCCTCAAGCTTCAGACCATCTTGACAGTCGGATCATTACAGCGGTTCATGAGGTGAGGAAAGAGCACAGGAACTGTGCCAACTCAAAAACCACAAACCTTGTGTGTCTGTCTTCCAAAGCTGCTTTGAGGAGAGACAAGTCTCTAATGTGCAAAAATGATAAACACTGCTGTAAGCAAATGAACATTAATAACAATAATGTCAATGTTTCCACAACAAGAAAGTATAATTACATATCTAAAGGCCAGAAATGGTGTAACCTGAGAAAATAAATCACTGAAATTGTAACCCCTTACTTCTTATACTGCTTTTTTGTCTGTTGAAAATCCACTGCAACTTTCTACTCAAAACAAAGGTGAGGCTTTCAATTTAATGGGTGTTCACCTCTTCTACACCCACATGAAGCTTGATTTATGATAATGGCAGAAGTTTAAGTTGTGGAGATGAAATCAATGTTTGGAGAGTTTGCTCTTTACTTCACTGCCAAACACAACAATCCCGTCATGACACTCAGGGAAATCAAGGCTTGGTTTTAGCTCGGTGCTTCCTTTACTGGTGTCTCTTCAAATGTTGGTTCATAGTTAGAAAGTTCATAACACGATGAAAAATCTCATAAAAGAAGAAAAAAAAGTGTCACATCTTGTCAGATTGAAATGATTTTTCCACCAAGAGCAGCCATGCTAGCAGCTCTGTGAGAATGCTAACATTGCAATGCTAAGCAACGTTATCTGGAGGTTCCATTCACAATGAATGGCATCGTGCGTGCCTCCAGTGTTTGAGTCTATATGTGTGAATGGGAGAGTCAAGATGTCTTCCAGGTTCATTGTATCACTACTGTGGATGTGAGTCTTTCTGACTCTTCCATAGTGGATTTCTTTCTCCACGAGTCCATGAATCTATCAGACTTGTCAAAATGGTTCTGAGAAGGAAATCAGAGTCTTGTTCGAATCAATATTCTGGCGGTTCCTTGGTCATTTCTAACCTGTTCGTTTGATTTGGTGATAATCAAAAGCAGAATTGGAAACAGATCGTGATTCATCACATAGTTAACGAGTCTTCCCCTCACCTGTTTCCTCCTCTGGCATTAGAGGTTTCTGTGGCTTTTGGCTCGCTTTTTGAATCTAACCACACAGCTTTGATATTCCTTTCTCTCTCTCGTCCGCAAAGATCCTGTTTTTCAGAGTACAGTCTCGCCCTGGGGCAGAAAGGCTTATTCTATGCCAGTTGATGTCTGGATGGTATTGTACAGTCCATCCGGTTGGGCTGTATTTGAAGGGCTCCGTGCCAAAACAGGACATCCATCTTCCAGCGGAAAAACTGATTCTTACGCTAGTAAATGTCTTAGTTATTCTTGTAAATTCTTCAGTCAGAGCGTTAGGTTTCCTTTTTAAAGTTTTATTTATTAGAGCAAACAGCAGCTGAGGATGGACTCTTTTTTAAACATTGAAACAGCTCCAAGATTTCTCAGCTGAGAGCTACACAGTTCAGCCACAGCCTTCTGCTCTCGGCCAGTTGGAGCTATTTTTGTTCTTTTACTACAAGTTCATTAATTTAATGAGAAGAGTTCTCAGTGAAACCCATGTTTTGTTCCTAACATGGGTTTGAAATGGAGCTAATAGGGAAATATGGTAAGTAACTTGGCCTCAAAATAACAGCAAAATCTCTCGTTTGAGTTGAAGTTTCCCCTGCTATTATTAGAGGTGTTACTTAGTGTAAGTGGAGTTACCAGATACTTTTTTTTTTCATTCACTGTGGAGATCTCCACCCACCTTCCCACTTTTCCTCAGCAACAGGAACCTTGTTGTGTTTTTTCGGGGCTGGGCTTCCCGGTGTGTGTCCACCCAGGGGAAATGTCCTTTCTCTTCTGTCAATGGGGCAGAAGCTGCTGGTGCCGCAGTGATGGACCGAGGCCAAGGCACAGGGCTGCCGACTGCAGGGATTGAGAAGAGAAAAGAAAAGCAAACACCTGTTTCAGTCAACGGCGTGCCAAATGTGTTGGAATGACTGTGGAACGGTGTTGTTAATGGCAAGAGACAGGAAAGCCAGCTGGGCCACACAATGTCAATGAACTATTAGAGTCCGAACCAGAACTACAGCAGGTGATTTCATTTACTAGTCCAATTCTCTACTTGAAGACGATGAAATGTTTTATGGAAGAAGTGCGCCAGGACTGGACCTGCACGGGTTAGCCAGGATTTGATTACTTTGATAGATGATTCTAACGAGACTCAGCTTGACCTGCTTCAGCTTTCTGTAAACTCAGCTCTCATTGGCCCATTGGTCTTGAACGAGCCTCCAATCAGAGTTTGAAGAAGAAATCTGGAGAAAGTCAGCTGGACTCGGTGTCATTCCTCCGTCTGTAATCTGACAACATTAAGAGTTGAGTAGTTCATGAGGTAGTTAGCTGATTCTTAAAGAGGCGCGTCGCCAATTTTACACATAAATGTGAGTTTAATCGTGTTTGGGGTTACTGCTGCCAAAGGAGGTTCGATCAGTTATTAAATCCAACAGTAATGTTTAATGGTTGCGTTCGATTAAGAACATCACGCACACACACACACAAACACAAACACACACACCACGTTGCGCATATGCATTCGTACACACACTGACTTAAAGAAATCACACTGTACTTACCTGCTTCCTGTGGATGTAAACATACAGCATGTCCTTGTGTCCCTTTGATTTTAAATCATCACAGGATCCAGAAGATTTGACGTATATCACAACACGCTCAGAATGTTTTGTGAAATGAAAACGCACTACGCAAAAGCTAATGAAAATGATTAATTTGGACAACTTCCTGAACTGAACCAGATGTGCTGTTCAATATGTTAAATCTGCAGTTGTTGTCAATGTAAATTGCATAGATCATCATAGTTGAACATTAATGTCTGTATACATCGACTTCCCTGAACATCAGCATCCTTACTGCTGGACTCTTACTGTGTTCAAACTACTTCCTGTTTCATTTGGTCACTGGATGCTGGATATGTCTCTCATTACTACTGTAACACCCTTTCTTCTTCTTCTTCTCTCTCTCTCCTTTTTGTTGCAGGGGGTGGCAGGTGGACATAGACATGTTGTGATCCATCCGAACCAGTTGCCACAAATCCACCAGGAGCCTGCCGTGCTGTTGTGCATGGGCCTCCTGCTCCTCGTGATCGGTCGAATAATCTACTACCACGGCAGTACGAACAGCCCGGACCACTCTCAGGTTTAGTCTTTGGAAAACCCAGCAGACGTAGCATTTTTTTCTTAAATAATGTATCTGTGTTGTCGGATCCATCACATCTTGAATCTTCATTTTGTTTTGGGGGACCTAATTTTTATTCTCCATCTTTCTCTTTTGCAAATGAGGAAGGAGACGTTGGACTCATGTCTCATGACTCAATTTGATGGAGATTATTTGTTAACACATTCAAGGAACTCTAAAACGCCTGTATTTTTGTTTTTGCACCTGTATTTTTGCTTCACGGTCTCTATACCTTTGCAATGCTACCAAAGAGCCAGGATTTTGCACTCCTTTCCAGTGCAGAGGCAGTCATGTCACCTAAACATGCCTCTCTGCAAAATGACACCTTTGGAAATTCAATTGTGCCTTGTACAGTTTCCTTTTTTTTTTTAGCTTCTTTTAAGGTGTTTTATTTTATTTTTTTTGTACAGAGCTTATGAGTTCCCTGGGTGATCAACTCTGAAGACCCAGGGTTGTTAAAGTACCTAGGTCTGGTTAACAAAATTTTCCCCAAACTTTTCCCTCTGAAGATCTCAGTCCAGGAAAAATGATCTTGCACTCCTGTCACGCGAGGATCCAGCATGCCACAGACTCATGACCTGTGTGGGACACAACTGGGCCAAATTTTTGGCACACAATGTTCAGAATCTACTGTTTTATCCAACTTTCTGTTACCATGAAATACACGTCTTCTTAGAGTCAACTGTACATCAGCATTTTCAGCCACATAAATGTATTATGTCTAAATTTTGTACTAAATCACACAGATACAGAGTTTTACAAGTAAAGCCCGATTCAGACTAGATTAAGATTCCAGGGAGAGGTGAGGTGGGTAATGAAATATTTGCTGTGGTCCTCAGCTACTAACCTGCTTGTCCAGGATAATATTCATGCTGTTGACAAATTCCAGTATTTGGTTTGTAGAAGACAGAAATAATCTGAGGGACAATCATTATCACCAGAAAAGTAGATCTCTGCTTGCAAAAACAAATAATTGGGACTGTATATAATTCCTGTGGCAGGGGAAGAATAAAGCGCTCTGGACTGATCAGCAGGTAAAATATTAAAACTACCCAACTTGCCCTGAAAATGAATTAAGTTTGAATGTAGCTTAATATTGTATTTGTCTGCATTAATCATAAAGTGTCAATTTTGTTTTGTGTCATATTCTAATACCCTGCATCAAGTTTTATCTACAGCAGCTCCTGCTTCATCAAATATGTAATCAGGTATCAGTAATCCAGATTTTTATTCCTTCAAAGGTACGTTAAGTAGATGCACAAAGATTGCTGAAGTTTTTTGAACAAACATGCATATTATAGAAATTTCTAGTCTTGGAAAATTGCAAAATTAATGTTTTATCCATGGATTTCAAGAGTACTTTACAACTTATTAAACAGCAATTGGTACACAATAGACAGTATAACTTGTTCATGTGTAAAGTGAACCTGCCCAGATAGATGTTTATAAAATTTTTTTAAAACTGAACCACTGATATTAGTGTATTGATACTGTGCCAACCTCTGAGTGACTGATACTCTAGCTTTCCTTTATACAGGAAAGCCTGTGTGTTTCTGTAACCACTACAGCCACTAGGCACATGGTCCTCCACACACATACACACACTAAAGTGTTTCATGAAATATATCCAAGAATTATCCAAATACTATCTGTGTACATGGATTCCTAGAGAAAAAAAAAAAAAAAGACAGTAAAAAGCATTAAGAGGCTTCATTTTCCTCTTTGCTCCGGTTGTATTCAGCATTAAAAACCAAAGATTTTGCACGTTAATGTTCAGAAGCAGGAGCAGATTATTTCACTTGTTAATGCAACGATGAGATTTTAATACTTGTTACTGAGCTGCCCAATTAGTGAAACTCAAAAGAACAACACGATGAACAAAATGAACAATCAAATTATGTCAATCATTTAAACATTTTCTCACATTCTGCCTTTTGCATTTACAAGCCTTAGTTCGACGACGTTTCAATATTCAAAGCAGCTTTTTCTGTAGTGAGTGATCAAACAGTACCGTCTTCCACCGTTCTCCGTCTCAGCCTCTGGATTTACCATTAGCAGCCGGACTGATGTAGCTGACATGTGTTGGTTTGTTGACAAGGTCATGGTATCCGTTTATTAGTGCAGTGATTCAGACCCAGCCAAGTCTCCTCACGCCTGCCAGGTCATTAAACACTCTGAGAGAGAGAGAGAGAGAGAGAGAGAGAGAGAGAGAGAGAGAGATTTCTGGACAGAAACCAAACACTGAATAACACAGAGTCAAAGAGGGGTTTTTGTTACTGACTGGTTACAGCAAACAGTGGTGATACGGGCTTCAGATTACGTACATTTATTCTTATCTTTGTGCTCATTAAAACATATCAGTTCTGGTCACTGTAATTTTTTATTTATTAGGTCTTGGCTTGTGATTACTAAAATGCATGATAGCAGTTACAGCTGATTTAACTGAAGCAGAGCGACGATACCCAGCTTGTGAAAACCTTATATGCAAAAAATATGAAATACCTGGAGGATGCTGTTTGAAATACGTCAGTTTCTTTAGTTAGCTGTTCAGTTTTAGGTGTTCAAAGATACAGTGTTGAACAAGAATTATGCAAGGAAAAAAAAAATGACCCAAGCACCTTAAATGGCTAAGAGTATATGCATGTTCAGCATGAGGGATGCGCTGTGCTGCTCTTTATCTTAGGTGGGGGAACTTGACCAGATGTGCAATTGCCAAACCAACCAGTGACTCCTCAACAGTGAAGCCTTCTGTCTTGTAAAACCGAAAACACTTCAGATAAAGCATTAATCTCCCAAACAGGACTATTTATAACCCAGACTGGGTGTGGGTTCGCCATTTTCTGCCCATTGAGCTACGCAGTAGTAAACATCAAACACTGTATTTTAATGTTGACCAAAGAGATTTGCGCCATCCTGTATGTTGTTTTGATCGGTACCAATCAATCAGAAAGTCAGAATATGTTCATTCAGGAATCGCATTTAAAACTTTGCTCTTTATTGGAAGTTCATCTGTTTCACATTGCGGATACTGTTTTGTTATTTGTGTCACATGTGCTGGATTTAATCGTCTAAAACAAATTAGTTCCGCTCCGTGTGAGGCTACCCACACAGGAACAGCAAATCAGAACAGCAACAGAAGTTTTGTTGTAACACAATCAATAACTAAATTCATCTGAGTATGTTTGAGTCACTCCTGGGTGTTTCCGTTGTCCTGTCAACAGCCATTCATCACAGATTAAGTGTGATCCTGGCTTTCATCATTCCCAAAATCTCATTCCAGCAACTCTGTAACCTGTGAAATCACATTTTTTTTTTTTAATGGTTAAATCAGCTGTTCAGCCTCAAGAGTTTCATTCTCTAACATCCTACTCTGAGACGATGGATTAGTGTCAGGTTGTCAGCTCAGTAACTGAAGCTTGTTGACACATGTTTTTGCACGCATAAAGTACATGGTGGAGACTTGGATGATTTATTTCTGTGGATAAAATCGACAGAAGAACCTGCTTTTGTACAGATGTCGAAACTTCACGAGCTGATCCACCTCTCACGTGAAAACAGTCTCACAAAAATAATGTGTGAAAGACAGAATCAGTCAGAAAACAGTTGTAAACGATGGATTAAACTCAGAGGCGGGGCCACAATCTGATTGGCAACCCAACATTACTTGTTGGAAAGTCAGTCAAACAACCACAAAGGGATACAGGACAACCACAAAGACACACAAACTACCACTGCACCACATTCAAAGGGTTTTTTAAAACCCTTTAAACCTGCCCCTGGGTAAACCTACTTTTGCCCAATTTTAATTCATCAGTCACTAAAGTTTAAAACTTCATTACGTCCACATTTTCTTTTCACCACGCTGTATCACACTACTTTCTGTTTCTAGTCGTGTTTCCTCCTTGTCATTCGTTTCCTGGTAGAGATTCATGTAAAAGAAGATGAAACATTTCAGATTAGTGACACACAATATTCTTTTGGAGATGCAAACGTTTCACGCTCGTCTTCCTGTGTACCAAATTTACTCGCTTTGCTTTTCCGCCGCTGTGACACTGAGAGCGCTGTGACTGCATGTTGATTTGTGATATTGTGCCATGTGAAACCTTAGACCTCATTTTGAAGTACTGTATTAGAGCTGGAGTGTGAGAGGAGAGCATGGCAGGGAGGAAACCGAAAGATGAATTACCGTCTTCTGAAACTGATATGGAAACCTGGTTATGTGTTGATTCATCACCTAACTTTAGTAGGTGTTGCAGCACAGAAACAGTTGTGTGACATTTTACTTTTACTGGCTGGCGAATTGTATTTGTTTGAGCTTCGAGGATTAATGGAACAGGAGAATCATTCAAAGTCAATGATCTGTCCACAGGAAAAGCAACATTTATACTTCTTACTGTTTTTTTCATTGGATCTGTTAAAAAGTTAAAACACATGAAGTATAGGGGGCCCAGAGAGACTGTGGTGTGTTGTGCTTTGCTGCAAATGCTGTACAGAAATGCAACTATTGGAGCCTGTTTGTGCAGAAATAGAAACAAACTAATATGAACGACTCCAAACGACCCAGTTCAAATGTAGCAATGATTTTTTTTTTTTGTTTATACTGTTTATACCATTTGCAATATTGTAATTATGCTGTTTTAATTGCTGTAAATAAAGCATTTTCATCTTTTTACATTTAACTGCATGAGGGATTTATTGTATATTGTACTTGTTTGTCAACAGAAATATTGCGTTATTGTACTAAGTTATTACATTTACCTGACAAACTAACTGTTACTTCTTAGTTTGCAGATTAAGATGATCAATTTTATAACATATAATGATTTGTTTTAAATTAAACTATCCCCTAACAGTAGAGAAAACACACAAGATTAGTTATAATAATTATTCATTTTAACATTAATTATTAATTTACAGATAAACTTTTGAATAAACAGTATTTTTGGCTGGACCGGTCTAGCGCGACATCCCTAAATGTATGTGAGTGAGTGACACCATTGGTCTGTCAAGTGTTGGACTTTTCCCATTGGCACTTTCGCTTTCAAAATGGTTTGACGTGAACAGCGGATCCACGCTTAAAAAAAAAAAAAAAAAAAAAGCACCTAATGGCAAATCTTGCGACCTAGCTACTTTCCGCAGAACAGTCCCCAGAACTGCCCTGCCAGTGAGAGGCGAGAGCCACTCGGATGAGAACATCTTTACTGAGAATTGCCTGTATTAAAATACAGTATATGTGAGCACAGAGAGTAGGAGAGAAGCAAACGGATAAAAGACTGAAGCCGTCTGACACAAGGCAGAATGCAAATATCACACAAAGATGTCATGAATATGCAAATTTGCATTTTACATTCATATGGAAAACTTGACACCATGCTTTAAATGCACAGTCTTAATACTCCTACCCTTAGACATAGACCCAGTTTACATAAATACCATAATACCGTAAACTAAATGTCCTCCATTCTCCTTTTAAGTACTCTTAACAAGAATTAGTGAGATATGTTTATAAACTATAGACTAATAATCATTTTTTGTAAAATCCATATATGGTCCATCAGCAGCCTCTTAGCTCGTTTCAGGTCATCGCACTTTGCCGGGATAAAAGTTAATTGAGGTGAAATGAGAACAGATTTTTTTTTTTTTTAGGGTAACTGTCTGAGGCAAACTCTCGCTTGTTATTTTCTTCCTCCCATTATCGTGTGTGTGTGTGTGTGCGCGCTTGTGTGTGTGTGTGTGTGTGTGTGTGTGTGTGTTCGCTCATCTGCAGGACACGGAAAGTACGGTGCCTTCCACAGCTTGGCACAAACACATGCTCAGATAATTATATGTCTTCCACACACAGTCACTCATACACACAGCTCATTAACACACACACACACACACACACACACACACACTTGGTCATGCGCACAAATGGCTCCCGTGTGCACACACACACACACATTCACACACGTAAATGAGTCAGAGCAGCAGTCCGGCAGGGTGGATTCCTTCATCTGCAGAAAGAGAGAAGTAAGTGTTTTAACCCTTTGTGGTTTCAAGGTGAGAAGACAACAAGACTCAGATTCTACTTTCATACAGCAGATTTGCTTTTGTTAAAGTCAAATTGAAATTAAATTTCATCATGATGTGATGCGACAGCATACAGATCAGCTTTGTAAAGGTCATGTGCTGTGCATTATTTAGAGACTCTCCGGGTTTTTGGAGAAACGCCCCGTCTGTACGTATAGTCACTCAGATCATTTGACTTCCAGTTATGAAAACCTACTGCTCTATCTTTAGTGGTGACACTGACCAATAGCCAGGCAGCAGTTACAACACATTCGTTTTCTAGCTAATATGATTGCATTTATACATTAACATGTAATAAATGGTATAAAGTATGTGGGTTTAAGTGGCTGTAAGGACATTTTTATGAATGTACATGAATGTATTTGTCAACAATTATAACTTCTCATCTTCCTTTTATATATTTACATCTGCATTTTACTACACTGTCATTGATTATCTGTTTGTACAGTAGCCTCCACTTACAGGTGCCCACAGGAGGAAGTAAGCACATTAATGGACACTTGCTTACAACGGCACGTCCCGTGTTCATCTCGGCTTGCTGAATGAGCCACCACACAAACATCCACCAGGAGAAAAGTGCACCGCAACTGTCAGTTTGCAAGGTAGGCTAATTAACTAATTCCCTATTGGTTGTAGTACATTAAATAGATCAAGCCGGTTTGGTCTCTATACACACCACAGCCTCATGTCTGTGTTCAAAGACCTGTGCACCTGCAAAATTGACAGACCCCCAGGGGCCCTCAAATGCACCAGGTTAATTTTATAGCAATCAGTTTACAGCAATTCAACTGAAACTTTGGGAATATGGGATTATGCATCACTAAAGCACGATATCAACTGATATGATAAAGACCCTGACGCCTGGGACACACTGCCGGCTTTGTGTGTGCGTGACGGCTACCTGGCTGAGCTGCTGCGGCTGACACGCATGTGTGTCCACACCACATGTGTGCCTGCTGCAGAGCTGCTACTGCCAGCCCTGTCTTTGCAGACACTCAGCACCATGCTACTGTCAGCTTAATAAACTTATATTATCAATGTTAGCTATTTAGCATAACGGCCCTTTATGCTAATACCAGCAGTCATGTGACTTTTAAGATATAGAGAGAAAATGCTGCCCTTCACCTCTTCAGTTATATATATAATTATAGCTTACACTGAGTTTGTGCCCTGACTCTATGGTACACGTGTAGCCTCCCCTTTCTCCTTTAATAACATGTAACTGCTAAAATGGTTAAAAAATATAATGTTTACATTTTTCACGTGTGTGACATATTCAGACACAGCCTTGACATTGAACCTATAGTGAAAGGTGTCAGTTATGTAATGTTGCTGGTATGATGCCAGTGTCACTATCAACAGATCGTTTCCCTGTCTATTTCACTCGGAACCACATGCGTCACGCATGACAAATAGGCGAGACGCCGAAACCGTAGCTGACACGCTGCAGCAGGGAGGCAGCTCATTTTTGCCCCAGGGCCCCACAGCAGTTAAATCCAGTCATGTAGGTGAGAAGAAGCAGGCAATGGTATTTAATGCACTGTGGTGTGTTACAGAGGTTGCCTATTGATCTAAGAACAGTTCCTGACAGTAAAGCACACTCCAATCCAATATCAAGACACTAGCAAAGTTACCTTTAACTGCTCCTCTGCTTTAAAGGTACAGCATGAGTTTTGTCATTCATGTAAATGTGATTTACTGTAAGTTGTGAGGTCCCATCTGTGGTATCTCATATATTGATGCTACTAACAGTAAAGCATTGGCCATGATTACACAGAAAAACAACTTTGTACTTTTGTGGTTTACAATGGTTTGGTTGCAACCAACACCTTTCCTTCAAACCACCACTGCCTACTGTGTAAAGCACAGCAGGAACCAGGTGTGCACATAGTTTCCTCACTGTTACCTTTCACTCTCAGCTCTCTCTGTCTCTCCCACACAGTCAGTGAAACAGCTCAGTCTGCTGTATGTTTTCTTTGTTGGGGCCAAGAGGAAAACGTATTCAGGATGCTGTGGTCAGCACCTCCAGTCTATTCTCTTCCTCTATTGACTGTTGTCTGTGAGTGTGTGACATGTGAGCCTCCGAAAGACATATTCAGACCATTTACCTCAATACAACTATGATGAAAAAGTTTATCCATTACAGGTAAAAGTCCTGCATTCACAAGCAAGAGTGTGTGAGAATTATCAGCACAAAGCAGCCAATGCTCTGCACCATGTGACTGTCAGCATTATAAGCTTAAGTCATCAACGTTAGCTATTTAGCATAACTTTCCTTTATGCTAATACCAACCTGAATCTAGCTAAATATACTATTAGGTAGCCTGCTAACCTTTAGCTATGATTTTAACTCATTCATCCAAATCCATCCATAATATAAACTGATTTTATTATTCATTTTATTTGCACAAATTATGATATTTCATAGTTTCCAACTGTCCCCTAAAAAGCCACAGTGTACTCATTTGATCTAAAGATGGGTAACATATAAAAGAAAAACCAACATGAGGTGTCTTAATAAGGCATTGGTGCAACACATGCCTCCTGAGCAGCCGCAGGGCTCCTTGGCAGAGACTCTACAAATCAATGAAACTCTACTGGGAGATGATGGAACATCATTCTTCCAAAGACTTTCCCTCATTTTGTGTTTTGATGCTGCTGGAGCACAGAGTCTAACACATCGCTCCAGAATCTCTCATAGATGTGCAGCTGGGTTGAGGCCTGGTGACTGTGTAGGTCAGTGCACATGATTCACGTCATTATCATACTCATTAAACCTTGTGTCTTGTGTGTCAGCATCTGCACTCATTATGCAATCTCCTAGAAATTACATCTGTGTACAACTAAACTGCAACAGTAAAATACATCATTTCTGCTTAGATTATGTGTAGAGACAATGTCTGAATGAATGAAGCAAAACATTTATTAACAGCGGCGGAGTCACCAGGATGTGGTTGGGGTGGATGTAAGGGGTATGAAGCACATAACTGTCACACCAGAGACTGGGGTTTGCCTCCACAGTCCTGTCTGTGGTTAGTTTTAGGCAACAAAAGCACTTTGGTTGAGGTTAGAGAAAGATCATGGTTTTTGTTAAATATAGTTAAATAAACATGTTGTGTCTGAAGTCATTGTGAACTTTTTCTGTATTAAACCTTACCAAATACATTGTCTGAGAACATTTTCACTGGTACGTTCAGGACTGACGTATTAGCGACTTGCCAAATATGTAAATTAACAACAAATCCTTGTTATGTTATTTGAAAATGTAATCCGGTTTCATTTAAGTTTCCTACAACACATATTTGCTGTTGCAGTTTAGTTGCATATTAACGTAATTTCTAAAAGTTAGGATTGCATTATGATGTTCTGCACACTAATTCAGAATTCATTATCTAAGTCATAGTCGGCCTATCTGTTAACACAAACTCAAAAGTGATGCGGATTTAGAAGTATAGGCTTCTAATTTGCAGTGAATTCTTAAAACCAGGCTAGAATTAGTTTGCAGTATGGCTTTTGGACATAGAAAGGGTTTTTACAGCTTTAACTTGGTTAGTGATTTTGGTTTTTGTGGTCTAACATGAATGTTGTCATTTCCTTGTCGTGAGGGCTGCATTGATGAAGTCGAGCGGAGCAGTTTACTGGACATGTTGGGTTGCTCTGTGTGGAAAGTGTGGGCAGCGGAAATCTCTCTGTGTTTGGTCACTGCTGATGAAGGTTTGACTGGACCATGTGGTCATCCTCAGAATAGAAATGATTAAGTCCTACTCCTATTATAAATAATGTCTCATGCTTGAAGCTGCATAAACCTTCTGTTTTGTTTTTGTTTTTATTGTGGATGGAGAGCGACAACAAGCTGAAGCTCACACGTTTGACATAGTGGCTAAAGTAAGCGACCATATTAACAACTTGAAGTTTAATATGGTGAAGATTTTAAAAAACTGCTGCCCATTTGTCAACATGTTTCTGGCTCTGTTTTGGTCTCCACTCCTGAGGGAAATATCTGACTCTTAAGCAGCTAAATGTTCCAATATGTTCATCAGCGAGTCGCTTACAGTGTCTGTCCGCTGTTTGGCGAGGATAGGTCGTGTACAGCTGCCTTCTGTGGCTGGAAACTGAATCACAACAATGATGTTTTGGACTGTAAAACCAAAATCACGAGTTGAAAGAAGCTGAAATTCTCCTTACAGCTGAGGGGAAATGTAGAGGCAGGAAGTTTGTTTCATCAGCAAGTTACCCCAGAAGTGGGTATGCAGTTTGCTACAGTGGCTAATTCCTGTGTTTACTTTGGTTGGACTGAAATACACATACATACATAGTTGTATAGTTGTTTTGACAGATCGTTTTCCGAATCTCTACAAGAGAAGTGACGGATGCAAAGTTACCATGCCCCACAGATGTTCCCTAAATGCCTCATATGCAGACAATCGGTAGAGGGTAGTTACAGCACACATCATCAGGGGTCGTCACTTAAGGGGTTTTGGGGCAGCAGCAGTTCACTGTATACAGTCTTTATAGGAGGTTTAAGGGGGTTTATATGGTGTGCCTCTGATTGTAATGGATGTAAATATGAAAATATGACCCAGATTGAAAAATGTAGAAATGCATAACAATATGTTATTAATATTTATTCATTTATTGCACACATTGAAATAAGAATTTTGATTTATTATTTATTATCATTATCATCATTCGTAATTCATTGCTGCAGAGCCTCAGTAAAGACACACTGAGGACAACTAGCAGGACAGGAATGGCAGAATTTGAAAAGACAGCAGACGTAATAAGACAGGACAAATTTTAGTTACATAGCTCATTTAAATACTACCTGTCCTCATTGAATAATTATGAGATAACACAGGTACAGTCATACTATATCTGCAACAGGAGAAGAAGTCGCAGAAGAAAGGGAGAAAAGAGAGGTTGCGTTATCTGTGTAGAAAATTTTAGGTGAGGGCTGAGAGAGGAAGTTGACCTTTTCATGTCTCAGGCCTCATCAACAGGCCCTTGGCACACACGCACCCACGCACACACACACAAAAGCAGAACGTTGGCCAATGCTAAAAAATAGAAATTTGCTTTCTCCCGCAGTATGGCATGTTTCTTTACACAGATGCTCACACCATGTGACCCTGGTCCTCTCTTTTTAAAATTTTATCCACATGTCCTCATTAAAATATGGACTACTTCCCATGATACGTGATGTCCCTTTGATAAGCGCTGCAAAAAAAGAAAAACTAAAACACACTTCCTCCGCTTTCTCTTCAAAAAGCTGTGGCTTTCAGAGAGAATACGACTCTCTCTCTCCCTCTCTCTCTCTCTCTCTGTTCGTGTGTTCATGCACATACAGTATGTGAGCCTGTTTTTGTCTTGGTATCAAAGCATCTCTATATGTGATCAGCGCTGCAGTGTCAGGCGCAGTGTTGCAGCTCTTTGGCTCAGTGTTACATCAGCCTCACTGATGCAGATATGCAGCTCTGTAGCAGCTCAGGCCAATGTATACCACCAGACTCATCGAGGCAAATCAGGCCAGGAGCTCCAGAGTCAACTTAACAAATCCATGCTAATGAGGGGAAACCCACAACTGAGCCATAGCAAAGAAAATGTTACCAACTTAACCAAACTGCTGCAAAAGAAAGTAGTGAAATGTAAGAGAATACACTGACACAACCAATTTAATTCAAACTAGTCCAGACTAACTTGATATGCACAGGCGACCGTGCCTCTCTGTGAGACACTAATCACAACATTCATGAGTCAGAGGACAAAACATGTCAGAGTAAACCAAACCACAAAGCACCAAAACACCCCACTCACAGAGAGACCAAACAGGATCCAATTTAAAAAAGCCAAATCAAACACACCCAATTTAAAGGAGCCATTTGTAAGTTTTGCTTTTACTACATAACCAGTGTTAGCAACTGTCTACTTCCTTACCAGTCGGGAATAAGTCAAGTCGAGTTTAGCATCAAACTTCATTCCTTTACTCACCAAGAGCTGTCTCCAGCAGTGGAAAACAACGTCCTTGTTTTGCTTCTATTTCTTTTACTTCTTCTACTGAAGTAAACATGCTAACCAGCTAGCCCCAGCCCGGTCGCCCTTTCTCGTCACTTTCTGATAGTGAGTCACTGTGGTGTCCAGTCCACCCTGAAGGTGTAGCACTGCTCAGAGGACATATGATGACCTCTTGTCTAGTAAATGTAATGATGGCTGAAGGTTTCGGCAAATACTGGTATGTAAACAACTCTTAATGCTAAGGTTGGCTAAGTAGCAACAGCAAAACTTACAAATAACTCCTTTAAAAAGCACAAAATAAATAACTAAATTAACTGATTCACTATTAATTAACTAATAAATAAATGAATTAAATAAAACCAAATCAACCAGCAATGACAGAAATGGCAAATTAGCTTGCTAATTAAACTGGTACTAATTCACTTTCCAGCTAGTAAATAGCCAGCAGCCAGTTAGCTTAGCTCAGTGCAAAGGGGAAACATCTATCTTGGTGCTGTCCATAGGTAACAGAATCTGCCTTCTAGCACAATCTCACTAAACACATTATTATACCTTTTTTATTTAATGTGCTAGGCTTTACTAACTGCCTACTTCATGCCTTAATAGTCATTTGCTCCAAGCATAGCTAATTCCACTAAAACAGTCAACTTGAGGTAGTATTATGTGGTATTTAAGGTACTCTAGCATACAAATAGGCTAATCTGTGCAGGTTTACTATTCAGTCATTTGGCGACAGCAGAGTAGCATTTTACTAGCAACGTTATCTATTTATTTCCTGATAGCAGATGTTTTCTACTTCACAGACTTGTACTTTCAACGTTTCTTCAGTGAAATAAAATGTAATGCAGTTGTTTATCTTTTGTACTGTACTGAAGATTTAACTGGGAGAGTTTCCAAGTTGCGCAAGTTCTCCAGCAGTATCTATAGGAAAAATCAATGGTACTATTTACTTTGAAACTCTACTGCACTCCACAGATTCTATACAAATTCCCTAAAAGACAAAAATAATAATAATTTTTTTGGTTTGTGTGCATTCATGGGATTTACTGACAACAACAAAAATGAAAACAATCATTTTTTTACACAGCCTAAGCATGACTTACAGTCACATGCTGGGAACATGGGAAACAAGACCAGACTCAGAAAAGCAATCTCAGTTCTCATATTACCCAACTACACCAACCAAAAGAAGAAAAAGTTCAATTAAAGTTTTTGGAGAAATTTTATTAATTGAAAACATAAAATATGTACACAAGCAAAATCTGAATTAAATGATTTAATTTGAATCTAAATTTAAAATTTATAAAATGTAAGAAAACAAGAGATTATTGGTTAAATCTAAAGAGACGTTTTTACAGTGAGGGAAGGATAGTGAGAAAGCACCGGGTCAATGTTGTATATCAGTATCACTGTTGCACAAAATGTAAAGAGTGGTGCCCATTGTGTCAGTATACTTGCAACTTACTGTAAAAGGCAACAAACTGAACTGAGTTATTGGAAATGATAAATTGTGTTTGACTGATGCACTTCCTGTACTGGCTCTCGAGCTCAACTTAACTTCCTGTTTACAGCTCCAACATCCCACAAACCCCTGCTCCTCTAATAGGAAATGCTACTCACAGGCCTTCACACAGGGCTGAAGCCAGCTAAGTTTAAGTGAGTAACTGAGAGATTTCATTGTGGTTATTTCTGTTTTACTGTGAAACCTGTGAGACTGAAGTGTGGAAGTTTGCACAGTATTTAACCCAGTTTGGGTCATGTAGGTTGAAAGAGCCAACCATTTCCAGCCCATAGTATGATTTGTATGTATGTTGTTTACTGTCAACATAGCCGCTTTGTCATGTAACAGCTGTAAACATCTAATTTTGGTCATTCGTAGGCAGGAACTCAAGCTCATGAAATCCTCTCATGGATCAAAGTGTATAAAACAATGTATGTATGTAAAACTGAAGACAAGACCAATTTTTCATGTGTGGCACATTTGCTTCCTATCATTCAGTGTCCTACATAGTTATATAAGGCCCTGACGTGACCATTGTGTTTCTAAACCTTTCTCTAAGTGTTTTTGTCATGTTTTTTTATGACAGGTGAAAGACGATATGTCACCGCTGAAACAGCTACACAGGAGCCTTTGTCCTCAACAAAGAACAGCGCACGGTGGAGTTTGCACGGTAGGACATTTTTTTTACTTTACAAAGACAGGATCAAAATCACACACAGTTGCTGCAATTGTTTAAAGTCACTAGACGTCCTGGGGTCATATTTGTCTGTGCAAACAGGAGTTTTAGCTGACATTATAAAGACAACAGTAGAATTTTCTGTTTAGGTTTTAATTAACCTTGACTTATTGTTAATATGTTTGCTTTGTTTCCTTTACTTTACATCACCACATGCTTCAGAGAAGGTTCCATAAATAGATGATTGGTGTCTTTGTTTTCCAGGCTGGACTTTGGTATTATTCTTATATTTAGCATTTTGGAAGTTGTGATTTTTATCAGCTCTTTCATTCTCTGGTTTACACAGCCACATGTACACCTACTTATACTCCCTTTCTCATTGCATATCATGTGCCACTTGTTTCTCAGCAAATGTGACATGTTAGTGTGACAAAAGCCATGTGAGTCTTGCAGGGCAAAATAAATGCCTGCATCCAGTTCAGGAAGTCAGTCTGTTTATACATTTGACAAATACAGACCTGTAGCTTTCGGATGCTTAAAGCTTGTAGTTTTGTCTTCTCGGCCAACATTAAGAAAACAACTTCTGATATCATTTAGCCATGTAGAAAATATTGGAAGTCCAAATGAAGAGTTTTGACATGGGGAAGTTTGGTGCTCGGCCAGGGCTGTTGCCGTGCCCTTGGGGGTAATGACAGGTTTGTCTCACACAGCATATAATCGCTGGCAGTTAGAAGAGCAAACACGTCATTCAGTGACTCACAGCAAGATTCAGTGTTATTCTGTCTCATAATATTCCCTGAGACAAAAGAAGCTGTTATTCTCCTTTAGTTAAAGAGAAGTTAAATGACTCTTATAAGACACTTCTCAGGACTTTGTTTTCAAATCTTCTTTGAAGCTAGTTTTCATGTGGTTTTTATAGAGAAATTCTCTCAAAGTTGAATTGATTACTTACATGGGAAGAAAGTCAAAAGCTCTATTTACTCAAACAGGACACTGAATGCATCCCACGTTTTGACTGTGGGAACAACTTTTCAAGAATCATGAATAGTGGTCAGGGCTGGTGCTGCCATTGAAGACACTGAGGTCATGCTTTGGGATCTTTCCCGGGAATTTAGTCATTTTAGCAACACTACGATTGCATTCTTCCCAATATTGACTTCTGTTCAGAGTCCAGTATTTTCAACTAAACATATTTAAAATCTGACTACCTTCAGGAAAACAATGAACAAATAAATAAATAGGTAAATATGAATGTAAATATTTCTCCACAAGACTGGCAGTATAGAAATGTAATTTATAAATTCACATTGGTAGACCATCACTTGACAGTTAAGTGAACAAATGAAATATATAAAAAGAAAGTTGCATTGGCTGGACTTGGACTCATGACCTCAGTAGCCTATTTGTAAAATCCTCAGTGCTGTTCCAGACAAGTCGTGTTGTTGCTATCATACTTACATACAGTAGTTCAGGTGAATTTCAGGTGACGCTGTGAAGGTGTTAAATGGTGAAAAATTCATCCCATGTTGCATTGATATTTTTGCAATGTCTTCTGTTTCTCTTAATTAAAACTAAATTGCAGCCACCAAATTGGACTAAATGCTGTAAAATGATGCTATAATCAGCTATCAATGAGCATGCAAATGTTTTAGAGTGAACACACCCCTGCTGAGTGGAACCTTTCCAGCTGAACCACTGCTTGGTTTGGACATATTCAAGTGATTCATTAGTGAAAGTGAGCCAAACAAGATCAGGTCCAGCTGTGAAACATTTACTAGATTATCTGAAACAGATTTAAAATAAAATAACTTTAATTTTACCACACACAATAGAATTTTAACATTGCCTTCATAGAAATGTGAAATTGAAAGTCCCATATCAAGACAGCTTTATTGGATGAATTGAACATAGTAGGTTAGCAGCCTCTCACTACATGTGTTGCTATGATTAAGCTGTGACACACGTTAAGGTTTTTCCATCATAAGACTTCCCCCTCTCCTGCCATGTGCCTCACCGCACAGCTCCCTAATATTTCATCAGCCATTTGACTCACTGTGAAGAAGGCATGCAGACAAACACGTCTAATCTCTGTGAAGCTGGTGAAAGACCTTTTAAACTCCACTTAGGGTAAAAATCAGGCTCTGTTGCAAAAACTCAGCCACAGGTTTCAGAATCAAAAGCTTTCACATCTTCAAAAACAAAGGTATCAAAGCTGCTCAACTACCTCAGGCAACTAAACACCTTCACACTCCTGAAATTTTTTAATTTTTTATTTTTTTGCGCTGAACTCCGGGGAAAATGATGTGAGATACACCTGAATAAAGTGAAAAGTTGAAAGGCTTATGCAACAACCTTGATCAGATTTTCATTTACAGCTTTTATTTATTTTAGATATACAGTGTTTGCTTTGAGGGTCCGTGTTGCATAGCGTTGCATTTCGCTGTTGCTGTTGTCTTGTTTTTGTGTTTTTCGCATCTTGTTGCGTTGCTTTCAGTTGCACTGTGTTGCGCTATATTGTGCTGTGCTGAGGTACAAATGCTTAAAATGGAGTTGTAAATTTACTCAGGGAGAACTAATTGAATAAAAGGTGACAATACAACTGTAGATGTAGACACTCCACTGATTTGCACACATCAAGTTCATTTGAGTTTTCACATGGAGCACAGCGTCTTCTGTTGGTGGAGATTTCCAGTTTGTGCTTGGAGAATTTTTTTTTTTTGGCTCACAAAACTGTTGGTGTGGGGTTTCAAAGAGGTAGGCATGGACCAAGCAGGAAAGTTCTGATGAAATACTCTGTTGCTGTGCATTATGGGCAATGTAGGATTCAGTGTCTTTGGGGCTTGACCCACACATGAGACTAAGAATTTGAACATCTCTGAATTCACTGCCTCAAATTTGATGATTCTTTCCTTTTTTTAATCCGTCTCTTGTCTTGTCTGGAGTGCCTCTATAAATATCTTTAAAGAAAAGCCCTGTGAGCATGTTTTCATGGTGTACTCATCAGGATCGGTGAGTCAGTCAGTAGGAATGACTTCACAGGGATATGAAAGAGGAAGTGCAGATCAAACAGGCTACAATCTGCCCTAATATGAAACTATTAAAGGAATAAATTCACATTTTCATTAGAAAACAGTCAGTGTGCGTCCTGTGTTTCTCCAGATCTTCAAATGTTCCAGAAACATTTCAGCTTCATTTTCTTTTAACTGTCACGTCCAGCAGGTAGCACACACTTATTTATTATGATTCTTGTCTGTTGAGAGCAAAGTATGAAACGATACGACGTTGTTAAAGAGCCACTTAGTCCACAGAGGGAGGAGGTTGTGGTGGGTCAACAGTCGTTCTTTAACAAAGGAGACCACTAATTGCTTCCTGTTTTTGTACCAACGCTGCAGTTAACGTTGGTTTCTTTTAACCATTCGGTGTTGTTCTCCAACTTCAACCAAATGATTCATATCTTAACCATGGTAATGAAGATGCTTTAACCTTAACAAAGTAGCAATTTTAACCCAAACTGCCATGTTTCCCTAACCAAGTCATTTTTGTGCCTAAACTTAAACTAATCCAGAACTTAAGGTCCCCTCCATTGAAGTCATTTGATATAAAATTGTGTCCAATGTGGTTTTTCCACAACAAAGTTGAATTACCTTGTTAAAAATTCTAAATTAAATTTAGTCCTTAGCCCTCACTGAAGAATCCTGAACCTATTGATATGCCAATATAGTTTATTTCAAAGGTTTATCAAGATGTTTTAGCAACACTTTATTTTAGGGATCCTGCATTTTCCAGCTAATGCTCTTGCTAAGCTTTGCTCATAATTTCATAAAAAAAACTAGCTGATATTTAGCTGTTAGCTGATGGGATATCTCCAAGAAAATTACACAATTAGCTAATTATATGGGAAATGGATTGGTAGTTGCTACAGTTTTTCAGTACCCACTTGTTCTATTCAAGTTTTTAAGACAAAAAATGGGAAATTATATAGTCTGTAAGTGACAATAGTTCATAAACAGTAATGCTTTATTTTACAGTCACTCATAATGACTTCTTCAAAAATCTCCTGGAAAGAACCGTGTTGTTCAGATACTTTTATTTTAGTTAGTTTTACTAGTTGTGTTGAGATTATAACTATAACTTTAATCCCCAGTGAATATTTGTTATTCATTCATTTATTACTGGAAACTTTATTCTTCATTTATGCACAATAAAATGTTAACAATGCCAATACCTTTTTACTTCACTGGAAAACCCATTCTTAGTGTATGTGTGCTGGACGCTTCATTTTTCCACTTAATACTTGTATAAGTTGCATATTGGACCACAGGAAATGATGTTGATTTTTGCAATGGTAGTTTTTTTTTATTGCTTTTGAAGACACTGACAAACAATTCATCCTGCCAATAGAGGCAACAGATTGGAAGATGCTTATATAGGTATGTGTCGTTCTGAGGGGAAATTAACAACGTATTTTGTTGTTTAAATTTCAAGACTTGCTGGTACTCTAAATCACACCAATAGTTTGGAGGAGAAACCAGCTTAAAATGTTGTTCTATGCAAACATACTGGAAATAAATTTTTAAAAAAGGAACTTTCGAAAGAGAAAAAGGAAATAAACAGGAAAGGTAGTTCCACCAAAGTGAGTAAAACCTGTTGCTAACGCTAACCATGACCTCTAAGGCACCTTGATTTCCCAGAAATGGAAACCAAGACAGTCCGAATAAAGGAAGTGGTGTTTATCGTGTTGTAAGTCAACCACTTTGTAACCTGCTGTCAGTTCATACATCAGAATTCGGTTCATGACTCATGCTCAACCACAGTCTGAGGTAACCGGGCTTCTCGTGTAAATGTGAGTAAATCCTTTCTGAGAAAACAGTGGCAGATATACAGTAAATACATCACAACATCTGTAGAAACAACATAGCAGACAAACATGACATGTCATCTATTGTCAGGCGCTGCGTGGCTGTAATGCAGAAGTTTAGGCTGAAGTACCTTGCTACATATTTTTGCTACACTTTGACCCATTTCTCCTTCAACAGTGACTTGGAGTCCATCTTCTTTGGCCAACATAATAATTAGCTGAATAATCATCACCCTGTGATTCATGCCCTGCTGAGGGTATACCCTACCTCTGACGCATAGCATGCTCAGATAGCCTCTACTTGCAAAGTTATGAATCACCACCATCATCATCATCATCATCAAAGTATGTGTTCATGTTAACATTTCTTCGTAAAGTTGAATAAATTGAGTAAATTCCCTGACTAACGAAGAAGATTCATGTTGGATCCTCCACAGGCGGATGACAAGTTTACAAGACCAGAACCAAGTTTTCCGAGTTCCCATTAAGGATTAGTAAGAGCTAAACAATGCTAATAGTAGCAGCTAACTAATACAGAAAGTTGCATTCTGAGACTCTATATCACGTCAGCCTAATAACTTTTTCATGAAATACAAAAACAAAAATACCCATGTAATTATGTCTCTGTGTGGTAGCTTTCATGATAGTGGCAGAATCGGACATTTCTGCTCAGAGTTCCAGCTGTGCAGGAGGAAACAATATAAGTTCAGCAATGCAAATTCTCCAAACGCCATATCATGATTGTATATCACAGTTACTGCTCATGCAAACTCAACATTACCTACTGCGACTGCTTCACATTAAAAGCTTTTAACTGGTGAAACACATGTGGCTCATGTAGAAAGATGTTTCTGTTTGGAGGCACTGAACATCGGAGGAAGGAATACAAATAGCTTTAGCACCTGATTTTTAGTTGCTGGCCAACCACTGCGGTAGAGCAGATTGGATCTTAGATTTAACATTGAGAAAGAGTTGGTGTGAAACAAATGGAAAAATTTTCATGGTGCAAAAATTTCTTGCCCCAAATGGTAATTTGCAGCAGGCTCAGTAGAAATCCCCCTGTGTGTCACAGAGGCTGCACATGTCAACAACAGTACAGTTAGCAGTGCATAGGGAAACTGGAAGAAAATAGAGGAAAAAAAACAATTAATTTTCTATAAATATTCCTATTTTAATTTGTATAAGCAACAGTAACACAGTCATATCTGTCTTTCCCTGCTATTTACGGCCTAATTATGCAAAAACATATTCAATGAAAACCAATCAAAAGTTGCTACTTTGCTCATGTTTTTGCTGTTATGACAGACATGTCATTTGGAGTTGTTGTGATGTGGACACGGTCTTCTCACAGTCAGTTCAACCACATCTACAGCCCTCCTCGGGGGTCATGGAAAATATGTGTCACTGAGCCAAACCAAAGCAAACAATGTATGGTTGAATTAGTGTGAGAATAGTCTGTCTGTCTCTCTTCCTCTTCAGCTTTAATTCACTGTCTTTTTTTTTTAAATCTAATTTTCATAAATCCATGAACTCATAATAATGACTAGCAGTCTTTTTTTTTTTTTAGGTTTTTGTCTCTCCAACTTCCTCTTCTGCTAAAAATAAACATTTGTATCTGTCTAAATGAGCCTGTGCCAGCATGGCATATGTGTGACCCAGTGTTTTTCCAATTCATTAAACAGAGTATGTCATGCAACAAACTCAATAGCAGTAGATCAATGGTGATTATTCTTTGAAGTTGAGGAGACACACCTTTTTCTGTAAATGGAGCAAAAAAAAATAAAGAAAAACTATCTGAGTAGCTTCCTTATGGGAAATTAGAAAACCTGTGATGTTTAGTTGAAGTTACTCACTTTAATTTGCTTGATTTAAAAAAAACAAAAACAAAACAAAGAAACAAACAACCAGCTGTTTACCCCTAGGTTTGCTTAAATCACTGTAGAACAAGCCTGCAGGCACATGGACTCTCTCTCTCTCTCTCTCTCACATACACACACACACACACACACACACAAACATACAGAGTTGAATGCACTTGACCCTGTCTTGACGCCGTGCTCATCTAAAATCTTCAGGTACTTTCCATTTGGACCCGTCCCCTCTTACTGGTAATCACACCACACTGTAAGTCCCCGCCCTCGTTTCTCTTTGCACCAATCAGTGAATCCTTTGCCTCTCAGCCTGAGTTTAATCTGTGATCTTGTTGGGACTGCAAGGTGGCATAGCTGGTTGATGATGAATTTCCTCCCCTGACTGTCAGGAGTTCTTTGAGGAATATTTGCCTCAGCGCATTAAGGCAAAAAATATGTGACAGAGTACAAAACAAAATTGGAACTTAAATTATAGCCAGCATGATATATTTAGATATATTAATAATATATAATATAACATCTAGATAGATAAGATAATAGATAAGTCTGAGCCCAAATCTGATTTCTTTGTACACCAATGACTGCACATTTACAGACAAAACAATCCCATATTCATATTTGCACATGATTCATCAGTCTTTTGTCTGATCCACAACAACAACAATTCATTGCACTGGGGTGGCTGTGGCTCAGGAGGCAGAGCGAGTTGTACACTAATAACTCTTCCTGTGCACATGTCAAACTGTCCAACATGCTGAATGTGAACCTGGAAAAAAAAACAAAAAACATTTGAATTGATTTTGACTTTGCGACGAAGCAACTGGAAGTGCAAAAATTCAGACTTATTTCCGGGTTTTAGGAGTCATTCCTGCAGCACTCTTATTTGCTTATGATTTGTCTATTTGCATGTGTTCTCTTAAGCTGCAGTGCGTTGAGCTCTCAGGGCCTGCACAGAAATACCCTCTATACCATCACAATTTCAGCTCCAGCTCTGCTGTAATTTCACATTATGTTATACAGTCTGAGTCATTTGTGTTGGCAGATCTGCCTACCATCAAACACATACCGAATTTTATTTTCCACACTCCTATTTCACTTATTAAATATATAAACCATGACCAAACATTAACAAAAGTTTTTTTGTTGCCTAACACTAAACACAGACTGCACACACACACACACACACACACTGGATGCAATCCCTACTCTGGTGTGACAGTGGTGCACACAGTTAACTTTGCTACTTCATGTTTTGTACACCAAGGTATTTTCCTGTTCCATCTGAAAGTACCTGGCAGCTTAGCTTCCTTTGACTCCCATTCATCCAGCAGGAATAACCTGCCTGCTCTAAAATATGCAGAAACCTGAATTTTCTTGAATCCTACTTGTATCTCAGTTAAAATCCATTTCATAAATGACCACGACACCAATTAGTCTCTGAACAAGCAGCTAAACCTCAAACTGTTTTACTGGAACTGCTTGGTGAAACACTTGTGTAAGCAGGTCATGTGTGAGTCTATGTGAGTATTTTTTTTGTTTGTTTTTTGCCCATTTCATTTCTATCCTTGCGCCACTTCCCACATACAGCGTCTCATGCTCACATGCATGGGTAGGTGACACATTCATCCGCAGTTTGTCATCTTCCTTGGAAATTGTTTTAGTTTCACTTTCTGAAGGTGGTGAACATCAGTTTCAGTGTAGCTGAAGAGTCTGCAACTGACAAAGTCTTGAATCAGTGTTTTAGTCAGAATGCAGAAATACCAGAAGCAGGAACCTGCATGTTGGTGGCTGTAATAATCTAACAGTAATCATCAACCTGGTTGGTCTTTAATGGTTTATATCAAAGGCATAACAAGTCCAGTTTTATCTGAATGTACCACTTACTTTAGTAGACACCAGACACCAGAATTTGACACACACATCAATTACACAACACCTCACTCACATGTTTGCTGATAAGACCGCATCTTTGTATAAGAAATGTTGCACAAGTGCTCGAAAGTTTGTCTGTTATCGTAGCATTTTGGCAGACGTGAGGATACCATGTCTGTTAATAAATGAGGAGAGCAAATTATAAGAAGTTCATGTTAGTTTGCAGTTGCTGAATATGAACCCTCTGAACACTATCAGCAGCTCAAACAGAACATACATAGTGTGTTTGGTACCACTTTCTGATAAGGCATCCTTTATAAAAGGTTTATAAGCTGTGATGAATGGTTTTGTTAATGGTTAATAAATCATTTACTAATGTTTGTAGGTCAGTTAAAATGTGTAAGTCACTGAAAAAGGGTCAAAAGTTATAATTAGCCAATATTCTTTGCATTTATAAGTGTTTAATAACGAGTCCTGAGTTTCTGAACTTCTGTATTCCAGGGCCAGCTAAAACTTTTTCCTCAACCTGGGAACCCAAAAGTTGTTATTATTAATGACTACAATGTGTCAGTGCATTATTTAATAAGAAGTAATAAACCTTTTCATTGCAGCCAATAAACACTTTATAAATGGGGCCTCATCAGAAAGTTCTGCAGTGTATTTTATATATTTTACAACATCTCTGTGTGTAATTTGGGTCTTCATTGTTTTCTGTTTTGTGTTGTGTGCAACAAGGTAAATCCCTGTTCCATCTGAAAGTACCTGGCAGCTGAACTACTTTTGATTCTCAGTCAAATAACAGGAATAAACTGCCTGCCCTAAAACATGCAAAAACATGAAGTGTATGTACCTTAAGTTTAAACGGTTATCTGAGAGATTCTCGCTTTCTGTACCTCCTGTCTCTATCTTCATTGCACTTCCCAGGAAATTCCTCTCGTACTCACCAAGCCCTACTGTGTGTGTGTGGTGTGTGTGTGTGTGTGTGTGTGTGTGTGTGTGTGTGTGTGTGGTACTGTTTACGACGTCCCTTTCTCTCAGTGGAGTTTCATTTTCTGTAGGTGTTGCTCTTTCATGGTGGATAATGTTAATGCTGCTAAAATCCATTTCTTCTCCTCTTTACTCCAGATTAAACAGACAGGTTGAACAAACAAATAGAACAAACTGAAACTGTCCCCTCCAGACACATTTGTTTGATGTAAAAATACTTAGCTAGATTGATTGATATTTTGATTAACATGGGTTTCCCACATAAAAAGTAAGTGGCTGGGAGCAGATCTACACTCATGTCCTCACTGAGAAATTCTGGATCAGGCCTTGTACTGTACCCACCACCGCTGCTTGTGCTAGGTTAAACGGTTAGCATAGTTGAGTTGTGCTAATGCAACCTCTCTTGCTAGTAAGTTGGTAGATCATTTTATGATTTTGTACCATGTAAATAAAATCGAGTGTACTTGACATTGATCAGCTTGGTCACAGAAAGTAAAAACACTCTTCCTTTTGTTATATTTATTGAAATCCCCACCATACTTTCATTTTTACCACCAAAACTGAAACCAAACCAAGGGGAGAGACCCCGCATATGACTCTCATTAGAAGCCTTTTTAAATCAGAGCTTATCAAAACCACAAATTGCTTAATGGAAACTTCAGCATATAACCGGAAGCTGTAACAAACTGCTGAAACAAAGATGTGAAAATAATCCTGTCTGGTGTGAGGGAACATGTGAGACATAATGAGTAAGCTTTTGTTCTCCAGGTGCCCTCAGAACAAACAGTGAGTCTCAAACTTTAGAGTCACAACTCAGGTCATGGGCTTTCTGTGAATCCAGATCTTAGTGGATAAAATCTAAGTGGAAAACAGAAGTGAAGTTGAGAAATGGAGCTGTTAAGTGTTGCATGAATGTGAATCACTGCAGTGATGTAGAAGGTATTTCATGCTCTGTTTCCCAATTCCCCAGATCCAGATATAGAAAAACATAACATGAATATTGGTTTATGGGAGTGGAGGATCTGTTCAGCCTTTTCCTCTGTCAGGAATGCTTCATGGAGAGTTTGTGCCAATGATCATGGAAATTAATTTTTGACCATGGGTTTTGTCAAAATTATTTCAACTGAAGGTCCACTTAAAGGTGCTATAAGTAAATATTTTAGTTTAAAACTAAAATTTTCAACAGACTGTGAAGAAATCAGTCAAAGATGTCTGTGTATCACGTTCCAGAGATATCTCCTGAAGTTAGCATGCTAACCAGCTAGCCCTACCCCGTCCTGTCTCATAATACCACTTTGTACCTCAAAAGGTGATAATGAGACAATGTAGCGTCCAACATGAAAGGATGAAGACATAGCACTGCCCATAGGGCGTAATCCAGCTTTTTGTTGTGTTGAAGGTACTGAACAGTAAACGCAATGGATGTCTGAAGCTCTTGGCAAGTGACCATTATCACCACCGCCACCTGGTCCTAGCAAGAACACAAGTTTAGCAGCAGAGAAAAGAAGTGATGGACGTAGAAGCGAAACAAGAGTTATTAACATTTGCTCTTAACGAGTAGAGGAATAAAGTTTGATGCTGAAGTCACAACATTTCTTCTAGACTGTAATGCTGACTTTTCAGATTCAGTCACTGCTAGTTGTTCTCATGAAGATCTCTTTTAAAACATGTTTGACATTTGTGACTGCTAACGATACTTGCATTTTGCGTTTCGCTTCATTTCATCAGTTTCATTTTACAAATTTCACTAGCCACCTCCTCCCTCTGTAGACCATGCCCCAAACTGCAGGGGTCTCTCCATCCAAAATCTCATGCAAACTCTCCCCTTGGTTCCTTCTTTTTTGGCCTTTTCAGCGCTAACATGACTGATTAGAATTTTGCAATATCTGACATTGTCGAGATAAATATTGAACATCATATCTTGTCAAAGATTTAAAGAAATGTTTCATTCTTAAACATTTCATCAGACAGAAACTTTTCAAAATAATATAATTGTATGATTCTTATACACATTAGACCTTAATTGTATCACTGAATGTTTAGTTTGTTATCTGATTGTAACTGTAATACTATGCGGTTGATCATACTTATTTGTTCCAACAAATCATATGAGCTCGATAGTGCCATGTACAGTATTTGTATTTATATGAGTGATGGGATGTCTTTTATTAATAAATTATGTCCCAGTGATAGACTTTTACAAGCCTCGATCTTAAAGGGCACTAACAGGCGCAGGCGCTGTGGCAGTCACTGGAAATACATCACACAAGTCAGCACTTGACCACTTGCAAATACCACAACCCTAACCCCAACCCCTTGATAGATTTGTCATCTGGCCAACAGAAATAGAAATATATGTGTCTTAAATCTCATTGAGATTTCATCTGGACATGACACACTTGAATTGACAAATTCTTTGAAAAAGTATAAACTCTTTTTTGTATCTGTAAATCTACCAACCTCCTTTTTAAAGTGTCAATCCACTGCTCAATATGAGCTAATATTAAGTCTAAAATGTCCTCCCATCCTTAACTGTGGTAAGTCAATCATACACATTTTTCCCTCCAAAACTTGTTCCCTATTTAAGGATCTCACTTGTCATTGGCCAGTGTTTCCACCAATGAGGAGCTGTTGCCTGGTGACTCAGAACTCTTCCCACCAATCAGCTTCCTGCCTCTATTTAACCACTGTGACTCATCTTCCAAACATTAATGTGGCAGCTGACTGCTTGTCACTGCTGCCTCATGTGATTGGCTGAGCTTTTCTTGTACAGGTATATAAACAACAGAGATTTTGTGCGTGTATTTAGATAGAGAGAGAGGCAGGCTAGCAGTAGCAGTGGTAGTAGTTGGTAATGGTAAACACATTTTGTAGTCATTCTTTGTGCCATCTTGTAGGTCAATCAGATAGATCATGAGATAAACCTGTAAAAGACTGTGGCAGCTCTAGGAACATATAGCAAGAACAGGCTGTTTTGTGTTGGTTTGCCAATCAGAGGAGAGGCTCAGAGCCACCTTTATGTTTTTAGTGGGGATCTTGTGGATTTTCTAATGACAAACAATATTGAAACCAGTATTCAAACATTTAGCCTATAAACTAATTTAGTTTATAGGTGGAAGTACACAAACTGCCATTACTGTGGTGGCATCTGATGTGTAAATCAGCACAATAACTCTGTAATCAATGTAAAAGGTTTTGCACACCTTTTGCCAAGAAATTTATCCAGGACATTGAAATGCCACTAAAATAAAGACCTGCTCAGTATGAAAAGTACCTTGTGATAATGTCTGTTGTGATTAGCTGATATATAAATAAAAATGGATTTAACCTCTGACCCAAAAGAAAAAAAGTAGCTTGCTTCCTTTTTTTGATCAGGTCCCTTTTTTAAAAAAACAAAGAAAAGTTTACAACTCCAAAACCTGTCTTACTGCAAGGTAATTTATATGTCAGCATAAACGTCTGAATCAACTCCATAGGTACGCTCTAGCCGCATAAACTACCCCGTTGCTTGATGTACACCTTCCTGTGGTGTGGTCCATGTCATGTCACAAAACAACTGTGATAGGTCTGTTGGTAGCATGTCTTGTCCATAGCCGGACAACCACAGAAAAGTCTGCTTCCTCCTGCCTCAGTCAGTGCAATGCTCCTGCACAACATCTCCTTCCACGCCTTTGCATTGCAATAATTTCAGTAAAAGTAATTGCCTTAACATTTATTAGCTCTAACTCCAACATGATCTGCTCGGTTTTAGTGGCTTAAGCAATAGTTGGCAGTAGAGTTTCACTACCAATTATTGTTTTGGTAGTTTAATTGCAGAGCAATGAAGAGGCACCAGCTCACAACAGCATTGATTATTGATTGTATTATTATTGTGAAGATATTTAAGAGGAAAACACTTCCCTGATAGTCTTTATGTTTTTGCATTTTGCATTTGGTATCATTATGTTGTTTAAGTATATTCTGAGCCAACTACATGACAAATTTTGTAGGTGCCACATCTTTCATTTCTAGTAATTCATGTTCCCCTAAGCAAATATCAATATCAAATTAAGATATCAATCTTCTTCCTCTTCTTACAATCCTCTGGGAGTTTACTTGGAGTTTGCAGCAACATCTGTTTTCATAAGTCATTTTTTGGTCCCATGTTACTGCTCTCATTGCTTTAATGTTTCTGCAACAATTTTATAGCTCATTCTCGTATTGTTCTGTACTTGTCTGCTCATCATCATTCATTCATTTTAATTTCCCCACAGGGATCCTAAATGTTTTTCTTGTGTGCATATATGAGCGTTATTCAAGGTCAAACTTGACCGTAGTAGATTCTCCAATAGCCCAAAACTGACTGTTAAATCTTAAATCATGAGGGCACGATAACTCTTTCATCACTGATGCACTGTACCGAAGCCAAACTATACATGAACACAGAGCTGAACTGTCAGTAGACATCTGTAGCAGCATTTCTGTGTGAAATTTTCCTTTTGTTCTCACTTCAAAACATCAGGATTCCAAAGCTCTTCTTTGTGTGTCAGCATCATCATGGGTGTTATATTTTTTGCTCATTTGGTTTGATGTTGAAGATAAAGCTTACAGAGATTTTATCACTGTAAGTGGCATTTTCATGAACACAGAGTTTAATTTTCACATAATCCTCTAACACACAAATTCATCAGGTGCTTGTGCAAGTGTGTTGAATTCACAGTAGTTCCTAACATCAATGAGAGTGATTTGGATTTTTATTTAAAATAATAACCACTGAGTAGTATCACACACAGAAGGATACAAGGCGAAGATTGCGGCACTTCCCGATGATATCATGCACGACTACGTCAGTGTGAGTATGACTGTGCAGTTTCACATTTCAACATGTCCGCCTGTTGTCCGTTTTGTCTGAACAAGTAAGACTGTGTTCTCTCTTGACAGCAACTTCACCACTCTGTGTGTGTGTGTGTGTGTGTGTGTGTGTGTGTGTGTGTGTGTGCCTTCTCCTCTCCACAGCAACAAGCTTCTCCATTTTAACCAAAGCCCTCTCTTAACCCTTCATGTGTAGCTTGACATGAGTTGCAAAACTTTTTCTCACGCACCAGTTCAAATCTTTTTACAAATGTTGTTTCCACTTCCACCTATGTTCTTTTTCTTTAACAAGTGGCAATGCAACCGTGGGGGTAAAAAAATAAAGAATAAATGTATTTCTCATAGTGATTAAAAGATAAAACCTTTTATTTCAAACATCAGCACTGCATAAATTAATTTGATACCGGTGATTGATCTTATTGGTGGTGATAGTGGTGATTGATCTCATTAGTGGTGATAGTGGTGATAGATCTCATTGGTACACCACACTGAGGACACATTTCTAGGTGGACAATATATAAGGAAGTTGATATATTTTTTTATCCCAATGTTGTTCCAAAATTTTTCACATTTTCATGAGCCTGTTTTCTGAACATCATTTTTGATAGGTTTTAAAAGTTTTGATGAAAGGTTCCCTCGCCAGATTTTACATCACAAAAAGCATATAAGATGTAACTTTGGTAAAACAACCTATTGTAACAAAAATAGATCTGACATTTAACATTGCTGTCAGTACACTATATGCCCCACACCACTGATGCAAATCTTATCTATTCAGCTACTTTCAAAATAGCACATTGTGTCACATTTGTGTGTATGTGTGTGATTGTGTGTGTTTGTGTGTGTGTGTGTGTGTGTGTGTGTGTGTGTGTGTG